>NC_134456.1:134728437-135069687 GCF_047948215.1 Lycorma delicatula
TTTTTCTGGGAAATAGAGGCCCTTGGTTAATAAAGTTTTATATGGATATTTAATAACAGCATGATTGTACAATAAAATAAAATTATATGCTGAAAAAAGTTAAATTTTATATATATATATATATATATATATATATATATATATATATATATTATTCTCTGTTCAGTTGAAATAAGTGAAGTGACTTTCTTAATTTATAAAAATGTGTTTGTCAGTTTTTCAAAACTTCTATGTATAACTTCTGGGAACAGTTTTATACATCTGAGAAGAAGTGAGATCTTTTATTAATTTTTTTTTACATTTTGAAATAATATTATTTTCTTTATGAAACTACTATTGCATTTGTTCTGTCTTATATATTTTATTAAGATTATTTAGATATGAAAGATAACTATTCATCCGTGACAAATTATCGTGATGTGGTCTTTTTCTATAATTTAATATTCACATTCCTTGTGTGGAGAAAGTAATTGTATTCATCATACTGTAAATGAAAATTTTAATTTATTATTGTATTGTAGTAGGGTAGTGTTCTTTAAAATAATTTAATATATTGTCTTGTATATTTCATTCAGGCTGGAGGCTAGTAGTTAGACAACTATATTATTTTAATGTAAAAGTTGCTATATAGGTTATACGGAAAGTAAAATCTTATATATTTTATATGTGCATTATTTTTCTTTAGGCATTTTAGTTACTTATTGTTTCTTTAATAAAGTATGTTTATTTTCTGATGTTATTCATGAAGTGTTCGTTAAGTGTTATAAACTAAAATTAATCATTTTATTATATTTTGAAATAATTTAGATTGTTAATTTATTCTCAAAGCACTTAGGTGAATTTTAAGAAGAATGGAAATATATTTCATTTCTTGTATTTAGTGTATGTTTCATGTTAATAAGCTATTTATTAACAATTTTAATTCTAAAAAGTTAATATCTCTCTAGTTTGTCTGCTAGAAACTTAAAGATTATTACTATTTTTAAACAAAATTATGAAAAAATTTAATGAAATGATTTAAATTTATTCAAAAAGTTTGGTATGTTTGATAATAATAGATCTTTTATTGTATAATCTTGATTTTAAAAAAAATGTGTGAATGTAATTTACAGCAGGATTAATATTTGAATTTTGCAATTTCAATTTTCATTTATCAAAAAACTGCCAGAACAAATTTGATTAATAATTCTTTATCTATTAAATGCAGTATAAATTTATAGGATTTTTTTCTTTAATTGTAATTTTTGTGGAATACAGAAGAATATTAAATAATATTATAGTAGAGATTTAAAGTACGATATTTTAATTTTATGTTTTCTTTCTTGTGGGAGTGGTCTGAACTATAATATTATATCCCTTTGAAAGAATTATTGAGTTAAGAGAGACACGGGAAGGAAAAGATAGAGATTTAATAAATTCTTAATTTGGGAGGTTGAAAGAACTCTTATTCCTTATGTCACACTCACAGCCAACCCCTTTTTTAAAAATAAATATGTGTGTATTTCTTTTGTGTAGACTAAATAAAAAACTGTGCTAAATCTTCAAGTAATTAAAAAATCTGTTTCAATAAGTGAAGGTTATTATAAATAAAATATCTCATTAATAATATATTACTTATGTTATTAATTTTGACTTAACTTAAATCTTATTATATTTACTGATTATCCAAATTGAAACTGGCAGAAATGGCATTCTGTTGACGCTTGGGTAGATATAATACCTATCACTGGTATTCTGGTTAAGATAATAAATCTCCTTACAGCCTGATGGTTCCATAACACCAAGAATATCTTGTGAAATTATATCCTAGTAATTGAAGAGTGTGGAAATAATGATAAATTGTTATGTTGTCGAAACCAAATTCCATGATATTGAAATTATGCTTAATAATTCCTAAGCACCAAAGATCCAGAGAAAAAATAATCTGGGTGGAATTTCATTGCATGGTGCTGGTATTTATTACTAATGGCATATACTGACAGCATACAACTTAATAGAATAATGTAGCTAATTATCACATATTCAGTGCTCATAAAATGATTAAAAAACAAAATAGGGTCCTTAACCTTAAAACAGTAGTTTCATCATTAGATCACTCTCATATATATGAAACAGTAACTTCATATAGATAGGCGAGAGCAATGTAAGGTGTTTTAAGGATATTGAATCTTGACTGCCATATGTTATGATGCAACATAATCTGAAAGCGGTAAAGTGGTTACCCAAGGAAGCAATTAGAACATCTTTAGGATTTTGTGGCTTAGTCTTTGTTGATATTGATGATGAATGAATAAATAAATACTTTATTCATATTAGAACATAATTATATAAAAATATCGATCATGATGGAAATTATTGATGTGCAATTTTTTGGATTACAAAAAAGAAATGCTCAGCATTTTTTTGAATGGAGGAAAACAATGGAAAATTCTTAATCACTCTAGTATTACAAAGTTAATGAAAGGATATTGGTTAAAGTTCATATTAGTACATAAAATGATTGATTATATATAAGTGAGAGAGGTCTAGATTTAACTGTTAAACCTATTGCTCAAGTGAGGTTAAAATAGTATTACAATGTTTTACATTTAGTTATACATAATACTCATAATAATACCAAATTCTGCCTGAAAATTTATTTTTCTTATTAAGTAAAAATTATAACCTCATTTAATGAAATAATTAAAAATAACAGGTAGACTGAATGCAAACCATCAAGTTTAAACTCACCACCACCGTGAATCACTGCATAAGCATATATAAAAAATACACCAATTACAAATAACCATTGAAAAGTCAACATTTGAGGTTATGTTGATTTTGTATAGATGTACTTTTCTTTTTATTAGTCTGTTGTTGAGCTTAAATTGAGCATAACTGAAGAACGACTCAACTAGTCAAATTTTCATATACACAACTTCAGATACACCTATTACAGCATATCTGAATTTCAGTAAAAGTGATCTAGTAGTTTTGGAGATTTTTGAGCCACAAATTTTAATCACAGGCCCAAACATATAAAAAAAATTACATTTTAAGTGAATGGTATTTTCATACTTGCATACCTCATAACATGAAGAAAATTTTATTTCATTACCCAATCCCATCGTGTGACTCAGTCACACGATGAAGTCACAAATACTGTACTTTTCCTTGAAAAGTCGGTAAAAAGTGGCATGATTTGTTGTAAAATGTTATTAAATAAAATCAAACAGGATTAAACAACAAAATATGTAAATAAAAATATGAAGTCTAGTGACCATATTCCTTCAAAATTAGGTTCCAATGAAAAAAGATCACCATCAGTATGCATTATTCACATGCATTGCTGCACTGTTCACCATTGTTTGCTCCCAGTTACTCTGTCTTATTACTTATTTGTTAACCTCTGAAATTATAACCACTAGAATTAACCATTAGTAAATGGCCAAACTGTAATGAGAGAGAACAATATATGAATAAAGAATTCCCTTTATTGATGTAGAAATGGAGTACATTTGATGATCTTAAATATCTTTCAAAGAGAAAGGAAGAGAGAGCGAGAGAGAGAGAGAGAAAGACAAACAGACAGGTACACAGATAGATATATATGAAGATTGAGAGAAAAAGATAATATTAAATTGTTTTTGTTATATTTGATCCCTTTTTCCTCATTAACCCCCTTTCTCACTCCCTGCTTTTCTATTTTGCACAATTTCAAGGGAAATTATAAAGGACACTGTTCTTTATAGGAACTCACAAAATAATTATTTTTAAACTATGCTTTTTTAGTTTCTAAAGCTAGATTGTTACCGAAATGAATATACTGTATAATTGTAGCGCTTGTGTATTAAATTACTATGTGTGCTATTCTTATCTTTATAATGTTAAGTTGAAATTCTGAGTTGTTTATTAATACAGAAAACATAGAAACTTATCCAGTCTAAGATATTATCATTTTTGTGTTATCCTGCTTAATCATAACATTCGAATGTTAGAATTGAAGACAGTTATCATAAAAAAGATGAGTACATGGATTAAGGGATCATACATTCTATACTTAGAGGAGCTAGTAGTTAAAAGTGAAAAAAAAGGATAAGAATAAATTTAAGTTCTTTGTTTTTGTCTTACAGTGGAGATAGGAATCTTCTATAATTTTTGTGTTTATTTTTAGCTTTTAATGTTCAAAATGATCTTAATGGTATATATATGAGAGTCATTAATTTTAACTCAAAAGTAAGTTTCCACTTTATCATTATTTTGAGCTGAAGTAGTTGCTTCTGATGTTTTAATTTACAGTCTGTTAAATATAATGATTAATATTTCTGTGAAATAATAAAAGCTGTTGTTAGTTCTATTTCATTTTTTTCACTCTATATTCTGAAGTAAATACTAGAATTTTTTTCGATATTATTATGTATTTTTCATTGTAATCTAAAGGCTATTCAGAAAGTAACCTCTGATTTTTTCATTAAAAAATCACCAATTGATTAAAAACAATTTATTATATACATCTTTTAGCTACTTTTTACATAATTGCCGTCCAAATTAACGCACTTGTCATATCTGTAAAAAGATTTTTTGAGTACTCTTGTCAGAAAACTTTGCTGCCTGTGAATTAAGCCAGATAGTAACACCGTTTTTCAAAATGCTGCTTGACCTCATCTTAACAGTTGATGAAACTTGGGTTAAATTTGTTAATGTGAAAACAAAAGCCCAATCAATACAGTGGGGGTACACCAGTTTTCGAAAACGCATAAAGGCCCATCAAATACTTTCTTCAAAAAAGCTGTTTTTTGGGACTGTAAAGGTGTGATATTGATTGATTTTATGGAAGGAGGCATGATAGTTAATACTGAAACTTACTGCAATGAAGAAATTGAAAAGGGCATACAAAACATATGACATGGAATGTGAGTTCAGGCATCTTTTTTTTAGTGACAATGCTCATCCACATACTGCAGTGTACACTCAACACCAAATTGAAAGTTTTAAATGCGAGTTGTTTAACCATCCTCCATACGTCTCTGATTTGGCTCCCAATGATTAACACCTTTTCATGGACATGAAGAGATAGCAATGCAGCATTTTGAAAATGATGAGGAGTTGAAAAACAGTGTTAATTCATAGGTGGTAGAGTTTTATAATGATATATTCAAAAACTTGTTTTCAGATATGACAAATGCCTTAATTTGGTTAGATAGCAATTATGTAGAAAAGTAGCTAAAAGTGTAGCTATAAGAAATTTATAATAAATTGTTTTTTTATCAGTTGGTGTTTTTTAATAATGAATCAGAAGTTACTTTCTGGATAGCTCTTGTATATTTAGTGTTTTCAACCTGCTGGTATTATGTTTAATATTGCCAATTGTTATGCTAGGATTCTATATTTATTATCTGATAGTGATGGAAGTTTTTCACTGAAAAGATTACCAAAATCATTGTTCATGGTACTCATTATGATTTTTTTTGATTCTGACTAGTGTATATCTGTCTTACATAATAAAAATAGAATGAGTGAGAAATATTCCTCCAAAACACCTTGGCAAGAAGGCTAACAAGTATTAAGTTGTATCAGGTGCTAGTATAAGCATACATTTACGACTTTATTAATAGGGCACTATAACCCTAAACATATTTCACTTCATACTCCATATTGTTTGTTTTTCTATAACCCAGAGTGACGAGTTTGTTATAGCGACCCATTATCGAGTATAATAAAAACTGTTTATTCATTTATCATCATAACCAGTAAACACATTAAATGTAATTTATAATCAATATTAATTTTATTTCATCTACTCTATTTGTAATTTAATTTTTACTACTCTGTTATAATTGTATGCATTTTTTTTAAATTAAATAAATGTTGCCAGTTATGAAAAACATGTGACTATGAATTTTTACTAAACATTGTTCTGTAAACAAGATTACCTTAATTTGATCTTTTAAATGACTACTTGAAGTTAGCTTTATGGAATTTTTTGCTTAGACCTTTTCCCATCCTATTACTAAGACTGATGAAAATGGTGGAAAATTTGCTACTGTAAGTTCAACTTTACATGACAACTGAATCATGCACACATACACAGGGGTAACTAATGGTTGTAGAAATACAGTCATGTTATCATACATACCTCATCTTAATCTGTTGTTTTATTTATTCATAAAAAAGTAACAATAGATTGCTTTTAGAATGAATATGATCTGGAAAAAAAGAATTTTCAGCTTGAGGTTGGTATTTTAACAGCATCAAATACTTTGAGTAAAAATGTAAAGATTCATTCATTACCAAGGAATAAATCTTAAATGGCATGAATTGTGAAAAGTTTGATGTTTTAATCTTCAATAGCACACATTTTTATTACTTGTACATATTTCTCATGTGTTTAATTTATGATTAAACATGTTTATTGTTAATATTATTACTCATTCATTATTTTAAGAATTTTAATTGTATTTGGTAATAATTATTGCATTGAAGCTATATTAATCCAAGGAATGGTAAATAAATTTTTCCTGGTAATTACACGGTCCGATTCAGTAATGTAAAATCTGGTTAGTAGGTAAAAAGTACTACACTTTGGTTTAATAGCCTAAAATGTTTTAAAACTGTGGTAAAAAATAATATTAAGCAAGTGTGTGCATAAATAAAATAAAAATAATTACTAGAAACCTAGAGTGAATATGAATCTGATCTGAAGATGTGTGATCTGGTCGTACATCATTGTAAAATGGGTAGTAGTGTGTACAGAATTACTCTTAATAAAATTAATTATCTTAGTAATAAAAAAAACACGATCACCACAGAAAAGTAATTAAATCATTAGGTTTTAAATAGACTATAAAATATTGTAATTAGTAGTTTATATTATAAGAATTGGGAGTACAACTCTAGAAGCTGTAACAAATTTGTGAATTTATTGTGACAATAAATATTTAAGTCATTAAGGAAATTATAATTTATGTACATGATGTTATCGAAAAAAGTATTTGCACCTACTTGACAATTTTATAAAATTTCTGGGGATTTGAAATACTGGTATTTTAAATATTATGATGTTTAGAGCTTTAACTTAATGTTTATTTAGTAAGATTATTTTGGTTAACATTTACTGCCAACTTCTAACAACAACTTTCTTCTTGTTATTTCATAAAATTAATCATTTAGAATTTTTTATCAGGTTTTAACAAATTTCTTTGTCTTAAAATCTAAAAAAAAATAAAGCTGTACAATGTACTGCTTTGTGTTAATGTGGTACCTTATTGCCGTTTTAAAAAATGTTTGTTCATTTACTTATTGTTGATTTTTATTTATTAAGTGTAATGTTTTGTTGTAGGGATACCTAGAAAGATGGGAGAGCAGTCCGGACTGTGCAGTTAGCAAATCACAGCTAGCTGATCTTTTTAATAATATTAGAGAAATCTACCATTTTAATAGGTATGGTGTTAAAAGTAATTGTTAATTATAAAACATAAAAAATTTAGAAATAACTATACACTGCATAATTACAAAAATAATTTTAGAGCAATTGAACCGTAATATAAATGGATTTATATTGCATTACCATTTTTTACATTAATTTTATGATTTTTTTGCAATCTATATTGTAAACAATCTGTCTCACTTAGATATTCAGGTTGTATTGCAGTTAATATTAGGAATAGCATATTCCTGTACTCAGGCTCAAATTCACTTAAATTATATATAATACTTTTAATACAATAATACTTTTAATTTTTTCTGTATGCCTGCTTAAAAGCATAGCTAAAGCAGGTCTAATGGATCTGACTGTCTCCTGTTGTTTGAGAGTTACTGAACTTGATGGTAATATGTATGTATTTGTGTGTTATATGTAAAAAAAATTATTTCTGACTATTACCTTGATTCTATTTCACTAGTATACTTGCCTCATCAGAGTTTAGTTGTTTATAATGAATAACCTGAGTACTGACGAGGTGCTAACTTTCCAGACATATAATTACACCCATCTTCATGTTGTATAAAAATTACATTGATATTGGGTAAAGCCTATTATGGGACAGTATGATCACTACCAGAAACTACCAAACCAGTATGTATGACCAAAACCAAAACTAACTGGTATGTAACTAACAAAACTGGAGTTTTCGTGTAGATTAAAATAACCTATTCTTTTAAAAGGGGAAAAATTTATAGTTGAGTTATAATCTCCTTTTTGGAGCTTTATGTTTGCAATAATAATGGTTACGACTTACAACACTCAGTTCAAGGAGCACGTAAAAAATATCAAAATTAAGAAAAATAAAATAAAAATATTTGTACTAAAAAATACCAGAAAATAAGGATTAAAAGTTAAAATAACATTAAGTAATATTCATAATCTTTATGTGAATGAAGCTTATTTATTTAAATATTACAATATTTTTAATTTAATTTTCAGATCCTTCCTGTGTCAGCTGGAACAATGTGGGTTGGATCCAGTGAAGGTGGCTCGTTGCTTTGTCAGTAACAATGCTGGCTTTTCTATTTATACAGACTACTGCACCAATTATCCTCGGTAAGGCTTTTTTTAAATATATTTCATCATTGACATTCTTCTGTTATCTTTGTTTATTACTATCTTATAAGTTCATTTGTACTTATCTTCTTTTTTAATAAAACGTTTATGTATAATGAACTTGATACTTTGCTTATACCATCCATTGAAGTGCAAACATTTTTACCAGGAATTTTTCTATTCTGTTAAAAGTAATTTTATGACTGCAGGTGCAAATGGATCATCGTCAATCATCTTTAGTTCCCTTTAACCCACATTTCCTCGGGTTGGACCTTCTACAAAGTTTCTCCATCTGATCCATGAACCATCTCTATTCCATTACTTTCACTACATCCTCTCTCTTGCGCATTTCCTCCATTATTATATTTATCCATTTCTTTCTTGGTTTACCCCTTAGTTTTCCACCTGTTTCCTCTGCATGCAGCATACTGTTTGGTAAACTTTCTTTTGAATAAATGGATGTGAATGTATAATTTTTTAAAAACTTTTTTAATCTGGAACAGGTTATTTTTTAATCCGATTGTAATATTATTAGTATTGGACAGTAGTCCAGATATTAATGTAACATAACATGTATTGTAACTGGCTATTGGTTGATTCTAAAATGAACTACTGTTTAAAATGAAGTTACATTTCTGAATAATATTTTCAATTTTGTTTATTTTTTTATTTTTTGATAGATTTTAACTCAAGTTATTTATCATTAGCTATTGATCACCTTAATTTTAGAAACACAAATGACATGTTATTTTTATTAGGATGCCCATAAATGTTTATAATGTATTAAAAATTACTGCTTAATAAACATGTATTGGTGTTTAAGTTTGTTTAAAATAAAGGAAAGTATTTAATAAATTCTGGATTACTTTCACTGATACGTGGTTTTTATCCGAAAGCAGAATTAAATATTACGATTCTTAATGTAATATATTGTACATGTTACTACTATAATGGTGGTAATGATAATTATGAGAGGTTACATTATTTTATTTTTGATAGATTTTTAACATTTATATTTTATGTTTACAGTACTGTCAGTGTTTTGACAGAATTAATGCGACAGGAAGGGACAGTGCGATTGTTCAGAGAACGTCAGGCAGCTTTACAACACACTTTACCACTTGGTTCTTATCTTCTTAAACCAGTTCAAAGGATATTGAAGTATCATTTATTACTGCAGGTAATTTTATGATTTTTTTTATAGTTTCAACTTATCTGTTAATTAGTTTTTATTATGTCAATAATTAATTTATAAAAATCTGACTTGGACACTATATGACTTCCTTGTACACCTATTAAATTACATATTCACATTTTTTTAAAATGAAAAGTACATAAAATTTTATTTCATTAATAACTTCTAATATTTTTCATTTTTTAAAAATTATTACTGAATTATTATTTATTGTAACATCTTTTTTACAATCAGAGGTTAATAATTAATTATTAATAAATCAATATATTTAAATTAAAAAAAAAAGTTAAAAAAAAGATATGAATTCTGATTCAAATTGATCTGTCTTCCTTTTCTAAGATACAAATATTTCATTAATTAAAAATTCATTTGGTTATAACTCTGGAACCAATGAAAATAAGTACCACTTATGATATATCGTTGAAAAGCTCTCAATGACGGATTATTACTGCAGTTAAGAAAAAGTTAAAAATCCAATTGTTTGGGGATTTTGGGCTTTTTTGAACACTTTTGGTTCAGTTGATTGCAGTCAAAAGGAAGATGCACAACTAGATGTTACAATCCAAAATCCAAAATTTCATCATCCTGCGGCTAATGAGTTATGCGAGATACATACATACATATGTATATACAGACATCATGCCAAAACTAGTCAAAATGGATTCAGGGATGGTCAAAATGGATATTTCTGTTGAAATCTGAAAACGAAATTTTTTGTGATACTACTTCCTTTACTTTGTACAAAGAAGTAATAATTATTCAGACTGCTTCTGAAAAGTTGATTATTGAACTTGAAATAATTATTTTTTTACATCATTTGAATAAATATAAAAATTGAAAGTGATAATAATATGTAATCGATGTGGTGAAAAAGTGATCTTATTTATTTTGAAGTACCCAAATTTAGTATTTGTCCATTCATGCTTACTGTAATTATAATCAATCCTAATTTAATCCTTAATTATTTTAAATCTTAATTTTAGTACCCTTTTTATTTTAATTAATACTGTTACTTGTGGGAAAAAAGATTGTGTATTTGAAACACTGAATGTTAAAAATTGATCTACCCAAACTAGTCAGTTGATAAGTAATTTTGATTAATGTTTTGTTGATCTTTTTTAAGTTTACGAAATAATGAAGATTGCTTAGTTACTTGTGTTAATGCTTGAGTTAATTCACCGTAGGCTTTTGATGCTTGAATGTGGGAATATGGAAATGGAATTTTGTAGCTTATGAAAAAGTCCCATACCTGTCTGGGATTTGAACCTGGGACTCCCAGATGAAAGGTCCCAGGTGAAATGCTACTGCTCTTGTCTCTGAGATTGGCAGTTCATCATTATTACAAAAAAATAATGATCTATGAGTAAATTATGTAAATATAATGTTGGTTCGCATGTTTTGGTAAATGGATCTGTTTCCATATCTTACCTCTATGTAATGTGAGAATTTTCTAGTTATTATAAATAAGTAAATAATAATTTTATGTTCACCTATTAGTAGTTAGCTTATTATGGGATGATTCCTGAGAATATATGGCTGGACTGGTGTCTCTTTATAAATAATCTGCATCCATTTGTTTATATAGACTACATACTTGCTAGTCTGCATAATCCTTAATTATTAAAAAATAAAACTTATTGATTGATGTAGGTATATAACAAATTATTCAGTTCTTTATTGAAAACTTGCTTCTTATAAAATAAAATTCACCTTGACGAGAAGTAACAATCACTATGTTTTTTGCTATTGATATATAGGTGGATATTTAAGGTACTACTTTGAAATTATTAATATTCATTTCTATTTGTATAAATTGTTCTGTTTGTAAATTTTTTCTTTATTAATTAAGTTAGTAACATTTTGTATTCAAACTGCCAAAATGAATCAGAAATGTTTAGTAAGTAACATTAATTAAATCATAGAAAGTTGTGTAAATTTTTTTATCATGTTTAAATCACTATAATTTTAACTATTTATAACCAAATAAATGAATATTTATATTCTTTTATTTATTATTTATTAAAAACTACATGTGTTTTTGTTTATTTATATGAGTGGAAGTCAAGGAACTACTCCTCATATCATCACCAACTTAAAGTAATGAATGTGAAAAACTACATTTTTCAGTTTACTATTTGAATGTCCTGCATCTTGTGGTAAATTATCTTAGGAAGACTAGTTTAAACTTTATCACTTTTACAAATGTCTATTTTGTGGCATTAATAATGCATGACTAACGAATAAATTCAATTACTATTACACAAATTCACTATTACTAAAATCACTATTACAAAAATTCTCTCAACATGATCTTTACATATTTTAACGAATAACTCACATTCGTGAATTTACACTACTTATTTTATATTCTTCTTGTATGTAATTATTTGCAGAGTCATGAATGTGCCACATTCATTTTTTTCAGAGGTACGTGTTTGCCTTAAATGTAAACTATAATATTTCAGTAGTTCAAACAAAGTATTTCTCTTTTCACAAGTCTCCATCAATTCTATTGCGGAAGAAGCAAGACAAGAAATATACAAACATTTCTACTCATTAGAGACAGTACAAACCCAGCATGAGTTTTTCATTCGTCTTATTGAAGACTTGTATACTCTTTTAATTTACTGACTCTTAAGTTTAAGTTTACTAACTCTTAATTTTTTCTGACATATTTATACTTTTTGTACTTTTTGGATATTTGAGTTGTCAGTTTTCTTCTTATAATTATTATTAAAAAAACAAAACATTAGTAACGTTTAGTAACTTTATTTAAATTTTCATAGTTTTTTCAAACATTGTAATAAACTTTTCAATACCTTGATAACTTCAAATTATTTAATGATCCTGCAGTCCTTTATTAATACTCCTCACTAAACAGAATAAATTTAGCTTCCAAAATGCAGAAAAAAAATTGTTTATGAAGTAAATTGACAAATATGGTATACTCTATAGTTTACACTTTTCAATTTATTGACAGATTAAAATTGTCAGGTTAATGTAGAGTATCAAATTTTATTTTAATTTACTTTTATGTCAATATTAATGCCCAATTAAAGGTAATAATGTGTACAATCTACAAAGAATGAGGTAAAGAATCAGACCAATTTTTAATAAAGTGAATAAAAATGATGGGCCTATTTAAAATTTAACATTGAAACTGCTTTTTTTGCTCCCCTGAAAAGTTGAGTTTTTCACATTCAGTACTTTAGGATGGTGGGGACGAATTTAACTCAAAATTTTGGTCTGCTAATGCGAAAAATGTTATCACTATCTCATTTTCTCTTCCGACTTTAGAATTAGGTGGAAAAAATACTTAAAGATATTATTTGTAGATTTTTTTATACATTGTATTCTGCATATTTTGTGACTCATTAAAATGATTGTAATTAATATGAAGAGCAACCAAATCTATGCAGGTATAAGTCTTTACATCCCAATTGCATTTTTGTAAAACCAATTTTATGAGTATCTGTACAGATTGGGTTCAAAACTGCCAACTGAGAGGACTGTTGTACTATAAATAAGAATATTTGTATTTGAATTCTATTAAATATACCATCTAGTACAGCGTATTGAGATAAGACATATCGTACCTTAATTTTTTATGAAAGTCAATATTCTGTACTAGGTGGTTTATTTAATAGAATTTAAATATAATTTAACAGTGCAGAGGAATATTATAAATCTTAAAAAAATTAATTTCAGTAAAATAAGACTATATTTAACCTATATTTATATTTGTGATTGTGATTAATTTACTACGTAGAATAATCTGCATTGTATGTGAAGTAATCGGTATATTAGAATAAGGTATACTATTTCATCTAGAATGTGGTTAATAGTAAATTTTAATTTTTGTATTATTTTTGTTACAGAACATTGTGAAACAATATTCTCCAGAGGCAGATGGTTATGGTGATATAGTTGATGCTTTATCAACAATGACAGCTATTGCTCATCATATTAATGATATGAAACGCAAACATGAACATGCTGTAAGGGTGCAAGAGATTCAGAGTTTGTTGCTTGATTGGCAGGTTGGTTAATTGCAGAATGTTTTTTCACATGTAATTAGATCTAAAAATCATTACTTACCAGTGAATCTTGAAATAATTTATACCATTGAATCTGTAGTTTGCAAATCACCTCACTGAAATAAGTTATACAATAACATGTAAACATTATCCATCAACAGTAAGGGCAAAACCTAAACATATTTGAGCTCAGTTTATAATATGTTGTACAAGTCCATAAAAATAACAATCTAAAGTAACGACACAGTTTAAATCTTATGCACTCTTTGAATACATCATGAACAAATAAGATCCTTCAAAACTTAAACAAAAACTTCCATTCTACATCCATTAGCACAATCCTCTGTGCTCTCAGCAACAGTCTCTGAAAGTGATTGATTTTAGAGCAAAAGCACACTCAGATTTGGGTAAAATTTTATAATTTTGCTTTAAAATAAATCCACTGTAATTTAATTGCTGTTCTATAATTAATTTATTTCCTTCCTCTAATACTGACCACTTCATCATCTTGTAGAGCATTTTTAGTAATACCTTCACCTAACATAAAAAATTTGGTTGGAACAAGTGTCTTACTTCTTTAAGGCAAGCCTTATACCCGTACTCTTAGATCAGATCACTAAATTTATTCATTCTTTATTTTTAACCTAGCTGCTCTCTGATTCCTTGTCAACAACATCTTGTCTGATTCTCAATCAACTCCTTGTCTTTTAATATTTACATTACCTTATCTCATTTGACATGGACAAATACTTTATTCATATCATGGTATATTTTATTTCACATGATCAACAGTTTTAACTACTATATGCCTAGTAATAGTAATGTAATTAAAAAAAAGTGCTTCTGTATTTTATATAAACATATCTGGGTGTTTAGAGATTTTTTGTACACTTATATTATTTTATATTTTGCAGCTAGGATGAGTTCCATAAATAACTTGAATTGTATTTTACCAAA
Source organism: Lycorma delicatula (assembly GCF_047948215.1). Lineage (NCBI taxonomy): Eukaryota > Metazoa > Arthropoda > Insecta > Hemiptera > Fulgoridae > Lycorma > Lycorma delicatula. The sequence goes on from NC_134456.1 coordinate 134,743,145, forward strand.
GTTTCTGTTTGTTTATGTTTTGTATCAGAGTTACCATCACTACATTTACCCATCTAACAGTCAATGAACATTTTCCATTTTGCAGAAAATAAATAAAGTGGTCAGCCATCCAAATATTCTAATCACCCATGGTCACAAAAAATTGGTAAATGTAAAATTGGTACCTGTTTTCTAGAGCTGTACATTATGCAAGGAACATTGAAAACAAACTCAAGAAAGAAATAGTTGTAATAAAATAAATAGCAGTATATAATGGTTTCGTTAGTGGAATTATAGAAAAAGATATATAAAAAGCAGAGAATAAAGTACCAGATAAGGAAATAATAATAAAAATGATGAAGAGGATTTAAGGGGAATATATCAGATTAAATTAAATGTAATGAATGTAATAAATTTATATTGGTAAAACTAACAAATCTTTTAAAAAAAGATTTATGGAATATTATTACAGTGCTTACAGAAACAGAAAGAGAGGTGTATCTAATATGGCCAACCATTTAAAATGTAGGCATAGTATTACTGATTATAAGAATAATTTAGACATTTTGGAAATTTGTAACAATATATAATGAGTATACTTGAACAGTATTATGTTTATAAATTTAAACAAAAGTATGAAATGTTTAACCAATAGATCATTATTGAAGATGATGTAGCAGTTGGCAACAGTGTTTATGAACATAGTTGTGACATTTTAAATTTGCATCATTCCGGTAAGGTATTGAAGTTGTATTGTTACAAATTTTGTGGTTGTTAGGGTTTATTTTTAAATTTCCCAGGCTGTATAAGTCCTGTTGTCATAATTTTTTTTTTGTTGTGTTGATGCAGTTGTTTCTAAGTATGTTTATATTGGTGGCCATATGGTATGCTTAGTTTAATGTTGACTGTTGAAAAGTTTACACATGTTTTGGTACAGTTGGCAATTTTTAACTTGTGGAAAAAATGGAACAAAGAATTTGCATTAAATTTTGCTTTAAAAATGGAATAAAGTGAGCACAGCACTGGAAATGTTGAATGTTGTTTTTGGCAAATCTGTTTTGAATAAAACAAACATTTACTAGTGGTAGAAACATTTCCAAGAGGGCTGTAAAGACGTTGAAGATGATGAGTGCCCTGGATGTCCCAGCACAACAACCGATGATAAAAGTAAAAAAAATGAAGAAAATGGTTGTGGACAATCGCCAAACCACTATCAGAGATTCAATAAAGAATACTTCTTGGAAGAATACTACTTGGAAGTTTTGCCATATAAAGCAATCTGAAGAAAACTTCTGGATTTGTGGTGAAGTTCATGACAACTGCACCACAATAATGTACCTACTCACACTTCACTGCTTGTTTGTGAATTTTTGGCCAAAAACAACATCGTGAATATGGATACCTCAGCCTCTGTATTCACTGGACATGGCCTCTTGTGACTTCCTCCTATTCCCCAAGCTGAAAAGAACCATGAAAAATGACATTTTGTCAACATTGAATAGATTAAGACAGAATTGCTGAAGAAGCTAAACTCCATACCAGAAATTGCATTCCAGAGTTGCTTTGAAGATTAGAAAAAGCACTGGCACAAATATATTATATCTGAAAAGGAATACTCTGAAGATGACTAAATCATTATTGATGAGATTTATTGAGAAAAACTAAAATTCCACATATTTTTTGATCAAATCTTGTATTTCATTTCATTTATAGTATTTCATTTAATATTAATTTATATATATATATATATATATATATATATACATCCTCACATTCACACCTACAAATAAATATATGATAATAATTATTATTGACATCTTTTAATAATAAAATAATTTTAGGGTGAAGATCTAACTACATTTGGAGAATTGTGTGCTGAGGGTACCTTCCGAATGGCTGGAGCTAAAGCACTTAGACATGCTTTTCTGTTTGATCAGATGCTTTTAATTACAAAAAAGAAAGAAGAAGGCTTGCTTGGTTATAAGGCTCATATCATGGTTAGTATGTGATATTAGAGAAATTATTACTTATTTAAGTAAAGAATGAATAAATTACATTAAACTAGATAAAGGATCTTCTCAGTCTTCCAGGCTGAAGTTCATCAATGTTATTGTAATCTTATAAACTCAACTTTTCATTTTTAAATAGATTCAGAGCCTAACTTACTAATTCAAATCCTACATCTGGAAGAAGAGTGATTCTTAATATCAAGTTTATTAAAACCCTTCACATTGAGGGAACAAATGCTTAGCAATTTGAATTCACCATTTTTTTATAATCTACAATCAGGGTCGTCTTTACTAATTTATGATTTCATTAATGAGTCTGGAATGTACTAGTTAGACAACTAATAATTTTCCTGAGACTCTGCCTATGTAGTCTTTAGAGAATTAGTCTACTAGGTTCCTAGTTAAGAAACTGGGAACTCTCAAACTTTTTAGAAGTTGGGTTTTTCAATTCTTAATTTCTTCTGAAATCCATGTTTTACTACTGTTATGGCCAAGCTTGTAATAGTTCCAAAAACAATTTCAGAGCTGATATATGGAGTTTTTTTGCTCCTTCTTGCCAGACAATAATCAAGCCCTCTACTTTACCCTTGTCATAACCAACATAAGGTAAATTAATTATTTTCATATATATATTTTTTTGTTTTTAAGTAATATCATGTTACAGATATATTTTATTTATTTTTTTCTTTCCGTGGGAGGAGAAAAAATCTGCTGTTAGATACTTATTTAGCATACTATTGGATGTGTAAGGTTTCCCTCCAAAAACTCACTAAGCAGAGCCTCCCCTCTAAAAACAACATGCTCTGGTACTTGCCATGAAGGCATTACTCGGAACATGCTGCTGTCATCATGGGACACAGTAATGGGCCTGCAGAAGGGCCCATTACTGAGGGCTGGGTAAGTCTGCACCGTAAGGAGTCTCCCATGCCTAATCACTGAATGAATGACAACCTGCAACTGCAGACTGCCGCTGGTTCCGTGTATGAGCAATTCCCAACTTACGCCCCCAGTGCCTTGCAACGAATAATTTTGCCTGCAAGGTGGGAAATGATGTTCCATGTCCATTCACCTTCTAGCATTCTCGAAATGATGTTCTCAGGTGTCAAGAGGCCAAACTGAGCGTAGTCCCTCCACATATCCTCCCATCTGTGGCAGTCGAACATTATATGCTCTGCATCATTCAGCACCTTACATTATGGACACAAGCTATTTTCTGCTCTTCTGCAGCGAAACAAGTACTGCCGGAAGCAGCCATGGCCCGTCAAAACTGCATGAATTCGTAGTTGAGCTCGCCAAACCTCCTGGTGATCCAAGGGTCAACTTTTGAATGCTACAGATATTTAATTTACTATATCTTATAAGAAAGTGTTGTCTTTGATTGTTAGGCTTATTATTCTTTTTAATTTCACAGCAATAATGAGGCTGTTTCTTTAAATAACTTCATTTAAGAGTTTATAATAACTTTCACCTGTACAGAGTAAAACCTTTTTCTGAGTTTTAAATGTGGTTGGGCTAATCAATAAGAATTTTTTTAATATTGCTCAGAATTTATTAATCTACAGATTTAAAGGGTTTTGCTCAGGTGTGGATAGGTCATCCAGATTTTAGGAGTTATAACATTTTCAGACACTTTCAAATTTTAGAAAAATTTGACATTTTTTATCCTCATGTTCAATTTATTTGTTTGTAACACAATAATTGTCGTACATAAAGGACTGATGTACAGTTTTATCATTTTCATTTATTTATTACAAAAAAATAATAAGTTTTATGAATAGTGGCTATTAATTTAATGTAAAATATATATATTTCTGCAATGTATAATATGTTAAAACTACATTAATATTCTATTTAAAATTAATACATTCTGTTTCAGTGTTCTAATTTAATGTTAATAGAAAGTGTACCTGGTGAACCTCTTAGTTTTCATGTTATACCATTTGATAATCCACGCCTTCAGTATACACTTCAGGTAACCATTAATGATCAAATATTTTTTAATTAGCTGATAAATTTGTTTTGCTCAGAATTATATTTACACTAAATTATTGTCTTTTGATTTTGTGATGAAAAAGTGCATTTCTGGGCATATATCTGGTAGGAAATATTTTTATTTAATACATGATGGAAAGATATTTTAACACTAAACGTACATTTTTTCTGTTTATGTTGCTGATGTGCTCCTGATAAAAATTAACTGGTCTTTAAGCTGGAATATTATAATTGCTTACAAGTGGTGGCTAGTGACTTGTAACCATGAGATCCTGTAACTTTTAAAATAAACAGATATGTAGTGAAATTATTTTCATATTTATTTATAAGTAAGATTTTATGGTAAAAATAAAACAAACATAATTGAGTATTATTTATTAATATTATTAAACATTACTTAAAAATAAAATCCATCCTTCTTGCTTTGTCTTGAGTGAAAATATCAATCACAACTGCCAAAAAAAGCTTGCTTTTTTGTTTTTTCCAAACCAGTGTTTAATTTTTTTTTAATAATTTTGTATTTCATAATCTGTATATTTGTATCTTATAATGTATAAAAACATTTTTTCATAATAATCTTTTGATACATCTGTTTTTTCTGAAACCTGATAGCTTGTGCCATCTGATGGAATATATACAGAAATATGGAGGTTTCAATTTTTCTTTATGAAAAAAAGAGTAAAACATGTGATTTTAGCCTGTGCCATCTGATTAAATAGAGACAAAACATAATTTATTTTTTATAAAGCCAACATAAGCTGGCTTATTATAGTGAAGAATAAAATAGATTAATTTTGTGTGATGAGAATACTAAAACCAAGTAAAACATGTCAATTAATGAATATTTAATAATGAAAATAAATTTTATTTAAAGAAAAATGCATAACAAAGTGGTGTTACTAGTTATCATGTTAATGTATGTTTTTTTAGTGAATGAAAAGTCATTATCTTTTGTAAGAAACCATTACTGTGAATAAAACCTGTTTGTCAAATTTCTTGTTTTTTTTTTTCACTCTTGTTTTCTGGCAGAGATTCACTCAACTTCCAAACTGGGAGTCTTGACAACCTTTTCCTTGATGTTGGTATGATGACAGATAAATGTTTTATCTGTTGAAATCATTGCAAGTGCTTTTAACTTATCTTGATGCATTGTGCTTCTCAGAAAAAAATTTATATTATAATGCTTTAATTTTTTTTATTAATCATGGAACATGTTTAATGGTCAGTTTTATTTCTTCTGCAGGCAGTTAATTCTTAAAACTAATAAGTTTATCCTTTTTAAATAATTTAGCAGCTACTAGGTGTTTAATAAAGAATACCTTTCTTACATATAAACATATGTACTCATATAGTTCCTTTGATTCAGGAGTGGGAATATCTTTAAAAAATTCTCACTTTAAGTTTAAATTTACTTTAATGTTTAAAATTGTACTTTAAATTTCTTATTTTCAAAAGGCAGTTTTAAAATTTGCTATATATTCATATATTTTAAGGCATCAATTTCACAAGATTACATTTCATTATAAACTATTTCAACATGTGATATTATCTGTTGAGTTCCAAGCAAAATATGAATTTTTCATTATTTAAATATTGTAATAGGCCTGTAGCTTCTGAAATAGTAGGATTTGCATTCAGTGTTAACTTAATTTCAGCAAGACAACTTTTTAAGGGCTGCTGATTTTTGCAAACTTTGTTTTTTCTCATTATAAGATTGAAATGATGGACATAAGTGAGTGAAATGGGATTATTATATAATTCCATAATTTTTGCTTAATCACCCTTTTTTTACTGTTCATGACATTTGTACCATCAAATATCTAAGTTATTAGTTTTTCTGTACTACATTATAGGATAATGTCTGACTGCTCTAAAACATGTTTAAGCCATATGCAGTTTGATTCTCCAAAATATAGAATCCCCCAAAAGCATTCACATATTTTTTTATCATTAAATATCAATGAAAAATAATAGTCTGTGTGTGTTCAGACACATCTTCATGTCATCAGCCATTACAGGTACAAATGTAGTTTATTCAATCTTTTTTATTTCACTTTGGTATTTTTGGAAAAAGTGTATTTTATTTTAATTTTGGAATGAAAAGGTAATTCATTCTGGATATTCGTAGAAATACCCTTCAAAACTCTACTGGTTTCTAAATGTTTTTTTTTTTTTTTAATGTGGATCTAATTTACCTGCAAAATTTAAATAATCTTTTAAATAGACCAGTATTTGTCAAATTTTGTATCTGTTTTCTCATCTTCAAAACATTGTAGAATTAAAAAAATTCTACAAAATAAAATGCAATCAGTTATTTTGGAAAAAAATTCACAATTTTTAGATATTTTTTTGTTTTGTTTATTAATTTAAATTCTGTAGGTCTCACTCACTTAGTATTTGTATAATATCTAGTTCCAAAAAGCAAAAAAGAAATGATTTTTAATATGTTTTTTGATGTTTCATGTTTTTCAATTTTTTCTTCCATTTTATTTATGAGAGGTTATCTCTAAAGTAAAGACTGTTTCATTGTAAAAAAATGTATTCTGAAAACCTTATAAATATTTTTTATTTCTCTTAAACAACATACATTATACTACTGCTCTATGTAATCGCCTCATGAATTAAGATATTTATTTTAGCGATACACCAGCTTCAATATAACCTTGTCGTATTTTTCTGATGCCAGTCCATTTAGCCACTGATTAACTGCATTTTTAAGTTCATCATCACCTGCGAATTGCTTACCACTCAAAAATTCTTTCAATTTCCCAAACAAATTGTAATCAGAAGGAGCTAAGTCTGGATTATATGGTGGGTGATTGTAAATTTCCCACCTCACTCAATGTTCTCAGAAAATCACTTGTCAGACCCGCAACATGTGGACGTGCATTATTGTGCAGCAGGTTGATGCCGTCGGTCAGCCACCCATGTTGCTGATTTTGAATGGCATGCTGTAACTTACGTAGAGTTTTGCAGTAGGCTTCTGCATTTGTAGTCATTCCATGTGACATGAAATCAATCAAACTGATCCCAAAAGACTGTGGCCATCAGTTTTTATCCAAAATAGCTGTGGCTAGACCTTTGTTGGTCTGGTTGGTGATTGAGGATGACGCCATTCCACTTGACTACCGCTTTCTCTCTGGCATGTAATACGTAATTCATGTTTTATCACCGGTAACGATTGAATTAAGGAACTCATCACCTTTTTCTGTGTAGCCCATCAAAAATTCCAAAGTAGATCCTATTCGTATTTTTTGTGATGTTAAGACGTGTGGCACCCAACATGCACAAACCTTTCTGAAGCCTAAATGGTCATGAACAATGCAACCGGTAACAGCTCTTGAAACATCAGGAAAAAGAAGGGCTAGGTCAGAAATTGTTGAACAATGATCTTTTCTGATTTCAGCATGGATGCATTTCAACAAGTCCTCAGTGTTATCGAGATCCTCCCAAACGTTCTTCATCATGCACATTAATTCTGTTTTTTTCTAAACCTTTCACACCATTTTTGGACGTTTGTTTCATTCATTAAATTGTCACCCTACACAGCAACCAACTCCCTATGAATTTCTGCTAGCTTAATGTTTTGATGGTTTAAAAAACATATGACTTCACATATTTCACAGTTGACGGCAACATTGATTTTCCTATTTGTTTTATAACATAATAACTCAGACGAAATCAAAGATTCTACAATGCGACAACTTACAGACAACAATGAAGTGTGTACATTAGTAGCGTTGCCATGAACAACACAGGTTCACCAACCTTAAGGAGAGAAATTTCCCAGTGGTCTTTGCTTTAGAGATATCCCTTGTATACTTTCAAAACCATCCTTTGCCCATTTCGCCTCACCTCCAAACAACAAACTTGAAAAAAATAGTGTTTTTCACTTCACAACTTTTTTCACTTTTCACAAGCATTAGAGAATCAGCAATTCAACCATTGACTGCTGACTATATATTTATACAAAAGTACAATAACATTTGTTTGTAGTTTTATGTGTTTTTTTTTTGGATCTACATTTACTTTGTTTATAATTTTTTTTTTTTTATCTGTATGTTGAAATGAAAACCATCTACTTGCAGTTACTGATATTTGTTTATTCTCAGAAAGTGCAGAAAACATTTTACAAAATGATGTTATCCAAATATTTTGTGTTAATTGTATTTCATTCACGAAACAGAGAAGAGAACATAGAATGAAATACAATGAAAGACACCATTAATAATGTATATTTACAATAAAATAATGTGTGCTATGTAATTTATTGTAAAAAAAATAGTATCTATTCTTTTAGTAGTACATATGATCCTGGTTTAATATTGATATACATAGTTAACTTTTCTTGAATTTTAATATCCATTGTTTTTTTTTAAGTCTCTTTAAATTTAGTTTCTCTTTCCTTGCACATTTGCTTACAGAAATTTTTCCTTATTGATTTATTCAACCATTTAAACTATTGCGTTAGCATGTACATAAGTAAATGACTCATCTGTGAAAGTATATCTACAGCAGGAGAAGAGTTAATTTTCATTATTATGTTGACTTTTCTGTTTTGAGTTTACTGGCACCATCTTCATTTTCACAGTAACTAACGTGGACTATTTTTATGGTGAGAGTATCTGTCAATATTGGAGTCAGAAGAAGTCATAATCATGTTCTTGTTGACAGTTCCATACTTATTTATAGATATTAAAGTGAAAATTTATAGATGTTTCACAAATTAAAAAAATAGTATAATTTTGGTTTAAAAATACATATTGTTTTGAAGCAATCTGTTCAACAGAACCCCCCAATTGTTGATTCCTATCACCATCTCTATATCTAATGTTTGTTACATTATGATGAAAGTATATACAGTTCTTAATTTAACTTCAGAAGTAATACATAAAAAATACAATATTCATTAGTTTTAAGAGCAGACAGTTACAATGTTGGGACAAGTTTAAAAAATACTGTCATACTTTTTTCAGTATAAATAAGTATTTTCAGTTATGTAAAGGATAAGTTGGAGTCTGATTCAATTATATTACTACTGCATTATAACGAAGACCACTGTATTATAAATAGTATGAAATTAAAAAAAGTATTAATTTATGGAAATATTTTTTTTCAGTTTAGAGAAGATATGTAATTAATGTTATAAGAGTCAAAGCATGAAGTTGTAAAAAAAATATAAATCTAACTTCTTAAAATTTTTCTTTCTTAAAGAACTATTTTATTAAATGGAAATAATAATTATACCAGTCAGTGATATAATGGAAATATAGATGAAACAATTTCTAGATGTAAAAAATAAATGTGTTATAAAGTATAAAATAATAGAGTAAGTATTGTAGAGGTAGTCTTTCTCTTCATACATTCAAGTATGTTTAAGTGCAATATTTGAATTCCTTACATTTTTTCTATAGGAACCACTTTAATTTTCTTTATATTTTGAAATGAATGTAATTTTGCATGGTGTAATTTGAATGTTAAGGGATTAATATTTACATATGCTGATCATAATAGATGATTTAAACTAACATAATTTCAGAAAGCATTTACATGAGTGTTTTCTTCAGATTTCTCATTGTTTAGACATTTAAATACTTGTGTGTTTGTTTGTTTTGCCCTTTGTTTAATTGTAAGTAAAATGTTATTCTGGATTGCTTTTAATCAGGCACGCAGCTTAGAGCAGAAACGAGAATGGACACTACAGTTGAAAAGAGTGATACTAGAAAATTATAATGCTGTAATTCCATCTCATGCTCGACAACTTGTCATGCAGCTTGGCCAGAATAGAACCGATGGTTTGTATAATTAATAAATGCTGTATTTACATTATGTGATTAGTTTAATGTACATTACCTATGTACATGCCAGTGAGAACTCGGTTGAATAATTCAGTTAAATGTTTTTATATGCTGCATAATTCTAGAAATTGAAAAACAGCTTTTATTGCAGCATATATTTTAACTAGTCTTTATAGAATTTTTCATTACCTATCCTGAGTCAAGTACCCCAATTTTCTCAAGAAGTTGTGGGCCTTCTACTTGGAGGGGACTTCAAAATTAATTTCTGGTGGGTGTTTCTGGCAGGGTGTTTGCCTTGCCTTATTAATGTAACCAAGTCTGTTTTAATCTATTCCCAGTTCCTCTATAGATAAATCATTCCTTTTACCATCTACCCTTTTCCACATCTTTGAACCATTCTTCCCAGCTTTGGACGTTGTAGAGGTATAAGTCATGTTTCGCAATATTTACATGGAATATGAGGATCTAGAGTCCACTTCACATCCTTGGTGTGACCTAAGGAGGGATCTGTATTACAAAGCCTATTGGAGCTGTTCAAAATGTATCGGATCTTATCAAAGATATACGGGATCTGTTTTTATTACAAAGCATATCTAGAAAGTAAGTTCCGTTTCCTTCTACCAGCACATGTGATGAGACTTGGGTCTCTTACATCACTGCAGAATTCAAATTGCAGTTTATGAAATGCTGACCCATAACATCTCCAAAAACACAGAAGTTCAAAACTACCACGTCAATATGATAATTATATGGCTGTCTTCTTGGATAAGAAAGGTTATGGTTGACTTCTTGCTGAGAGGCGAGATTATAATTGCTTTGCTTTATTGTTATGCTCTCAAAAAATTGTGCTGTGGAATCCAAACAAGAGTAGAGGCATGGTTAGTTGTGTGGTTTTGTTGCTTCACGACAGTGCTTATCTGCATGTTCTTGGTGAAACCCAAAGATTGATTGAACAATTTGGCTGGGAGCAATTGAAGCTTCGACCTTATGGTCCTGATTTGTTGCTGAGTAATTACCACTTTTTTCTCCATCTCATGCGATCCCTTTGCTAGTCAGTGCTTCATCGATACCAATGTGAAAAATGCTGTACAACTGGTTATCTTCACTGCTGATGCCATTCTTTGCAGAAAGAGTGAAAAAATTGATTACAAGACCTGAAAATACCCTAATAATGATTGAAATTATGTAAAAATGTAATTTACTTTTTTGATACATCTTTTATAATTTTTTCTCATTTTTTATTGAAAAATTTTGTAATAAATTATGTTGTAAACTGTCTTTTGTCACACACAGATATTAGTTGATTTTTATTTTATTAATATTTTTATTGCTTAAAATTTCTTTTTAAATATTTTTCATCTAATAGTGATGTGTTTTTGAATTTGAATATTGATTATTAGCCAGAGATGTCATGAAAATTAGAGAATAGTAGAGTAGTTAAAATACATATTGTCATGGATCCCACTTTTCAGAAATGAAATTGAATGATCTCTAGTGTTTCTATCAAAAAATGCATATATCATAAAGACCATCATCATAAGGTTATTTAATTAATGTAACTTTCAACAGTTCAACTTAATTAAACTTTGCATGTTTATATTTTATTTAATTGTTCAAAAAGGAATTAATAACAAGGAATAAATAATGAATGATTGTAACATTTTAAATTTCAATAAATGTTAACAGATGAAATTCTGGCTGAGAAGGGAACCCCAAAACGGCAACACTCTGCTCCAGAGTACCTTGAAAGGAGAAAACAAGAGAGAGAACGAAGAAAATCTGAAGCTAGTTTAAGATCACGACTTCGGGTCCGACCAAGGAAGTCTGAACCTGGTATATCAGTCAAGGTATGATAAGTATATACTATTTTACAAATATAATATACAGTGCATTCAGAAAGTCACTGTTCTACACTATTCTTTAGAATTATGTGTGCATTTCGTTCTTTTGGTGCAAGGTTAGTTGCCCTGACCCACCGGGTTTGTCTAATGCTGAATTCCTCATCACAAATCAGCTGATTTCAAAATCGAGTGTTCTAAGACTCAAATCCTAGTAAAGGCAGTAACTGTTATACAGATTTGAATACTAGATCGTGGATACCAGTGTTCTTTAGTGTTGGATTTCAGTTAACCAGTTATCTCAGGAATGGTTGACCTGAGAATGTACAAGACTACATTTCATTTACATTCATAGATATCATTCTCATTCATCCTTTGAAGTAATACCATATGGTGGTTCTGGAGGCTAAACAGAAAAAGAAGAGGTTTGATGCCCTGTAGGTTTCATTGGGTATTCAGTAATCAAGACATCAGTTGTTGAGTTATGATTGAATGTGCTTCCATTTTGTTCGTTTGAATCAATAGTTGTAAGAAATGTAATAGTTCTTTCGGTAGAGGATCACATTTTTCGTGAAGCTGACAGGTATACTTATCTAGTGAAGAACAAGTTTTCTGAAAAGTTTCTAAATACTCCTGTTCCTCACCGCAATGCAGTTTGAACTCTTATCAAAAAATTTCAGACAACAGGCTCTGTTGAAGACACTGATCAAAGTAGACCACCTAAACTAAATGAACAGAAGCTGCTTGATATTTTGGATGCTATGACAAAAAGTCCATCAAAATCAGTGCTTAAGTTGCACGTTAGCAAGAATTCGGACTTGCTACTGCATGTAAAGCTGTAAGAATAGAACTGAAACTTTTCCCCTACAAAATGTGTGTTTAAGAACTGAAACCTAGAGATCATACCAAAAGACTAAATTATTGTCAATGATTTAAACATTTTATTGACCAAACTTCTGTAGGAATCATCATATCCTTGACATTATGATTTTTACAGATGAAGCATGGTTTCTTCTGGGAGGGTATATTAATTCATAAAATACACAACTGTGGTCGACAACTAACCCCAATGAATTACATAATGCAAAAATTGGAGTTTAGGTTGGTGTTAGTAGAACGCCGTGTTCTACTAACACAAAAAAGGTACAACCCACAATGCCGCATTGTGGGTTGTACCTTTTTTGAAAATACAGTTAATAGTGATCATTATTGTGCTGTTTTAACAAACTTCATTAGTCAGTTAATAGAAGTGGAAATCAATCACAGTTGATTCCAACAAGGTGGAACTAACAGGTCAGTAACTTTTTTTATGAAATGTCTTTGGTGAACAAATCATTTCAAGGGGTTTGTGGCCTGCACGGTCACCTTAAGTGACTCCCCCAGGGGAGGCAGCAAAACAAGCAGTTTTCTTTGTACTACACGTAAACAGTGTAGAACTTCCAGGTAGTAATCCTTATTGACTGTGTGATAATGATTCAGCGATTGTCCATAATCATTTTCTTTACTTTTTCGACATTGTTATCAGATGTTGATGTGCTGGGATGTCCCAGAACTCATCATCTTCAATGCCTTCATGGTTCTCTTGGAAATGTTTGTACCACTTGTAAAAGCTTGTTTTATTCATAGAAGAGTCGCCAGAAGCAACATTCAACATTTTCAATGCAGTGCTGCACTTTATTCCTTTCTTAAAGCAAAATTTAATCCAAATACTTTATTCCATTTTTTCCAAAAGTTAAAGTTAACCATACCAAAACACATCAAACCTTTTCGACAGCCAACAATAAACTAAGCATCCAATATGGCTGCCAATATAAACATACATTTAGAACAACTGTACCTACCAACAAAACAAAAAAAATTGTGACAATGGACTTATACAGCCTGGGAAATTAAAAAGTTCTGCGTGTTTTTTTTAACCTCGTAAGATAAAAAATAGATTTGTTTAAAGCTTGTGTTAATTATTTAAATATAAGTACATGAAATAATATTAACTTAAATACATTAAATATAAAAAATTACAATAAAATAATTCACAATTCAGATGACACTTTAGAAAATTATTTTGAGCACATATTTGGTACTCATTACAGTATATAATGGTATTCTGAAAAGTTAGGATTTTTTAGTTAAACTATCTAGAAATTCATCAACAGATTAATATTATTACCATAAAAGAAACTTATTTAGTTTTATTTTAAATAAATCTATAAAAAGATTTTTCAAATGATTGATTAATTTATTAAAAATTTAATTTTTTATAAATTATTTTGCAACAGAATCATAATAAGGCCCTTTCTTGTAAACCAAAGTAAGTGTTGAGTTGTATGAAAACAGTTTTTTTTCTGGTTTGGGAGGATGGATATTTTAGTAAAGATGTACAATCATTTAGCTTTTCCAGAACACAGAATAATCAAAACATTATTGTAATGAAATCATTTATTTTTTTATTGATCAACTAAATGAAGAAATTGCTGGAGTAATGGTGCTCACCATCAGTGTCTCACTAAGTTTGCTGTGTGAAGTTTGCAGGAATAGCCAATTTCAAAGCATATGTGGGCACCATGATCTTACGTATCTTCAAGCCTCATTAACATGAAAATCCATTTCTTTTCTAGAATTACCCCTTATCACCTGCACCTAATCATTAGTATATGCAAACTGCTTAGAATCTATAGGTATTCCAAAAATTTTCAAAGTAGGCTCTGCAAAACTCATTCCTGGTGGACATTTCTTGGTGAGGAGCTTTCACTTAGTGGGTTTTTGTCTTTAGAAAAATTTTTATTACTTGTAAATACTGTCATATATTTGAACTTTATTGTGAAGGGTGATTTGCAGAATTGATTCTGGCATATGAACTGAATAAAAATCTGTTATGATGATTGTTTTTATACTTGATCCCATACTTCAGAAGTGTGCTGTATAACAGCCTAAGTTTAGCTTACTGTTTTAGACGCAAACACTACAAATTTCTAAGAATGTAGTCTTCATTATCACCTTAGTTTATTTGAATGTAGTTTTATTTATTCATTTAAGATCATATTTTGTGTTTACAGTTTGTATAAATTTCTAAAAATAATTTTTAATAATGAATGAATCTCTAAAAGTTTTTTCCGTGGCTCTGTAAACCTCAATAAAACAAATTAAATCTCTAAAATTGTTTAAAGATGTATTTTATAGGACTACTGTGAATTTTTCATTGTGCTCTTAGCACTCTAAAATGGTACGTTTTTAAAACAGTTTTCATTTTGGGTTCTTTTAGTTCATTATTACTGAAACAAGCTATTAAATATTACTAGATGTTATTGTGTTTTTATTATTATTTTTAAATTTAGATTCAGTTACACCATTTGACATTTTACAAAAATAATAAATTAGTGTGATAATGAATCTAAAAATATTTATTAGCTGCGGTAGTTTAACTTATAATTTAGCACTTACTAATAGTGTTATTTTATATTTCAGTTACAACAGCAAGAGCGAAGCAGAAGCAGACAGGGAAGAGAAAAGTCAAACCTTCTTTCCCCCGAAACACCAACGGTAAGTTTTTTATTTAGCCAACAGTAAGTACAGTTTTTTTTAAATTGTTTAGTGTTTAAATTTTACTTGAAAAAAATGTATATTTTAATAACAGGGTACAAAAAATTGATGACCTTAGACTTTTCTGCATTTATTTTTTGCATCTATGAATTTACAAATTGATTTAACTGAAGGCAGACATTATTTCTCATAAAAATGAATTCAATATATCTAGGTGTTCAATAAGTGAGAAAATAGTGTCTGCTGGGTGTTTAAGGGGACTTACGGCTCTGTATTCCCAATATGGATCTGGCCATGGTTTAAGATATGTAAGAAAGTAGTCTTTCACTAAAATAAGACATCTTAAAAATGAGACTAATTTCTGATGAGTTGAAAAGTTATTTCTCACCAGTCATTTATGTCTAGAAAGAAGTTTATTTTCTAGAAAGAAGTATGTTGTATTGGTCTTAGCAGACTGTAATTTCTAAAGTAAAATGTTACGAAAACTAAAGGATTATGAAAAAATCAAGACAGCAAGATTAGCTCTGTTTTTTTTTTAAAATACTAGAATACGTTTTTAAATGTTAGAAAGCCATTTGAATGTACTGTTTAATAGAAAATACTTGCATCACATAACAACTATTTATACAAAAATACTTTTTAAAATACATTCCATGCAGGAAAGATAACTGAGAAGAAAGTTGGAGTCATGTTTTAAATAATTAGTTTAATAAATATACAATAAAGACAACTTCAGTCAGAAATTTCAAAAATTGAGTTATATATGTTAAACTAGTAAAAGTGTTTGAACAGAACTTGTCATAAACCTCATTAGAAATACTAACAATTGGATAGAAATAGAATTTACAAAAATCCAGTTACACTCATTATAGAAGACTTAACAACCTACTGTTAAAACAAACATACCATTTACATATGTTAGGAATCATTTTTATATGAAAATATTCCCTAAAACAATTCCACCCTAAAGGATCCAACCATTAAGCCATTTCAAAAATGCACAAACCCAACACTTACTCATATTTGTATCCTGTAATAAATTATTAAAATACCTTTATCTGCAAGCTTGCCGGATACATGGACAAGGCTATCAGAAAATACATAATCTTAGGTCCTTTCACATACACAAAAAAATCTGATGTGGACACCACATAACTTCCTTGTACATTTATTAAATTACATACACAATTTTTTTGCTGCACTTTATTTAAACTTATTTCATTTGGAGGTGAGATATGATCCTCTAATTCTTTAATAAAGTGGATAGTTACACATTGTGGTGGATATCACAATGCATCACTTTTTTTGTGGAGTCCGTATCAGCATTCTATATTAGTTTATACATTAATTTTGTTTCATGTCACTCAAGTAGTTATGTGGTGTAAGTGAGATGTGTTGGATCCGTAACCATGGACAAACTGGTTCGAATCCAACTTCATATACATATATTTTTTTTTAAATTTAAATACAAGGTTTGTTTAAAAAAAAGAAACCTAACTTTTTTAATTACGTACCAGCGGAGATATTTAGTGACATGCGGTTGGCAGCAGTGTGTTCCGCATAACCTCCTCTGTAACCACATGTTCTTGGATTGTGATATCTCATTTAGTTTTCGTGTTATTGTTATTTGAGTGCAACATGTTTAAGTGTTAGTAGCGATTTTTTTTAATGTGTGATTTTTTGATGATTGAACTTTTGTCTCAATGTCGTAGTTGTAAACCCAGCTTTCGGTCTCATGTTATGATCCTTTGCATGAATATTTCATTGCCATCGGCTTGTTCAAGGAGTTGACCGCAATTGTCCACTCTTGTTCTTTCTGCTTTTTGTTCATCAAACACAGAACAAACTTTGCTGCAACTCTATGCATATTCAATTTTTCAGTCAAAATGTCATAGCATGATCCAATCGAGATGCTAACCCTTTCTGCAAGTTCTCTGACAATCAATCGACGATTTTTCAAAATCAAAACTTGAAAAGTTTCTATGAAAGTTTTTTCCTTTAACACAAAACTTTATGTTGTATCGTTGCTCCTGAAAAACACACATTGCAAAAGTCACTACTACCACTTAAAGGTGTTGCACTGAAATAACAATAACACAGAAACTAAATGAGATATCAACAATCCAAGAACATCTGGTTAGAGAGCAGGTTATGAGGAACTCAATGCTTCCAACTGCACGTCACTAAATAACTCCGTTGGCACGTAATTAAAAACGTTTGGTCTTTTTTTGTACAAACCTCGTATATTGATTTATTAATAATTATTAACCTAGTGAAATAAATATTAATAACCTATTGATTTTAATTAATGAATTAAAATGAAAAGTACATAAAATTTTATTTCACTAATAACATCTGATTTTTTTCATTTTTTTTTTGTTATTGAATTATTATTTGTTGTTAAAATATTTTTACAATCAGAGTTTAACAATTATTAATAAATCAATATATTTAAATTAAAAAAAAAAAAAAAAAACTTTAAAAAAAATGTATATGAAGTCGAATTCGAACCTATGTGCCTTCCTTTTATAAGATCTAAATATTTCATTAATTAAAATTTCTTTTGGCTATAACTCTGAAACCAATGAAAATAAGTACCATATATTGTTGAAAAGCTCTCAATGAGGGCTTATTACTGCAGTTAAGAAAAAGTCCAAAACCCAAATCTTTTTGATTTTGGGCTTTTTTGGACACTTTTGATCTAGTCGATTGCAATCTAAAGGGGACGTGCGCAACTAGATGTTTTAACAGTCCTAAATCCAAAATTTCAACATTCTATGGCTGAATGTTTTTGAGTTATGCGAGATACATACGTATGTATGTGCAGACGTCACACCAAAACTAGTCAAAATGGATTCAGGGATGGTCAAAATGGATATTTCCATTGAAATCTAAAAACAACATTTTTTGTGATCACAGTACTTTTTTTATTTTGTACAAGGAAGAAAAAACAAATCACATAAAAGAAATTAAAAACTTCACCATACCCCATAACTTAACATTAGCATTAATTCATTTACACCCTTTTCTTTTTTCTTTCTTTTTACTTGTTTAGCTTTAGTCTTGTTTAGCCTCCGGTAACTACCGTTTAGATAATTCTTCAGAGGATGAATGAGGATGATATGTATGAGTGTAAATGAAGTGTAATCTTGTACATTCTCAGTTCGACCATTCCTGAGATGTGTGGTTAATTGAAACCCAACCACCAAAGAACACCGGTATCACGATCTAGTATTCAAATCCGTGTAAAAATAACTGGCTTTACTAGGACTTGAACGCTGTAACTCTCGACTTCCAAATCAGCTGATTTGGGAAGACGCATTAACCACTAGACCAACCCGGTGGGTTTAAATATATTTCCATTGAAATCTGAAAACAAAATTTTTTGTGATCACAGTACTTTTTTTATTTTGTACAAGGAAGAAAAAACAAATCACATAAAAGAAATTAATAACTTCACCATACCCCATAACTTAACATTAGCATTAATTCATTTATACCCTAGTAATAGAAAACTTTATTCTTAAAATCAGATAAAAGAAATGAAGTACCATAAGAACACATCTCAAAAATAATAAAGTACTAGACATTATTACAAAACAATATTATATTCCCAAACAAATGTGCATGTAATCTAATGGCTTTCCTATGGGTTCTATTTCCAGCAGTCAAGCTGAAATATGTGCAACATGTAGAATGATAAAACTGTGTTACTTACCAAATTAAACAAGATCACATAATATATTTACAGTGAATAAACTTATTGTACCAAGGCATTGTAAGGCAGTTATTACCACAGATGAGCAAAGTATACCAATTAAACTTTACACCTGAATATGAACACATTAAACAAACTAATTTTCTTGAGCTCACTATTACAAACAACAAACAAAAATACACTTAAAAATATACAGAAAACCAACAATGGAAGTTGGTCGCATTCATAACATTTTAAACTACTCAACCTCACATAAATTATGAGCATTTATAGTATCTACAGAGTTAACTTAACTATGTCACCTGAAGACCTCATAGAAGTACTTGATACTATTATAAAACACCTAGTCCACTCAAATAGATGTAACAGCACACTCAGTGATAAAGTCTTATAAAAATAAATAGAAATTAACACAAAAATAAACAAAACAAAAAATACATTACATTAAAAACATAAGTTAAAGAGTTAAATAAAATAGTTTATGAGTATAAACAAATCTGTGTATGATATGGCCTTTGGAATAACAATTAAAACAAAATTCATACAGAACAAAATCACTAGATGAACATAATATTCCTGATATATAAACTGAACTGCTGTCACTGCACAATGATCAAATGAAAGCAGCTTCAAATAAAGATTCAATGAACAATTGAAAACCCTCCATAACAAAATCTACATTAATCTTGATATTGTACATACAAATAAACACAAACATATTTGAAAGCTATTAAATAAAAAATATAAAAACACATAACATATGTTAAAAGTACAGACACGATTCATATCCAATACATTTTATGACCATATTCTTATTACATATTTACCAAATTAAAAATACACCAACATCAACTGACACCTTAGTGAAAACAACATTACTAAATATGGTTTGCAAGGTCTACTAAAACAGTTTTGAAATAAGTTATTGAAAAATATTTAACATTTAATTTGGTTTGTTTGGTAACTTTTAAATAGAGTAAAGAAATCTGAATTTCTGAATAAATTATCTAAATTATTTATTGTTTTTTTATTTATATGGTTGTTCAGATAATATTTGTAGTTTAGTTAACTTATATTGTGTTTCTTATTTAAGGATCGATGTGGGACAATTCGTAGGAAATCTGAACCTAGCTGCTTTATGAACCGCTGTAACATGTCTACTGTTGAGCTACGAATTTCTGAATCGGACTTAAGTGCAGAGAAACCACAAATTGAGAAAAAAAAGCGTACTCTGGAGGATATAATTAGCCAACTGCTGAATCAAAACCGTGAATTTCAACGGGTGCTAAGGAAGCAACGAGTTTGGAGAAGACGTGGTCCAACTGCAGAAACTAGTGATGAAGAAGATGAACCTCAAACTACACGAACACCCTTTCGTAACCATAAATTTAATAGGTATGTGTGGCTTTTGGTTTTAAATATATGGATTTATTTTGATGAATTTTAAATTAAAAATCTATTGCACTACTCAGCCACAATTTAATTATTATCTTTAAAATTGTTAGGCCTTGTAATTAATTATACATTACCAATTTTTTAGATGTCTAACCTTATTATAAAAACAAAAGTCATCTTACTGAAAGCTTATATCAAAGACAAAGAAAGTTAAAATAGATCTAAAATATATAAATATCCTTACATTCTAAAATAATAAATATTTATTCCTTATTATATTTAACCTTGAATTTTAACTTTTGGAGGTCTGTTAGGGTTTTAAGCTGTAGTATACATACAGTAATATTAACTTGTATTCTCTCGATATGACTTGACTGCTCTGGTGACAATATGGCTTTGCTATTTTTCTATGTTGCAATTGACAGAATGAACAGATTTTCTGTAGGTAATCATTTTTCTTGTACAATTTTAACATCAGTTATTTTGAAATATCACAGGTAATAAAACTGGGCTTCACTAGTGCATTTGTTTTTTCATTTTTCTCAACACAGATTCTGTCAAGTAATGTTACTAGAACAATATTTTACATGTTTTAAAAAATAATCATGTCTTCATTTTTTATTTTTATTATAACTTATTTTATTATGTATATTATCAAAAAAATCTACCATGGTCAGACAACATTGAAAATATTGATTTCTGTTTCGTAGTGTTCCAAGACAACAAAGAATTTTATTCTATATTCAGCACATTTTCTAGGAAATTACTTCCAAAGTATAGTGAAATGTAATCATCTGTCTTGGGATATGACACCGCCACAACGAATTGATTTGCATGTAATATGAAAGTATTATCATGGTTAGGAATAAGTGTGGTTTTAAACAATGTCCACATTAACTACCACAATCCAGCATACTTTGGTCTAATGAAAGAACTAGTCTTACTGGAGATGGTATATTGTCTATACATTGATTAGTGGTGTTCATGTAACTACATGACACTATATTTTCATAAAATCTCTCATAAATTTTAGATTTATTATTTTCTTAATGAGTTTTTAATGTTTTTTAATGCATGTAAAATGAAGTATCAGGTGCAAAAGAGATTAAATTGAATTTAGAAATAGGATTATAATCCAATTTTTATACAGCAAAATCAGTATAATCTTAGGTGTAATACTACTGGCTGTCCTTAGCCAGTATTTAGTTATAGGTGACTATAGTTAGTATTGTTAGGTGTTCACAAACAATAAGTAGCAGTAATAATAATTATAAAATAGATTAATAAATGTTATTACCATTATTCATTCTTTCAGTATGTTAACAAATCTTAAAATATAACTATTTTCGATAAATATATTGAGGAAAAAATTTGTACTATCGATTATCAATTTAGAATCGTATATTTGATTTTTTTTGTGGCCTTTTAGTTAAATTTAAACTTATCATATATATAATCTTGTCATATATCAAAATCAGTGTGGCCATTAAGTTGTTACGGTGGAACTAACATACATACGTACAAAAACCCTAAAAACATTACACTCGTTTCTGGGAAGTCATGTAAAAAGTATTTAATGTTTGTCAATTAATGATAAATTTATTTTCATAATCTTCATGGAATTAATATTCTTTTTCAGATCTCTTAGAAGTTGCTGGTCAGATCAGGAAAGTTTGAGTAGGCAGGATTTATCAGGTGAGTATGATAATTTGCAACATGTGTGGGAAGGTGTTCATTTGCTAGATGAGCAGAAAATGAGCTTGAAGCGTTCACAGTCATTTTCCAGTCAGAACAGTTCACCAGATGAGTCAATAGTTGGGTGCAGCTTATTAAGACTTTCACCTACTTCTCCAGCTGTATGGCTTCGTCAACAACATCAACATCTTGCTGTTGCAAATCCTACAAGCAAAAAATCTGGATCATTACCACGTAGCTTTCCTCTTAGTCATACTCCTGAATGGCGATCAACTCCAGAAAGACCTATCACCATAGCTTCAGACAAACCTCAAGAACTTAATTTAGATGATATGGAACAGTACATGGACAGAGAGAAGAATAGTTGTTTAACTTGGAGACATAAGTTTCCTGTACCCACCCCTGTAGATTACACAACTGAAGAAGAGACTACTACTGAATATAGTGTAAGTATGCAACATCTTAATGTTCACCCAGAGTATAAGATTTATAGACCCAGTGTTACAAAAGCTACATTAAAACATGTAATATCAAGTGTAAGCAATAAATTGGCTAGTTTGAGGGTCAGCTCTGAAATGTTAGACGAGACAGAGATGGAAAAAAGAGGTCGTTTAATGCAAGCTTTAGCAAAGTTAAGGCATCGTAAGGATGAAGAAAGCGATCTTCCAGTTTATAAACAAGGTAGTTCTGGACTTGGGGCTCGAATTGCTCATGGGTCAGATTATGCAGATCCAAGGGTGTTATTTCCATCGATAACATCATCAAAAAAAGCTGCTGGTCTTCTTGGCATTAGGCCGTACTCAGTTCTTTCACTAGTCTCAAATTTAACATCATCAAGTGATGGAGATAAAACATCAGGTTATGGTGGAAGTGTAGCATCTAATTCAACACAGAATCAACAGCCATTCAAGAAGGTAACAGAAGAACACATTATTGAAAGCGATGGTTCTGCAGATAGTTTTTATGAACGTTCATTTGAAGCAATTGAAAACACCATAGATAGTGAAACGTATAGAGATAGTGCTGTATTTAGTGATCCTGAAGAAAGTATTGAAATCATTTATAAACCAAATATTAAAAGACATAAAATACCTCCACCTATTCCAGCTAAACCAAGCAATTTACGAGCTGTTTGGATTACTAATAAACAGCACCCCCCTCCACCACCACTGACACAAACAATTGAAATTATATCTAAACAAGAACCTGATGAAGGGGATTCTAGCTCAGTTGCTTCAACAGTTATTGAAAACACATGTGCAACTACTTCTCGAGGCTGGGTTAAGCATGTGATTGGAAAACTACAGGGTGATTCTACTTCACAAACGTAAAGTACAAGGCTACATCTTCAGAATATAATAGTCAGTGTTTTATTACACTCACATAAATTTTGTAAGAATTAAAATTACAGTTTTATGAAATCTTAATCATTGGTACATATAAATTTACTATAAATTTAAAGTACTATAAATTTCAATTATTTGAAATTTTTGAAAAGATGTTATTTTTTAAAATTTTTGTTAAAATAATGTAAGAGTAATTAAATATTTTGTACAATAATTGACAAAACATTTTTGGATAGCATTTTACAGCCTCTGCATAGTATCATTCCAACGTGCACATAGAAGGATTTTTTTTAATTCGTGTTTGTACTGTTCAGGTTATATGCTGTTTAGCATCAGCCACTTAATTTTACTGGAATGGTTTTTCTTTAATATTTTGAGAATTTATTCTTTCTTATAAAAATAAAAGAAAGTAAGGTTATTGTAACTTTTTTTTGTAATTTATTTTTTTTTTTTATAAGCTGTTCAAATAAGAAACAGTTTTAGGAGCTTTACGTCTTATAAATATCAGGTACTTATTTAAAAGATGAGTGCCAAATCAGCCTTTTTATGAGCTAAACAGTTCTTTCATTATGATTTATATTTTCTGTAATTCTTCATTGCATTATTTTAGATTTACATATGCTTGTAATTTGTATTATATGTTAGTTATTATTCCCAACATAATTTCTTGAGGATGTTACTTCCAATAAAATTGTTGCTCAGGTGTTTATTAGGTAGTATATACTTCTTCACACCTGCTCCTACAAATATGTGTATTCGATACTTCATATACTGTTTATATTCGAGTGAAATAATAATTCCCTCACTGGATAAAAATATTATGCATTCTCCAAGGTATCAATATTCTGCTCTATGATTTTTATGGTTAGTGTACTTAGCATTATAAAAGTAAGTTGGCACCCATCTTATAAATATTGAAAATAGTTTTACTGAAGCCAAAATGTATTTGCCATCATTATCACTTATTTAAATGTAATTTGATGAAGGTATGTGCAAGACTAGTTATAAATTTCTGTTTTAATTTCTATTTTCCTTAAAAAAGAAAAAATCCAGTTCAGTTTTATAAGAATGAAAATTAAATGTCTTTCAGAGGGTGGGTTATGCTTTGTACCACAAATGAATTTTGGGTGCAATAATAATTGTTAAAAGTGATAAATATAATATATTTAGCTCTGTCCTGGAGTTATGTAATTATACCAGGGGAGTGCAAAAGTAGTTATACAGTTGTAGAGTTCTACAGTTTTCTTTATTAGCTAGTTGTAATTTTTTATACTTAATGCATTATTTATTGCATCATTATTGCCATTGCATCAAATATTGGATAATCTGGAAATTGTTAGTCTACTTGGTGGAGGTGTATCAAATTCTGTAACCCATTTTCGTCGAATCATTTCAGGATTCTCAGTCTTCCAGTATTGTTTGACTCTCCACTTCTGTTGGTCGATAGTTAAATAACCAGCCATGATTATCTGAAAAATACTAGTAAGTAATTAAGTATCTTACTAATTAAGTAATAATTAAGTAACAAATAATAAATCAAGTAATACCTATTACTGTATACCTACTTTTGCACCCTCTTGTAGATATGTTATGTCTTAAGTATTGACAATAATTATATAAATTCAAATTTTATGTATTGGTTTTAAAGCTCCTGTAAAAATATAGTAAATAACTTTATTTTAAAATTGTTTTCCCTTTATGTTATTAGAAAATTAGGGATATTCAGAAAATTAAGGTACAAAGGATAAAAAATATTTTATTCTGAAATTAAATAAAAAAAATATTTACATTATATATTATTTTAAATTGTTCTTTTAGCTTTATAAAAAAGGGATTATGGTAGTTGCCTACCCGAAATTCCCTAGTCTGTTGTAAATTCTGTATAATGCAAGAAGTATGAACCTACTCACATTCTGATATGATACTTTGACTGCTTTGTGTCATCACCATCTGAATTTATATTGTAATATAGTGCTATTTAGGGTCTCATAGTAAGTATCAGTACTTTTTCTATTTCATCCTTGAGCAGTAGTCAGTGATAGATGGTCAGCCCTTTTCTATTTCAAAAGATGGTTTTCAGATTTTTGCTGATATTTTGTCATTTTCTTCTGACAGTGTGAGTGTTCAATAGCATTAGTTTCAATTTGTGATTGCATTTTTCATGCTTTGCCTATTCATATCTTTGTAATTAACAGTAAAATGAACTACAGATACAGTTCCTCCTTTCACACAGAGGAATTGAATTACTGAAAGCACCTTGAATTTGGCTGGATTTAGGGTTGTTTGGGCATTTTGAACACATCACAAGCACAGTGTGACCTGCCTGATGCCCATAAGCCATTAACTGACTAGATATCATGTGAACACTGTCATTTTTATTACAATAGCAATGTATTTTTACTTTCTGAGTACCCCTCATATGTTGCAGTAATTCACCATTTTTAGGTTTATAAACAATGTTTATATGAGTATGCATGCATGCGTGCACGCACATGCATATACACACACAGATGGGTGAGTGCATATGTTCGCTTAATAGAAATTTTTATTTTTATTTTTTCGGATGTTACTTAAGATGCGGTTTCATTTGAGCAGCAGTGGTATCCTACAAAAAAGTAAGAGAAAAAAACATGTTACATGGCTTGTTTAACACAAAACATTAGATTTTGTTCTGATGTCAAACATTGTTATTTTCTTGTGTTTAGCAGTTGTAAATATTTCTCTCAGGTGTACTTACAGTGCAATAGAAAGACTGTTTGTGTAATTTTTCTCTGTAAATTTTAAACTGTGGTTCTTTTCTGTGTTTTTATAATTTACTTAATATGTACCTTTACTACTTGCTTACATTTTCTGTAGGATCATAAAGAAAAAATGAATGAATAATATTGCTTATATACAAATCGTAATGTTTTCTTCTTTTCTATGGAGTTTTCTCAGTATGAAACACCAAAGCTTTAATTACCTTATTATTAATATTAAGGAGTACAAAATTATCAGTTTAAAATATCATATTAGTTTTCAGATAAATTTTAAACTGTTTTCAGCACTTCCTGCACAATTCCATTTTAAATTTTTGATTATTCCATCTGTTACATCAGTTGAAGTTTAAATAAAACTATCTCTGTTATCATTACGTTTCTATTTTCTTACGTTCAATACACATATAATAATAAATTTTAAGACTGTTGTTAAAGATTATTGTAGGGTATATAATTTGTTATTTTTTTGTTTTTTATATCATAATTGTTGCATTTAAATATATTACATCATTATTATAATTATTAGAAAAGTAGTATTTGAAAATGTATATTGTTTAAATTTGTAAAATGTATTGATATTATATTAATTTTTCTTGTACATAGTCATAAATTCCATTTCTTTTCTTTGTGTGTTTTTTGTTTTTAGTTACATTTTTATTTATAAAACTACAAAAAAAAAATTGTTATGTTAAATATTATATTATATGATTTTATTAGTTTGTTAAGAAGTAGTGTTTTGCTATAAAAATAATTATAAACTATAAAATAATATATAGAAATTTTTGTATTGTTCTTTATTTATTCAAATTTACGTATTTATTTCTGTATCATATTGTTTTTCTGTACTGTCATAAATTTTTAATACTATATTTATTTTAATGAATTGTGAATTTTTTCATTATTTTGTAGAACCTAATTTTATTTTTACATTATATTAAGTATAGTTATTTTTATGATGAATAGATTTTCTTTAATTTTAGTTAAATTAAAAAGCTTTATGTTAATTAAAAATAATGTATTGATTATTACTGTTTATATTTTTAAGTTAGTAATAATGACGAATTTATGATAAGGATTTAAACAATTGTAGATAAACTACAGTATTTGTATATTTATAGATAGCTTTAAATGATATCATTATTGATATTATTATTACTTTACTAATTATTGATAATGTAAAAATAATTTACATTGAACAATATTTACTTAGCATGAACTAATGTAAATTTTGTAAACTTATTTGTGAGTGTGCCAATGAAAGTGTATGTAAGGAAAGAAAATTAAATTAGAATGTTAGCCATTGTTTATACTTGGCCTAAGATATTAATGGTCACTTGATTTTATTTTATTAAAAATTATAGTAGCATACAGAATTCTAAATACATATAAAAGTAGATTCAAAAGATAATATTTTATCCATTTTTTTAATTTCCAAATTGTTAGAGAATTGAAGAGTTACAAGGGGCGTTCAATAAGTTCTTAGAAAAAGATAGAAAAACAAATTATTTTGTGTCGATTTTTTTTATTTTTCAGCATAATCTCATTTTAACTCTATACACTTTTACAAGCATTTCTCAAACTTTTTTAGGTCATCCAAAAAGTAGGATTTCGGAAGGTCCTTAAAATAAGCATCTGTTTGGGCGATGACCCTCTCCTTCGACGTGAACTGTTGCCCACTGAGCCATTTTTTCAAGTTTGGAAATAAAAAAAATCACTCAGGGCCGAATTCAGTGAATATGGTGGATGTTGTAATAATTCAAACTTAATTACATAATTTTGGCCATCGAAACTGTGCAGGTGTGCGCACCTGTGCATTGTCTTGATGGAAGAGGATCTTTTTCTTTTCCAATGAGGATGTTTTTTCTTGATTTCTTTGCTCAACTGGTGCAATAACGACGCATAATACTCTCCAGTTATTTTTTGGCCTTTTCCAAGTAATCAGTGTAGATGATACTGTGTGCATCCCAAAAAACCGTGGCCATCACCTTGCCGGCCGATTTCAGTCTTCGCCTTCATCGGAGCTTGTTTGCCTTCAAAAACCCATTGTTTTGACTATTCCTTTGTTTCTGGAGTGTAGTAGTGTATCCATGTTTCATCCACATGACACTTATTGTAATGACACTTATTAAAGTTATTACTTATTAAAAGTAAACCATTTTTTATACTGTGAGCGCCATTTCTTGGATTTTCTAAGGACTTATTGAGGACCCTTATCTAAGGATGACCCTCATATAATTGTTAGGGAAGATTTGTAAAGTCAGTTGTTATAGAGCTTTACAAGTTCATGGAGATTACTTGTTGAGCATTCTTATTGTGTTTTACAATGTTTTTTTTTTTTTTGCAGTTTATGTATTATTTACATTTTAATGTTGTTTTTTTTGGTATATACTTTAATTATTTTAATAAGTCATGACATTTTACATGTTAATCATTAATAATGCGATAAGGCTGCCATACACACACACACTCACACTCACACACACACACACACACACACACACATACACACACACACACCATACTTTGCACTTATTTCTGGGCTTAAATTTTTATGTAATGTGATAATTAAATAAGAATTAACTAGAAGAGTATTCAAAAATTTCTCATTAGTGTGACTCAAATAACTTCTCTTGATCAGATGGGGTATGTCAAAATACCAAACAGTATTTTACATCTCTTTGTTGTTAGTATTCCTCCAACACATGAGGTAACCTTTTTACAGTTCTCTTTAACTGGATGTGCAACTGTACTTTGATATTTTTAATTTTGTCACCTTATTTCTTCTCAGGTTTTTCTCATATCAGTGTACATTAGGAAGCAACAAAACTCTGTATTGATTCAAACATTTTTCTTTATTGTTATTAAGGTCTTTTTTCTATAGTCTCTGTAAAGGTAATCTTTAGTCTCTCCTCCATAATAACTACATTTGCTACTGTGTATTTAAATATTGTAAAGATCCCTGGAAATATGTAACAAATTAGTTTACCGATTAAGTTTTCTTCCTCTGATTATTCTGAGGTAATGAAAACTTGGCACCTTTCAGAATTGTTACAGCAGTTGTGTGTGTGTGTGTGTGTGTACATGTGCTTAAAGAAGGACGTTTCTTAAAATTGTGCTTGTAAAAATAATAATTTAAATATAATAGATTATGAAAATATAAATTTAATAATTTTAATACTTTCCAATGGAAAAATCTCATGGGATAAAGAAAATTATTATAACAATTTGGAACTTAAAATATTCTTTAACTAAGACAAGAAAGTGTAAGTGCTTATAATTAAAAGCATTAAGTAATAAAGTAATATATTTCTGCTAGAGATTGTTATTTTTGTTTTTTTTTTTTTTATTTATTTATTTGTTAATTGTATAAGAAAGCTTTTCAATAATAAATGCATGTTTATTTATTAATCAATGGTTTTTGCGATTAAGTTATTGGTCCTGCGTAGTTTTCAGAATGATTTATTCTATTACAAATACCTCTTGCTCCTTAAAACATGTTAAATTAAACCTTAAATTGTTAATTTTATATTTGCATTTCAGTAATTCAAAGGGAAAGATTCTTTGAAGTTTTAACCTTCTGTTAAATTTTTAGTTAAAATTTTTACAACTTATATTTAAATATTGTCACGAAAGGATTTCTGGTAATGTAATAATTTATTTGCTAATTTGGCAGATTTAAGTGCTTTAAATTTAGCACTGATAAAACATAAATATCTTAATAATTATATTTTTTATTGCTTTAAGTGTTTTAAAAATATCTTGGCACATTTCACATTTATTGTTTAATGCTTGATTTATTTCATATAAATAAATCATCATTATTACTTTAAATGTAATTTTGACAAAACAATAATCCCTTAACTAAATAAAGACTGCTTTTTGAACAAGTATAATGACCTGCTGATATGACTGGTATTACTAGATCATGTAATGTATTATCAGTATTTTTTCTATCTGTACAATCGCCAAATACAAAGTTATAAACATATACAGATTTGGCATTATTAAAGAACCACAAATTTGTGATAGGATTTCATAGTTATCAGTATGTTTGATTCATCCAGAAACAAAGAAGAAATATGACCTTTATTACATGTGACTTTCACACTACATATGATAATTTTTCATTGTAGGAACCTTAATAGTGGTCAAACCAGCATATCATTACATAGACTCAAAGAAAGGTTAATTAACCTTTCTTACTATTAGTTGTCCTGAATTTCAATATATATGGTGATTATAAAGTCTTTTTCTTTTATGTATCTTTTGTAATGTCATAATTTTCATTAATCTTCATTAAAATTTATTACATTCCTCTTTTTATTGCAATGAGATGACAGAAATATATACTATTATTTCAAGTTTTTGAATTAATGAGATTATTATAAAGGCTTATATTTTAATTATGAATGGATGCATATATTGAAATTAAATAAATTATCTCGTTTCAGTAGTAAATGGTGTAAACTATTTAGCCATTTTATAACTGAAATTAAGTAATCAATGCAATATAATTAATTAATTTTATTGAATTAGTTTAATATTTTACAATTTTAGAATAAAATAATTTGTAAATTATTTTCTGATTTTTATTTTTTTTATTTAGTCCTTACATTAACAAAGTTTTTGCATTTGTTATATTAATAAGAACAATTTATAAGAAAATATGTGCCAAAAGACTGTTCTTTAAAATATTACATAATTTTGATCTCAATATTCACTAAGAAGTATGTTTATTATTATTTTATTATTAATAACAGAACAATATGATAACATAAGTTTTATTGCACATTCTAAAATTAATAAAATCTAATTAAAAATGAATATTTGTTTGTAAATTAGTTGTAATAAATACATTTTTAACATGTTTTTAGAATTTATTTATAAAGTTTTATTTTAGCTTCATAATAAAGAAATAAGATTATTTGTTTAATATTATTATTGTTATTATTCATATTAAAAGTTATAATAAGTAGTAATGATAATTAATTTCTGGTAATTCTGTCAGAACTTCCCTCTTTGTAATTATTCAAACCTTACTTCAATTTTAACTAAATTTAATATTATAATGTTATAAATATTAGGTTTAAAAATGTTTCTGCTATGTAGAATTAGTTAACTATGTTTAATCATTGGAATATCCTTTTAGTCATAAATAATAAAACAATTTTATTGGTATAAAGCTGATAAATTCATAATTAAGTTAAAATAGCTGGGTAAATTTTTTCTAGTAATTTAATATATCTTTACAGAGTTTGTTACAAATTTCAATTTTTTTTAATAGTAATAAACATTTTATTTGTTTTATGTGTATGAGTTACTTAATATTTTATTTTATTAACTGTAATATTACAGAATTCACTTTTCAATATTTATGTAAAGTTTTTAACATTACATCTTGTTCTAGCATGTGTACTGACTGTTGGTTTAATTTCGCCTGGATTTCAGGCGAAATGTTTTGCTAGGTGTAAGTCGAAAACAAAGCATTTCCAGACCTATGTTTATATGAACTTTTTTAATTATTTTTACCAGTAAAACATGACTTGAAAGTTTTTTCATGAGACACCTACATAATATTATTGTAGTGTATGTAGGTTTAATACTTGGATACCCAAATTTCAGGCTAAATATATATATATATATATATATTACAAATAATATTTAAAATAGTATTCTCATACTGCTCCAACATTCTTATTACTTGTGTTTAATAAACACTAGCATGACATTTTGTAGTATTCTGGATATATTATTTAGATTGTTCATTCTTGCAGTACTGATTTCTGTTAAATTTTTTATTTTTAAGTTTCCATCTAAGCTGCTTTTTAAATTAATTTTATAGTCTTATTTATGAAATAATGTTTTTCTTTCTCTTTCTATCAAATAATTCTTTTGAGAAATTTAATTTAAATCTCTTCAAATACAAATTTACAATGTGAAAAGAAATAAACATGCAGATCTGAATTCTGGTAATTTGAGTAGAACAGGTGTCACTTTATATAGCAAAATATAATTGTTATTCAGCTAATTTCCAGACATTATTTTGCTGCCTTTCCAAAAATATGTATTTATTTGTATACTTAATAAATTCTCTTTTTAATCTGCAATTTTTTTTCTTGATAGCAGTGAAATTAAAAACTATCTCAATCCCAAACACCACCAGTAAATAATATATTTGCAAGTAAGCAGCAAAAACTGCTTATTTCAAATTATACAGAAAATACATACTTGTTATATACTCAAACACTTCACAAAAACTGTTAACGTCTAGAATCATAATCCTTAGTTTACTCAATGCATCCAAATCACTTGAAGATCACACAGAACTCAGTCCTAAAATACTGAGTAACAGATTGATTTAATAACTCATTAACACCCTCATATAGAACATAAATAAAAACAAAGATAATAAAAAATAGTATTACACTAGGATACATTTACAAAGATTCAAAGAAACAAAGGTGATTATTATTATCCTTCAGAACAAAAAACAAAACAAACTGTTGTACACAGTCACCAAACAAACACGTGCACTGGAGTTTAGTAGGTTTGTG
Source organism: Lycorma delicatula (assembly GCF_047948215.1). NCBI lineage: Eukaryota > Metazoa > Arthropoda > Insecta > Hemiptera > Fulgoridae > Lycorma > Lycorma delicatula. The sequence goes on from NC_134456.1 coordinate 134,775,765, forward strand.
TAATTATCACTTAAAGTGTCTGTTGATTTTTCCTATATTTTAATGCACTGATAGACCATTAATAGATTATAAAAATAATTAAGAGTAGGTTAAGATACTTGAATTTAAACATAATTTAACAAAAGTTTTATACTGATAAGCAATTTTAGGTACAGCTGAGCAGTTATAGCACGGCGTTTATGAAGGGGAATTGATGTACACCTGTGGGAAGTTTACAACAAATGCGGGGAAGAACTTATTTGTAACAGGAATCAGTATACTAATCTATTTAAAAAACATTAAACATAACATTACTTACTTACCCCAATTAATGTAACTCTTCAATACTATTAATTTCACCATCTGAATCGTCATTGTCACTGGATTCACTGTCACTATTACAATCAGTATAGTTTTCACAATCATTTACTATGTTCACTATAGTTTCTGATACCTGGTCAATCACGGGCTCAGTCTCTAAATATTTTTTTCAAACTGTTGCACAACCAATCATCTTTACTAATTGCACTAATTTTACACAATCATCCAATTTGAAAGTCACATTTTTCAGCAACATAATTCTATTTCAGCCTATATCATCTCAGTTGGATTGAGATCCGGGCGATATGGTGAAATCCATAATACACTGTAACCCATTTCAGCAAGTAAAGCATCTATTTTATACATTTTAAATCTTGATTTACTGATAGAAATTAATTTATGTATTTTGGGTTTTAACATTTTTTCATTGGACAGTATATTTTTTTTCAGTAAGCCACTCTATCATTTCACATTTCTTGGAGGTTGATTTCGGTGCACCATTGAACTCCAAATTGTGATATGGTGCGTTATCAATGAATTACACTGAATGTTGTAAATTTTTTATAAGTTGATTTCTATCCCATTTTTCATAATTTCTATAATTCATACTATTGTGGTAATCGCCAGACTTTTGCCCAGATTTGAAAATCAATAACACATCTTTTATGAAACAGTTTTCCCCACCAGCACGAATGATAATTACTCGTTGACCTTTAGAAGTCAGAACAAGTAACCTGGATATTTCACTGGAATCATTTGTCTAACAATATGGCCTTGTGCGTGTTGAATGCACTTACATTTTGTCCATATAGATGACTGGTTGTCCTTCAACTCTGTATTTTTCTAATGCCCATAGATATAGTATTCATCTCTTCTGAATATCATTTTTCTCTATAAAAAATTTTTTTATTATTACACATCTTTTTCCTGCTGAACCCTAATTGTCTAATAACCTCCCACAAAGCCTATTTTCCACCCTTAAAGTCCATTTGTTTTTTACTGTTAATAAACTTTTTATAGTAGATCGTTGACCTTGTGAAACATAAAATTCATTTGTACTTTGTATAATAACACATTTGTTAAAGTTATCAATTTCTGTTTTCAATATATTTTGCGAATGTTTTTTGTTTGGAGTAGAAAATCCACTACCTGATGTTGCATTTTTTTTACTTTCCTGAGTTATTCATTGAACACTACAGTGAGAAATTTCTGTTGCTTCAAGTTCCATCTGCCCTTTCCTAAACTTTTGTTATTAACCATGGAGCTTCCATGGCTTCTTTTTCATAAAAGAATAGACATTGAAAATAAACTAACTTATAAATAAAATAACTTTATTAATAAAATAACTTCACGAGTCTGTGTAAAACTTTACACCACTGATTTACTTTGGAATTTCCATAACTGCAGATGTAAAACTGTTAACAATAAAAACCCTGAAACACATCTGGTATTTACAATTAGCATAATTTAAATCAATAAATAAAAATAATAAACAACATTCTTATCATAAAATAAAAATGAATGTATAAAAACTTATTCTCTTAATAATTTTTACATAAATGGACATCATGATTTAACAATAACTGTGTTTAGTGTTTATACACTATACAGAATACATTTCTTTGTTTTTATTGCTGAATTAAAATGTTTGTTTTTGTTGGTGAAGTGATGACTAATCAGATGGCTCGTACACACATTCAATTTTAAGAAACCAACAATTTACTGGAAGGAAGCAAGAACCAAGCCCAATGATTAATTTGTTTAGACTATTTCAAATGTTTGTAGCTGGCAGTGAGATAGCAATGAATTTGTTTACAAAAACATTATTGCATGAAAATTGATGCTTAAAAAAAAATTTATGTAAGCAACAAAACAATTTGTACATTTTTGATAAGCAACCAATGAATGAATTTATTTTAAAGTTTTATAATACAGTATAAAAAAATTACACAAAAAATGTGGCATTACCATTATGCATATACTATCATTGTACTGCAGCTAATATTTTTAACTTTCATTTATACTTCGAATTGAACTCTATGATTTCAAACTGAAAACTGAGCAATCAGTGCCCACTGATAAATGGCTTCAGTCTGTTACTCTAATTAGACAAGAAAGTGCCTTGCTAGAACAGTTCCGCTATACGGTGATAAACAGTAACAGAAAGAAAGAAATATTTGTATGAAGAAAGTAGAAGAATTTTGAACAAGCTCATTTCACATGTTTCTACCATTTCTGCTACATGTGCCATGGTGGTGATTGCTTGAGCACACCATTTTTACCTGTAAAATTTGGTATGTACATCTGAATGAGTATACATATATGTGTGCCCAGCTTTAAAAAAAGTTAAGTTTTTGCTGGACTCTTTAAATCTAAATTATATTCTTTAAAGAAAAACAAAATATTCGCTAATGAAGAATTAGTTCTTCTAATAAATTTTTATGATTTGATTGATTACTTCCAGAGCACACAGTAAATTGAAAGAAATCTATTGATTAAGATTAATTGAAAACACTTCATTAACTATATATATATATATATATATATATATCTGAAGTTTACAGGACAAAATTTGAAGTTAAGAGTACATCTGCTTATATTATATGAAATGTAAACCACCTTAACAGTGGTTGATTAAACTTAGCGTATATATATTTATATATATATACACTAAATTGCAAAACTTGAAAACTTTCACAACCTCCAAAACATAGAAAACTCTGTGAGTGTATCATTTTTGTTATGTCTCCTTCCTTTTGTCAACAGCAATGATCATGAGTAATAGAGGAAATTAAAAAAAATACACACTCATGTATCAGTATCAATAAAATTGGTAATGAAACTTGGGATTGATTAAAATGCGGGTCTGAATAACACATTACTAGTTTATTTTGCTTGAAATAATTTAAGTTAGATAATCGCACATCATTATTTACTTTTTGTATAAAAAGAAACATATTAAATAGAAATTTTTATGTTGAGTACATTTTTCTACCTTTTCAGCTTTTTCTTAGCTAAATCACATGTTGAGCGATATATATTACACTAAAAAAATATCTGAAACGCAGATGTAAAATATAAAAGTTGTGACAATCTTAGCAGAGAATGTATTTATTTTAATAATAAATGAAAATGTAATTATCTTTTGATTATAATTTAATTTACAAAAGCAGGTTATTGTGTTATTGTCTGCAAAAGGGAGGCTGATTTTTTTTAAATTGCTTGAATTTTATGCCCTTTTTCAACCAAAAAGTGTCCATATGCTGTAACTCAAAATATATAGTAAAATATTTAACATTCTGGATTCTAAAAATTTTGTCCACAAGAGAGAGTTGTGTCTATGTGAGAAAGTGTCCTTGAAGAAAGGTTTATGTAATAAATAAAACTTTGCTTTACATTTTATGGCTGTAAGAGAACGAAGAATAAATTAATTTGTAGGAAAATTTGCAATTTTAACAATAGAAAAAAATTTGCATTTAATTGAAAATAAGAAATAGACATTGTGAAATTTTTAGTATTCAATTTTTTAATAGTTTTGGGTATTTTATTTTAAAGTGTTTTATTGCTTGATGTTCTGAATTATTAAAATTTTTGTAAATGTAATTTAAGAAGAAATATATTTATAGTTGGAGTAGAAAGTGGTGGCAATCTAAGATAGTGAAATAGCAAGGACAGATATAGTTTTCAATGTGAGTGCAGATGACATTAAAAGAATATAAAGTGAGGGAATAGAAAGAATTCAGTTTTTAGTAAAAACAATTAAAGAAACTGAAACAAAACTTGCAGTAGGACACTATTTAGAAAAGCCTTTTAAATACGTTCATTCTAGAAAACATTTGAGACAATAATGCTTAATATCTTAATTGTGTGTTGCTTTATAATTAGTTTAAAATAGTTAACAGTTCAACTGATAAAAACCTGAATCTATGTTTATATCTTATATTTTTGACTTGATACTCATTACTTCTATTTAAATCATACCATTATACTTCATTGTTGCATGATCTATAATTGTTTTAAGGAAGATCTTGTATTTTTTGGTAGATCATATTTATGATTGTTAAATCACTATGAGTTACATTATAATGGTAGTTAGTTAAACTTCGGGCATATATTTTTTCATCAGTAAATCAATCAACTCTGAGTTTCTAATCATTTTATAACTTACAGTAAGTATTGCTATATATTGCATGTACAGAATTGTAGACAATCAGGTTTTGACAATAAGATTAATAAATTCTTAAAAATTTTTGTTGTTTTATGAATACCGTTTTATATCTACACATTATTCTAAGTCTACAATGTGTGGATTTACAGTACTACAGTTGAATGAATATATCTTTTATTTTTATTATTTGTTGATTTAACTTATATGCTTGCAAATGTTTAAAAAACTAAATTGCATAACATTTTTAGATAATCATGATTGGAATTTTTGTATAAATTATGATTTACTTTGTGAAGGTAATTCACTATTGAAGAAAAGAAAGGTAAATGAAGATTTATATTGATAAGAGGTATTATGAAATGTGACAAAGAGGTTATGAAAAGATAACATAAGATATTCATGGATTACTGATATTGAATTATATAATAAAATTAATTTATAGGCAAGCTAATTGCATTACTTATTTTGATAAATATATTTATTTGTAACAAAGTATGTATTGTAGACTGTTGAATAAGATAGTATAAAGATTTCAAGAAAGTGCCTGGTAATATGTTTTGTAAAAAAAAAACTATATCTGAGAATATTTTGATTAATAGGAAGATGTATTTTATGTAAGAAATTATTTAATATCTGATTATGTTTGTTAAATGCCCTCTCTTCTTACCTAAACAATTAGAATCAACTATTCTACAAAATTGGACTTTATTACAAACAGTAATTTAACATTTTTTTGTGACATATTTCATTCAAACTATGAACTGAATCCAGCCAAACTACATGCTTTTTAATTACCAAAACATATACTATGATTATTCTAATATGCACAGTTAGCAAGCAAATAACTGTTAAACAAATATTTACATAAATAACCTAAATTATAAAATAAACATTTTTAAACAAAATTTGCTAATTATGTGTTATTGGTAAGCGTTCTAAATGCTCCCTAAAAAAGTATTATGAGAGCTCTATAGAAGTTATTATTCATTTAAAATTTAAAAATATTTCTTTGATAAAATTTTTACATTGTCTATTAAATTTCTTATTACAGGCTGTAGCTTTTGTATCATAGAGGAACTAAAGAAAAATGCTGACTCATAGATATGGACTCTTGACAAAATTTTTTTTCACTGAACATATTGTAACTGTTTTTACAATTAAAATCAGTATATAAATACTTAGAGGTATAAGTGTTTTAAATGTTTAAAAATATACCTTTCATGTTTTCATTTTGATTAAATCCAAACATAATCTAAGGTATGTTTCTGGATTAGTAACATACAAATTATAAAATTATTTCCATCACTGTTTTAGTAAAAATTATGGTTAGCACTTTATTCAGTTTATTCTATAGTAGTTAGGATATGAGATTTTAAAGTAGTTCTGGGACAATTCCTGGTTTAGTATGCTGGTATTTATCTTGTTATATTTAGTAAAGTAATAAAATAAATGGGTAAGTACTAGAAATAATTACATAATTATTAATAATAATAATTTAGTATTTATTTATTTTGCTTACTGTCATTAGTAAATATTATGGTATTTTGTTTTATTTAAATTCTACTTCTCAATACTTTTTGTTCAGATAATTCACGTAACAATACTTAGTAAATTATCTATTGCTGTACATAACATAGCTTGTCAATAATAAGACAATCAGATTAAGGTTACTAGTTTCACAATAAATTGGAAAAATGTAATTTTTGACAAGAGAAATTTAATTAACGGAGTATATCTCGTATAATAGCTATACTTTGTGTAGATAGTCTAACAGTTTGATTCTTATAACACCAAACAAAATTATGTATTAAAAAAAAGCTTATTAATTGTAATATTACTTTTTTATTTACCTAGGCCTTTTGATTCTGTGTAAAAAAAATTATGTTGGATTCTGCTACCAGAATAATGTATGGAACCATGTGTGATTTTTTTTTAGAATAAACTTTACTTGGCATTCATCTTAAAGGAATTATTTAGGAAAAAAAATCGTAAACTGACAATTTGATTCAAAATGATAAAAATCTTGATGTCACAAATTCTATTACAATTTTAAAACCAAATTATCCATTCTTATGTAAATGGATATACATAAAACATCAGATGGATAACAAACTAGGAATCTTTCCACAATAAAATAAAATTACATGTAAAGTGCCATTTCAAATTGTGATAAACTATTTCAATAGTACTTTCGCGTTTTTATTTTGGTTCTAATTAAAAACGTTAACAGCAAATTGAGTTTTGCCTCCTGTATGCAGAATTACTTTGTTTTTGGTAAATAATTTTAAACTGCAGTAATGGTGTTCAAAAATACTGACAATCACCCTTCCATAATCATCAAAACTAATTTATTTTTCATCTGTTTTTGGATCAAATTCTGTTCAAAGGGAATTTCTACCATCTGCTATGTGAAACAAAAGTGGAAGGTTTACTGAAAGTTGAATAAAAGTTTTTTCCGTCTGACCTTGAACATCAGTGAGTTTTGAAAAAATGTGTAGATGAACTTTTCTAAGAATGCATGTATACAATACTACTTGTATACTATTGCTTGTCAATACCATTAGCAGGTTCCTAACTCAAAATTTTAAACACAAAATAAAAATACTTTTGGAGCTTTGCAATAAATATAACAGAAACTTACAAACAATATCATATATATGTAATGAAATAATTATTTTTTCATACGTATTTTTATAAACTGACTGGATACTAAAATACTATAATTATAACATTAATCATTACATTTGCTCAATATTTCTTCATTTATTGTTGATGTATTAAATTCATTGCAACTAATTAACTAATGTATAACCATACAAAATTGTTTTATCCAGGCAGGGCGCTGCAATGGTTATGCTTATATTGTGGCAGAGAAAGAGTGAGAGAAACAGTCTTATAAAGAATGGTTCGGTGACTTTTACTGGATTTATATGACTAGGTGATGTCTTATACACACTGACTAACAAAATTATGGCAAGAAATATCTTTATTTGTCACATAAAATTAATTTATGCTCAATATTGATATGTTATTTTTTATTTAGTTGAATTTAAAGGTTAATATACTATGAATTGCTACTATTTCATAATAATGAAGTCCACATTATGTATATTTAACAATTTTAAAACAATATTAGTGTTAACTTATTAACACATGTATAAATAATTAGTCAAATTAAATCTAATATAATTAATATGTAATATTCCTGAAAATAATAATAAATATTGCGTAACAAATAATTAAATTAGAAATTACAGAACAGTATTGAAAGATTATCATTAGCATTTTAGTGTTTGTATAACACTAGTATATGTAGTACAGTATCATTAATGACACATAAGTTTAAAAAAAGCAAACCACCAGTTTTGCTATTTGACTTTGCCACCAAGTATAAATAACTGTGTTCTAATTAATAAGTAAACATAGAGAATAAATGAGTTGCACAGATGTAAAGTAAGAATAGTTGTTGGTTTTAATTAACTTAGGTACAAGTACACTGACAGATGTGTTTATTGGTAAATAGTGAATCACATGCTTTTCAGTAGATATTATCCTAACTTTCTATTCTCTGGTCCTAACTCTTTTTATTTCTAGTCTGTGTGCATTCTAAGAACAGTTCTGTACGTTTTACATGGAGATGTAAATTAAATTTCAAAATTTTTCTACCTGATTGTCCTCAACAATAGTGTTTGTTGGAAAATCTATCTATTCCATTTCAATCCTTTGTGGGTGAATTTCATAGTAATTCTCTATACTTTAAAAAAACCTTCCTTGCTAAGTGTCAGGTGTTTGGACTTAGAGTACTGGTGATATTGAGGTATGTGATGATGAGTGTGTCAATGATTGAGGACTTTGACGCATGTTAGTAAGAAATTTATTCCATTTTTGTTTTATATTATAGCCAAACAGTTGAACTTTTTATCATTATGATGAAAAATTTGAAACAAAAATATAATAAATACAATATTTTAAAAATTTCTATCAAAATATTTTCATTAATTTTTATGGCCATCTTTCTGTTCTTACCTTAGTGTCACTTGATTTTATTTGGTTTTTCATAGTTACACAGGCATGTATTTAAAATGTAGAAAAGAAGTGTGTCAGATTTGAATTATGTCTGTTTTAATAAATCATTTCTCGGTGTTAATATTTCATAAATTTTGAGTTACTAAGGCTAGAATATAAGTTTTTTGTAGTATTAGCAAATTTCTTCATTCTGCACATAAACAGAAAGGATCAAATCCTAGTACGCTCAAACATTATAAATTACATAAACATATACAATCACATAACAATGTAACAGAGATGTACTTAATGAAGAGACAATTCATTTCCAACATACTTTCTGCTTCATTCAAAATACGTTTTTGCGCCTAATTAAAAAAATCATCAGCAATAACATCCAGTTGATACCAGGGTGAAAACAGCAAACCGTCACTTAAATGGACATAAGAGTGACTAAAAATATTTTAAGTTTTTAAAAATGTTATATTTACTAAATTTGGTGTGACTTGTCACTTCAAAACTTTATAAGTTTTAATAACTTTCACTGCCTTTTATATATAAAATAATTTTCCAGTTGGTCAAAAACAGAAAAAATACATTGGTTGTTTATGTATATTAGTTCACATCCAATCTGTCTTTCATTAATTAATTTGGCCAGTATCACAGGAAACAATATATGCTAAATTTGTCAATTTATGGTTTTTTTGAGACAAAATATAATTGAGATGCTGAAATACAGGTGTTTATATTATTACTTGTTAGAATATTACTTAATTGTTGAACTCAATTATATTTCTTGGTTTAACTATACTAGCTAAATGATAATATATTATGAAGTGATATTTATAATGAATGATATAAGATATACAGAAAGATAATGTGCTTTAAGCTAGTTAGCAATTGCAAATTACAATTGTAATTTAAACAGTTGTTTAATTTAAATTACTTATGACAATAATAAATAGAATTGCAGTGTAATTATTATTTATTAGGAATAATAATGTGTATAATTATTGTTTAGTGTATATATTTTGCAATGTTTTATTTTTAACAAGTTATTTTTTACTGTAGTTTAGTTTTAAAACATCTTAATTTAATTCATAAATTGTACAGATATGATTTATAATTTTACGTTTAAAATATAAATAAATTTATGAAATTAATAAAATTTCTTTACTAATTTACCTTGCTTGCATTAATTCATTCTTCTTATCAAACATTTTTGTTATTTTGTAGCTACTTGTATTGCAACATTTACAAGAGTTGGTGCTAAAATATAACACAAAGTAACAGTATTGTTTTCTTGTAGTTTCATTTCTCTACTACAATGTTCTGAAAAAGGTTGACCCACTCTCTCTTTATTACATGTGTCACCATGTTATGAAGTCAAGCATGGCTGCTATGTTATCACATCTAAAAGAGCATGCAGTGATTGAATTTTTAACAGCAGGAAAAATGAATCCTAGTGATGATCGTTGTCATCTAAAAGGGATTTGTGGTGATGAAATTGTTAGTCAAAATAGTGTGATTTTCATTTTCTGATTTTTCATCAGAAAATTAAAAATTGTAAAGGGAATATTGAGGATGAAAACTTCAGTGGTCAACCAGTTTCTGTAACTGGTGAGAAGCACCAAAAGGAAGTGGATGAAATGATTCAAAATGACTGCCACATCATACAACCCAGGTTGACATGTTGAAAGAACAAATGGGACACACTGCACAACTGGGCTACTGTAAAATCTGTTTGCAGTGAGTAGTCTTGTGAATTTCAAATTTGAACCTATTCCACACCTGTACTCACCAGATTCGGTGCCCTATGATTCTCACTTCTTTCTGCAATTAAAGAAAGATAGTATGGGGATTCAGTTCACCATCCACGGTGAACCGAAGAATACAGTGAGGTCATGAATCTAGGAAAGATTGCCAGTATTCTTCATTGAGATGGAATGAGAAAACTGATTCACCAATGGAAAAAAATCTGTAGCTGTAAATAGAGACTAAGTGGGAAAATAAATATAAGTTTTTGTAGCAAATAAAATGCACTTTTATATCATATTTATTTCATTGTGCAAGTTATGAATGATGAATGACCGTACATTATATTTTAGTCAACTTTCTTAGTCTCCTTTTCCTATGTTAATGAAAAAAGTATTTAGCTGGTTGTATGTTGGTTTTTGTTTTCATTTCAATGTATAATAAAAGTTCCACAATGTATTATGACCAAACACAGCATGTCCTGACACTTTTTTTACCTACGACTTCATCTCTTCATCTTCCTATAATATATGTATGTAGCATGTATGCTTTTCATTGCAATACTAAAATGAAGTAAAAAATTTCCTTTTTATTTCAGCAAAGTTAGAGAACTATCTTATAGGTTGCATGGTTGTATTTGTGCGTTAGTAAAGTTGGAGAGTTAGAAAGTATAATAGAGATCAGTAACTTGATTACTAGAACTATAATTAACTATGGCAATTTTTTAATATTCTTGGTAATCACAGGTGGTATTCTTGGATATCTTTGTTTTTAATTACACGCAATCAAGCAAATACAAGTTTTGAAATACATTGAAGAATTTGGTTTAAGCAATAGCAACTATAATACCTTAGTGAAATTTCACAATATTTTGTTAGATTACCAATATATCCATTTCCCTAACGAGTTGAACCATTAAATACAAGTATAATGCTTGTTTCATAACAGAAATACATTAATGATTTATTTAATCACATTAATGTACAATGAATGACTGCTCCAATTTTCTTATTTAGTGTTCAGTAAAACATTTACAGTACTGTAAGCTTAAATTGAAGTTTCTTTCTCTGAGAGTAATACATAATCTATATGTTTACTATACCACTAGACCCCTATAATGAACAGAGTGAAGATATTTTCAAGGTTGATAACCACTTGCATTTCTCTGGTTGACATGCTGATTAGTAATAGTATAATTGCCTCAGTAAAGAAGTTAAATGTAAATAACTTTCATCGTTATTAACAGCATTAAGATGGTTAGAACAGCATATGATGGTTATTATTCATGAGAATGTCTATATTGTCTTCAAAAGTGGCTAACTCACATAATCTACAATGTTATAGTTATGCCACTTTATCTACACATATCTGTACTTGAACGACAGTTTATTGTTTCTGCTAAGTTAGAAGAGAAAGTTTTTTCATTAAGTAATGGCAGCATATTTAGGTAATGATGTTATTAACAAAATATATAAGTTTAATTATATTTACATTTAGTTATTATTAATTTAATTTCTAATACAGATGTATAAATAAATATATTACTGTTTGTCTAATTGTAATTAAAAATTATGTTTTAAAATGTAACACTGAAAATATGACAATATAAAAACAGTATTCCCAACATTGTGACTGGATTTTGAATTACATTTTTTTTTCTATAACCTCTGGGACCACTGTTAGGTATTGCTTCAGATGATGAGATGAATGATTTGTAGCATGTGAAAATCCCATGTCTGATCGGGATTTGCACCCGGGACCTCTGGATGAAAGGCTGAGACTGTACCACTCACGCCACAGAGGCCAGTGAATTTACATACTGTACATTTACAACTAAACAAAGCCTTATTAATTGGTACAAGTAGGTGGTATCGTTCAGTAACTGTAATGAATAAAGTAGAAGCACAAATACACCTCACTTTTTAATTTCATATGATGTATACGATTTCATCATAATGAAATATTTAATAAAAATTATAACCGTGTTATTTTTATCATATCTGTTTGGCAAAGAAACGTGAATGTAAATATTTAAGTTAAATGCAGGTTATTGTTTTAACATGATGTGATATATTATAATTTATTTAGTAGCTAATTACAAAACCGCCAGAAAAGAATTAATAAAATCAATTATTTTACAACTTTTAAGTACCCATCGCAGAAAGTTTTCCCGCCATGCAATAATGCAATTAAAAAAAAATCCGTTCATAAAAACATTCTATGCCAATTGTAGTGTTCAGATTTATTTTATTCAAAGTTTTATAAATGCCAAATATAAAATAAATAGTCTAACAAATTTTGGTAAATAAAGTGAAGACCGACTGGATTAGAATATAGATGAATACAATAAATTATAATTAGAGGTCTAGGAAATGATTAATTAAAGATCCTTTAAATAACCTTCTTGTAGAGTGTGGGTAGTTTTATATCTGCTTACTTTTGTTTAGATTCCAGAAGAAAACAGAATTAACAAAAATATGTATAAATAAATTGTATTCACTTATTTAGTTTAAGAAAATTAATTCAATACGGTAAACATTTTTATTCTATTTTATCATATGTATAAATAAATTGTATTCACTTCATTTAGTTTAAGAAAATTAATTCAATACGGTAAACATTTTTATTTTATTTTATCATACGCACGGCATAGTGTGTTGTTATATCTCTTTGGAATTTTAAACTGCCAGCGACCGTTGCTGTTATTTGTGTCTGTAATTGGTATTACGGAAAATTCAAGATTGTTGTGTATATGGTTTTTATTTTTGTGGTTTGAAGTTTAATTCTTTTATGTAAGTAGGTTTTTTAAATACGTTAAAGTAATCCAGATTTTCTTTCTATCTTTTGGATGTAATTTGTGCATATTTATAATTCTTTGTAAATATTTCTTTCTTTCTACGGATTATCCTTGCTCTGTATTTTTAGTACGTCTTTGAAGCTGGGTGTTAATAATTAGTGTTTACTAAGTGATTTGAAGCTTTATTTTGGATAATTTATACCACCATTAAATACAACCATTGTGGATTACTATCGTTTATACCACGTGAATGTTCTGTTTTGAAAGGTTACAGAATTAACAAATTACCCCTCAGTGGTTGTGCCAATTAAATTTGTTTACCTTGTATATATCAAAGTCATGCTGCACGTAAATATCAATTAATTTGAATTGAGTGAAAGTTAAAATTATTATTGAAGCTAATGTAGCTTTAATTTTTTTGTATCAGATGTAGATTATTGTTTTGTGATTAGTTATTTATGTTGTCCAGTATTAAAGAGGCTTGGACGTGTTACATACATTCTCTCTCTTTACGTTTATTTTTCTATTCTTCAGGATTCTCTATAATTGATTTAATTTGGATACATTGTCTGTTAGCAACTGCTGTTTTGCATAATTAAAATATAATTTTTAAAATTGGTACACTTGTACCAAAGTGTCCTGAGAGGAGTCTGTTTTTGTTCAGTAGGAAGTAATTATAAGTTTAAATTATTGAAATGGCATTAATTATAAGAAATACAGATTATTTTTAAAAATCAAATTGTACTGAAATGAAAAATCAAATAATTGACAATCTTGAGCAGCATTTACTTTTACTTATTGGTGAGAATAAAGTTTTAAAGAAGTTCTAAAGAATAATGTTTAGAGTGACTGAATGTAAGCATAGATGTCAGTTCACATTCCTTGGAACAGACAGTAAGCAATCAAACATTGCCCCGCAAAGCAGCAATTAACACTATAAAATTTTGGACACTTATGAATTATTTAACTTTATTCACCTTTATTGTTACAGATTATAAGTGTAGGCCAGTTTAGTTACACAAGGGAGAATATTATATTATTTATTCTATCCTTAATGAAATTAAGTAGTTATGTGAGTTGTGTTATAAACATTCCATTCCATTTCCTAAGACTAGCAAATGTTTGAAGATAGAAAAAGTATTATAGTTAATGAATTAAGTGGATTTTATTTGAATACCACAGGAAATCATCCATAACATGCTATCATTAAAAATGTTCATTAAAAATTCTGTTAACTTGTGATAATGTGCTACAGATTAAAATCGTACAATAATGATTCATCTATGTGTATGCTTATTTACTCCAGGCAGGACAAATATGTTACAACCAAACTTTTGTGTTGTAGGAATGTGCATAAAATGATCAGTGGTAGGTTTGCAATTGATGTTCATATATTAACCCACATATAATCAACTGTCAGAGTAATTTACCAACTGTAAATAGTCTTTTCATTCTCGTGTCGTCCCATAGCTGTGGAGGAAGGTATTACTTCTATTTACTACTATTACTTGTTTGTATTTTCTACTCTGGGTAAATCCATTTGAAGTGTCCCAAAAAAAAAATAAGCGGTTGCTTGACCAATTCAAAAAAAAAAGAAACACCCACTTGTTTCCTACATGTCTCAGGACCTTAAAACTATTTCTTTTTTTAATTTTTTATTTAAGCAGTTTACCTGTGGTGGCCATTTTTGTTACAGTGCACATATATATATATTTGTGATTGTACGGGTTTACAGAAAAAATTATAATTAAAAAACTATTGGTCCTGGAAAGACGAAACAAAATGCAACTTTATCATATTTTCTCAAGGTAAAAGATTGGTCCAGTGGTTTATTTACCTACCTCTCATCTTTCTATGAGAAATTACCTATAAATTTGAACATGAAAAACTGTGAAATTTCACTTTTAGTAATTTTTTTCAAGAGGCAGGAATGGCATACACAGTTTGAATTATTTTTTTATTTGTAGGTATATGTTAGTAATTTTACCATAAATAATATTAATGGTGATATACTTACCGCTATGTTTTTATGTATTTTTAAAACTAATTTTTTTTTTTAAATTCAAGTTTTGGCATTAAATAACCCTGATGGCGCTGGTGATATAAATCTCAAATTTACACAACTATTATTTATGTACAACTATTTATTGTAGATATTTATGGCAAATAAAAAAGTTTCTTGCGTATTGTACCAATAAAAAAGTTATAACCACTCAAAAATCTTGAAAAACCTGTTAAAAGCGATACCATTTTGACTCACTATAAGTGCTCCAAGGGGGTTTCTTGTCTTCTTTGCACTTTTCATTTTTTATATATAGTCCCTATTTTGTTGAAGTTGATGTTTTCAATATTTTTAAATAATGGTTTTAAAATTATTAATGATAGGTCGTAATTTAATGATAACCAATACCAGTAACCTAATACAATTTTAATTCAAAAAAATTCTTGTAAAACTTACCCAAACTGAGATTTTTAATGATAGGCTACATATTTTTTCAGGAATACATTTTTATTTTTATATTGGTTTATGTTTCTAAACACTATTGAAGAAACAATAAATAGTAGCAAAATTTTAATTATTCTTCAATGAAATAGCCTGTTTTTGTACCAATGAAAGTTTACTTGGTCTGAAGTAAAGTAAAATCTTACAATGTCTTCTGACACAGGAACATACTTGTAGTAGCTTCTAGTACCTTAATTTTTAATTAATTTTGATGGAGCTGTTACACCCAAAATGGTACAAGCAGCATCCAATTGTTCAATATTGTGATGTGGGGCAATGTACTGCTCTTGGTCTTCGCATTCATATAGTACTTTATTCTGTTGAGAAAAAATACTTTTGAAACAGTTAACATGAAGAGACTTTCCAGCAACTAAATTTAAATTTGGAAAAATGTGTTCTTTAAGAGCTTGCTCTAATGTTATTTGTGTTTTTCTTAATTGTCTTTTTTATGAGTTATCAGTGTCACAACAGAATTGTCAATACAGGTGACAAAAACTTTTTTTCATGATATTTACTAACACTTGCAAATTTTAATGAGTTCTTTTGGCACTCTACTATACACTGTTTTATGACACTCTTCATTTACATAAATTCCTATGGAACATTGTTCTTCCATTGTTTTATGTGAAATAACTTGAAAATAATGTAAAAATTTAACAGATTTTGAAATTTGCAAATATAATATTAAGTAAAACTTATTTATTTAATAAACACTTTCAAACTCAGGATGAAATTTGAGACACTCAGTAAAGATGTGAACAGATCACTGACTAATATCAGACTGACCAGTCTGTAACTTCAAAGCTAAATGATGCAATAAGCATAAATGAGCATATTGCAACATGAATTTTCCTGACGACTGGAAATGACTTCAAACGCCTGTTGTAACATGAACACTGCAGTTGAATGGTTCAAACAAGTCTATTTCAACTATAGTAATAAGTATAAAAATATTAAAGTGCCAAGAAGACAAGAAACCTCCTTGGAGCACTTATTTAATGAGTCAAAATGTTATTGTTTTTAACAGGTTTTTCATGATTTTTGAGAGGTTATAACTTTTTTATTGGTACAATACACAAGAAACATTTTTATTTGCCATAAACATCTACAAAAACACTAAGTTGTGCAAATTTGAGATTTTTATCAGCAGCCCCATCAGATTTATTTAAAGCCAAAACTTGAATTTAAAAAAAAATTCGTTTTCAAAAATTCATACAAACTTAGGGATAAGTATATCACCATTAATATTATTTATGGTAAAACTACTAACATAACCTACATATAAAAAAGTAATTTAGACTGTGTATGCCATTCCTGCATCTTGAAAAAAATTACTAAAAGTGAAATTTAACTGTTTTTCATGTTCAAGTTTATTTGTAATTTTCTCATAGAAAGAAGAGAGGTAGGTAAATAAACCACTGAACCAAACTTTTACCTTGAAAAAATATGATAAAGTGCTTTTTGTTTCATCCTTCTTTTAGTTGCGATTTTTTCTGTAAACCCTTACAATCACAAAAATAGGTGTGCACACCGCAACAAATTTGCCGCCACAGGTAAACTGCTTAAATAAAAAAGAAAAAAAAGAAATAGTTTTAAGGTACTGAGACATGTAGGAAACAAATGTGTAAGTTTCAATTTTTTTTTAACTGGTCAAGCAGCCACCTTTGGGTCCCTTCAAAAGATTGACTCCTCTGAAAATAATTGTTCTTTCCAAATATGAATTAATTGTCCTTGTATGTAGACTTTTTAAAGATACAGAACGTGGAGTAGAATTCACTTTTTTATTACAGAAATATTTTGTAGTTTCCCGGGACATTGAGTAGGAGTCTAGCCATCTGGTAACAAACTGAGATTTTCTGTTTGTTTATTTAGATCTTTGTACTATTTATAGATATGTGTGAAAGTTTTTGACTTCATACATATGATTTCCAATTTGTATAACTTGTAATAAACAGTAATCCCAAATTTTATAGAACACCATATTATTCACATCTTTGTGTAATTTGTAAGGTTACCATGAATTATTATTATTCTTAAAGGAATTTAGAATATTAGGTAAATTTGAAAGTTTTAATCAAGGATAAAGGTATAAGGACAGAATTATAATCACTTATTGAAAAGACGTTAGGAATTAAATGTTTTTTCAATAAGTGAAATTTTGTTAGGCGTACATTATTTTATGTAATTAAGTTTGTTGCAGTGTGTGCACATGTGTGTGTGTGTGCACGCGCATGTGCACACATGTGCATGCTTGCACATGCAAACAGTGACATAAGAAATAAATTTATTTTTCTGTTTTTATTTTCAGTATAAGATGGAATCTGCCTCAGGCATATCGGATTTATCCAATGATAAAAATATCAGATTACAAGACATGCAGCATGGTTTTAATGTAGTTCAACATTTACATACACAAAGGAAGGACTTTGAACAAAATATTCAGTTGTATAATGGAGACGACCCTTTAGAACTGAGATATAATTTTATTTCTTGGATTGAAGAGAATTATCCGAATCGAGGATTAGATTATGGACTTATACCTGTCATTGAAGAAACATTAAGTCTTTTCAAAGATGATCAGAAATATGCACAAGACACTCGTTATGTTGCTCTTCTTATAAAATATGTAAGTTTTTATTATTTCAGTATATTAGAATGATGACTGATCTTGAAAATGTTTTATTTTTATTAAAAGTCTGATCAAGCATATTTTAATTTCGAAGTGGCATATAGTCATCCTAAAAATTGTAAATTTTTGTATTCACCTTTAAAGGTATAAAAATATGTAAACAGAAAAACATGACTTTTTGAGTGTTCTACATTTATGTCAGATTGTTTGGCTGCACTTGATCCCTTCAGTCGGAATCAGACTCCTAGCCTCAGTGTATTACATTCTACATCCTTAGTTATCTGTTATATACAGAGTGTCCCATGAAGAAATGGAAGAACTTTCAGGACATGTTCTACTGATGAAAATAGGAAACTGATTTTTTTTAAATTAATGACTAGCAAAAGATTTCACCTGTATTTCAGCTCTTGTAATAAAAAGAAGCCCTACTGTAATTTTTAGGACCCAAATTAAGGAGTAAAATTGATGGATTCTAATGCAATTTGCTGAGTAATAGAATAAAACAGGTCCTAGAACTATAATTACCAGTTTTTAAGATATCTGATGTAAAACACAAAATTTGGTGTAACAAAAAGACAAGGTTTTTATTAAGGTTTGCAGTACAATAACGTTAAATGATCAATAAATGCACAATACTTAGTAACAAAATTTGTAGAAAATTTAATTCTGAGAAAATTAACATAAATACAGCCAATAAAAAGTAAATAAAAAATTTAAACATCAGTTTTTTATTGAAGCAAAACAGATGAAGGGTAGACGGAAAATCGTATCATTCATTCTGTACCTAATAAACATTATTCTTAATGTAGCAAAGAAAAAAAGATACATGAAATTGTAAATGGTAACAAAAAACAAACCTCAGTTACAGTAATTGTTTGAAATTCCCTCCTTCACAATGTACACAGGACTCTGTCCAACATAAAATATTTCCGGTGGCTTACCATATCATCTCAGGATTGATTCATACAAATTCAATATCATTTTGTATTTTAATGAGCAACTCTTTTTTAGTATTAACTTTTTGTTGGTATACTATCATTTTCATATGCCCCAAATGAAATAGTGGTGTTAAGTCAGGTGATGGTGGTGGCCAATTGGTCTACCATGTTTAATCCCGTTTAAAAAATTAGCTTCACATGATTTCTGGCTACTAAAGAAAAATGTGGCATTGCACCATCATGTTGGAAAATCATTTGCTATCTAGTTTGTAAAGGTACATCTAGCAAAAGAGCTGGCAAATTATTTTTCAAGAAATGAATGTATGCATATCCCGTAAGGTTTTCATTGAAAACAAATTGTCTCTGAATTTTGTCATAAATAATGCCACACCAAACATTAATGAAAACTCTACATTGGGAACTAGTTTCCACAGTACCATTTGGATTGTGATAGCTCCTTAAATAACTATTTTTAGAATTGAAGAATGTCTCGTTAAAAGTGGCTTTATCAGTAAATAAAATTGAATTTACTTTATCAATATTGTCTAAAAGCCAATAACAAACATTTAACCGCTGGGGGTAATCTGTTGGCTGCAAATTTTGAATCTTCTGCAGGCGGAAAGTATAAAGATTTTTTTTCTGTTGGAAGTGCCACAATATTTTTTGAAAAACCAGTGCAATGTGAAATTCGCCTTGTACTAGTTCCTGGGTTACACTGAACATGCTGAATCACATAATGTGCATCATTAATCCGATGGTTTAGTTGGCATTCAACAGTAAATGAACACATTGGAAATGACCCTTTTGTTCATAAATTTAGTATTGTTTTTTAAATTATCTTGGAATGTAGAAGGAATGTTTATTAGGTACAGAAAGAAATAAGATTTTCAGTCTATTTTTCATGTTTTGTTTCAATAAAAAACAGATTTTTAAAGGTTTCTATTTAATTTCTGTTGGCTGTATATACATTAATTTTTTCAGAATTAAATTTTCTACAAGTTTTGTTACTAAATCTGGATTTATTAGTCATTTAACAACGCTATTGTATTGCAAACCTGAAAAACCTTGTTTTTTACATGAATTTTGTGTTTTACATCAGATACCTTAAAAACTACTGGAGTTATAAGTTCTGGGACTTATTTTATTCTATTTCTCAGCAAAAATTACATAAAAATCATTAAATTTACTCCTTAATTTGGGTTCTAAAAGTTACAGTAGGGTTTCTTTTTATTAGAAGAGTTGAAATCCGTGTGAAATCTTTTGCTAACCATTAACTCTAAAACCTTTGTTTTCAACATTTCCAGTTTTCATTATTTTCACCAGTAGAACATGCCCTGAAAGTTTTATCTGTTTCTTTGTGGGATACCTGTATTTATCCCTTTACATTTCTTTTAATATTTTTTTGCCCTTTATTCTTCCTAGAAGTGTAGTTCTATTACCAAATTCATTTAATCTGGATGTTTTGATATAAATCCAACCAACTTTATTTATTGTTACCACTTAATGTCCATTTTTCTTTTGATTTTTGCTCCATGCAAATTTTTAGTTTTATTTCTTTATTATTTTACAACTTATAAATAACTAATAAACTTATTAACTTAAACTTATAATAAAAAATATAAATTAAATTTGTATTTAACATATAATAACTATAATAAGATTGGAATGCAAACATTGGAAAAGGCAAGGAAGGAAATATAGTGGGTGAATACGGGCTGGGCAAAAGGAATGAAAGAGGGGACCGATTTATAGAGTTTTGCACAGTATAATTTAGTAATTAACAACACCCAGTTTAAAAATCATAATAGAAGAATATACACTTGGAAAAAACCAGGCGATACTGCAAGCTATCAGATAGATTATATCATGGTTAAGCAAAGATTTAGAAATCAATTCGTTGACTGCAAAACTTACCCTGGAGCAGACATTGATAGCGAACATAATTTAGTGATAATGAAATGTAGATTGGGGTTTAAAAACCTGAAGAAAAGGTGTCGGATAAATCGGTGGAATTTAGAGAAGCTTGAGGAAGAGGAGGTAAAGAAGATTTTTGAGGACATCGCAAGAGGTCTGACTAAAAAAGATAAGGTAGAAGAAGATTGGGAGAATGTTAAAAAGGAAATTCTTAAATCAGCAAAAGCGAACTGGTAGAAAACCTTGGGTTTCAGACGATATATTGCAGCTGATGGATGAACGTAGAAAATATAAAGAATGCTAGTGATGAAGAAAGTAAAAGGAACTATCGACAATTAAGAAATACTATAAACAGAAAGTGCAAACTAGCGAAAGAAGAGTGGATTAAAGAAAAGTGTTCAGAAGTGGAAAGAGAAATGAACATTTGTAAAATAGACGGAGCATACAGGAAAGTTAAGGAAAATTTTGGGGTACATAAATTAAAATCCAATAATGTGTTAAACAAAGATGGTACACCGATTTATAATACGAAAGGTAAAGTCGATAGGTGGGTGGAATATATTGAAGAGTTATACGGAGGAAATGAATTAGAAAATGGTGTTATAGAGGAAGAAGAGGAGGTTGAAGAGGATGAAATGGGAGAAACAATACTGAGATCTGAATTTAAGAGAGCATTAAAAGATCTGAATGGCAGAAAGGCTCCTGGAATAGACGCAATACCTGTAGAATTACTGTGCAGTACAGGTGAGGAAGCGATTGATAGATTATACAAACTGGTGTGTAATATTTATGAAAAAGGGAAAGTTCCGTCAGACATAAAAAAAAGTGTTATAGTCATGATACCAAAGAAAGCAGGGGCAGATAAATGTGAAGAATACAGAACAATTAGTTTAACTAGTCATGCATCAAAAATCTTAACTAGAATTCTATTCAAAAGAATTGAGAGGAGAGTGGAAGAAGTGTTAGGAGAAGACCAATTTGGTTTCAGGAAAAGTATAGGGACAAGGGAAGCAATTTTAGGCCTCATATTAATAGTAGAAGGAAGATTAAAGAAAAACAAACCAACATACTTGGCATTTATAGACCTAGAAAAGGCATTCGATAACGTGGACTGGAATAAAATGTTCAGCATTTAAAAAAAGTTAAGGTTCAAATACAGAGATAGAACAATTGCTAACATTTACAGGAACCAAACAGCAACAGTAATAATTGAAGAACATAAGAAAGGTAGTCCGACAAGGATGTTCCCTATCCCCATTACTTTTTAATCTTTACATAGAACTAGCTGTTAATGATATTAAAGAACAATTTAGATTCGGAGTAACAGTACAAGGTGAAAAGATAAGATGCTACGATTTGCTGATGATATAGTAATTCTAGCCAAGAGTAAAAGGGATTATGAGAAACAATGAATGACATGGATGAAGTCCTACGCAAGAACTACCGCATGAAAATAAATAAGAACAAAACAAAAGTAATGAAATTTAGTAGAAGTAACAAAGATGGACCACTGAATGTGAAAATAGGAGGAGAGAAGATTATGGAGGTAGAGGAATTTTTTGTTATTTGGGAAGTAGAATTACTAAAGATGGACAAAGCAGGAGCAATATAAAATGCTGAATAGCACAGTCGAAACGAGCCTTCAATCAGAAATATAATTTCTTTACATCAAAAATTAACTTAAATGTCAAGAAAAGATTGTTGAAAATATATGTTTGGAGCATTGCTTTATATGGAAGTGAAACTTGGACGATTGGAGTACCTGAGAAGAAATATTAGAAGCTTTTGAAATGTGGTGCTATAGGAGAATGTTAAAAATCAGATGGGTGGATTAAGTGACAGATGAAGAGATGTTATGGCAAATAGATGAAAAAAGAAGCATTTGGAAAAATATAGCTAAAAGAAGGGACAGACTTATAGGCCACATATTAAAGCATCCTGGAATAGTCGCTTTAATATTGGAGGGACAGGTAGAAGGAAAAAATTGTGTAGGCAGACAACGTTTGGAATATGTAAAACAAATTGTTAAGGATGTAGGGGTATACCGAAATGAAACGACTAGCACTAGGTAGGGAAGCTTGGAGAGCTGCATCAAACCAGTCAAATGACTGAAGACAAAATAAAAAATAAATCACTATATATTTCAGTTCTATTTCCTTAAAAGTTAAAATATTTTACTCTTTTCCACATCAACAAATTCCTTCTCATAACATAAAAATATAAAATTGTGGCAATTTTAATGGCTAGCTGTAACTGGATTATGTTCCTTGCTGCTATTCAACTTTACTATAGCCAAACTGTAGGTCAAATTGAATTCAGAGACTATTTGCAGTATTTGAAATTAGATTTGGTATAAAAAAGTCAGTTATCTTTTTTGATTTCTTTTTCAGTTATTAAGAAAGTAGCTTTAAACGTGTGTTGGTGTATGGCACAGTTGCTCAACCAACACAGCCACTGCCATTGTTACTGTGTGTGCAATGCAATTGGTTGCACTTACCTCCAGTTATTTGACTAAAAAACAAAAAAAAATAAAAAAAATTCAACATACAAAAAAAAGTATGATCACTTAATCATGGTGTTTGTTGGGCAATACTAA
This sequence comes from Lycorma delicatula, assembly GCF_047948215.1. Classification (NCBI taxonomy): domain Eukaryota; kingdom Metazoa; phylum Arthropoda; class Insecta; order Hemiptera; family Fulgoridae; genus Lycorma; species Lycorma delicatula. The sequence goes on from NC_134456.1 coordinate 134,799,370, forward strand.
ATGCTGTATACTGCATCTGTCTGGGCTTACCACATGGCTTTTAGGTATTGCGCGGACATTTTGCTGCGGGCCCAACGACTCCTCTTGGTGGCTGTTATAGGTGGTTATAGAACAGTCTCATGGGAGGCAGTCTGTGTTATAGCTGGAGTCAAACCAATAGATAGGGTGGGTGTGTAGAAGTTATAAGGTTGTATGTAAAGTTATATGATATTGTATATGAATAATTATGTGAATAAGCTTATTAAGTTATAAGTTCTATATAGATATAGAATACAAGGTATTCTATATTACTGAAATTAATCATTTTAATATTTGTATTATTCTTATGTACTGTTAAATCCTATTAAAATAAAAACCACCTAATACAGAATATTGAGATAAGGCATGTCTTACCTTAATTTTACCATGGAAGTACTTTTGCTGTTTCCAGCATTCTCAGTGAAGATTGAAATAATTTAGTTATTGCATAATAATAATAATAATAATAATAATAATTAAAAATAGAAATACTAAAATTGCATATTAATTTATTATATGAGTGTTGCTATCTGTTGTAAATTTTATGAGATTCCCTCAAATATTGTCTGATGGTTTATAAAGTTGAAATATTTTATTTATGTATATAATATTTTTCTAATTTATTTAATTTTTTGTCCTTTAGTAATTTTTAATTTTTCTAAATTTGTGTTAATATCACTAATAGAATGTTTTTTGTTTATTTGATGGTCTGTCGTACTAGATATAAATCTAATTTATTATTTTTGTAATTTCTATAATGTTTAAGAAATCTAGTTTTTTTTTTCATTGTAAATACAAACACAATCATATTTAATTTTATAAATTTCACACAAATTGTTTATTTTATTATTTTTGTGTTTTTAATATTTTATTATGTGGTTAGTTTGCTGATTTATATATTTCTTTATTGTAAGTTTTAGTAATGTTTTCAATGATATTATTAGTGTATAAGTATTTTATCTTAATGTTTTCACTCTTTTGTGTTTTATGTGTAGGTTGTAAGGTAGTTTTGTTACTTTTTGATATCTGTTTTTTTTATAAATTATTAAAGTAACATCAAATTCATTTTCAACTGCTATATATTTCATGATGTTTATTTCATTATTTATTTTTTTGTTGTTATTACGTGTCTATTTGATTGCTTTATTAATCATATTTCTACAGCTCTTCAACAAGAATTAGTAAGATTTTAATTTGTCTAGAATTAGACATAGGATTAGAATTTTTAATTTGTCTATCAATCTGCATATTCACATGAGGGTTAACTTGAAAGTAAACACTATAAGCAGTAATTTCACTGGTGGAATTTGGCACATCTGTAGAACTCAAATGAACTGGTGGCAAAGGCATATGATGAAGACATTTTCAATATTTTATATCACTATAACATTTTTCTACAATGTTATATAAAGAATTAGACTAAGATATACAGTAGCATGGAAATTAATTTGAACACAGATGTTATTTAGATAACATCTCTGTTAAAGTAACTATTTAGAAAAAAAACAGTTGTACAATTTGTGAATATCTAGTAATTAATATATGTCTTTTATTCTTAAACACTTCATGTACATGATTTGGCATTGATTTAACAAGTGTACTACACACCTTTTTTGATTTCTTCATTGTGAAACCATACCAATATTATTGATTTAGTGTGGTCAATTTTTGTGGTGCAATTCATTTTTGTCATTTTTTAATTAGTGCCCAAAGATTTTCAATTGGGTTTAAGTCTGGGGATTTAACTAGCCACAGGAGCACTTTAATGTTTTGTTGTTTGAAAAAACTTTCCACTTTTGGTAATATGGCATGCATCAAATCTTGCTGGAACACTCTTGTTTTGTGAGAATTTGTTTTGAAATAGTGTCAACCCTTACCTTCAGAATCCTGATGTATCAATCACTTTTCAATATACCATCTACTGGAAGTAATGAACAAAGCCCTTCAAATGTGAAAATACCTCAAAACACTTTTTTTCTGGGGATGTTTAATTGATTGTTGGTTATGAGCAGCTGATGTATTTTCATCTGATGCTTTTCTAATGTATGGAATCCTTTGCCTCTGAATATAAAAATGTGACTTGTTGGAAAACATAACACTTTTCCAGTCTTCTTTGATCCAGTTAGCATGTGCTTTGGCCCACTACAAGAGCCCTTTTTATGGACATAGCTGGTGTTAAAAGCTGCTTTTTAGTTGGCCAACAATCTTTCTGCCCAGTTGGAAGAAGTTGGCATCTTAACAGTTGATGTAGATCTGTTCTTCACATGTAGATCTGTTCTACTGGATGCTAATTCTTGATTTAAGTCTACAGCAGACAATTTTGGATTAAGTCTACTTTTTCTCACTAACAACTAACACTGTGATGGAGCAGTTCCTCTTTTATGGCCACATTTACCTTTCCTTTGAGGCGAAAAGGAACCAGTTCTTCAAATTGTTTTAAAATAGCATTCACTTTTCCTAGTCCACCAGCACACTCAGAAGCTATTTAATGTTTTCACTTACTGGTATGCTCAAAAAAGAAACAATTTTTGAATGCTATCTTTGAGTTATGTCCATTATTATATATTCAAGACAGAATAAAAAGTTTGAAAATATGGTTTTATAATAAAAAATGAAATAAACTTTTACAAAATACTTCTGAAAACTGTTAACCAAAGAACAATAACTTCACATTACACAGATAACTTAAGAATGGGTGTGATCAAACAGTTTAGCCACAACATAGAAATAAAATAAAAAATTACCAGTGTTTGGGTCAATGTGCACACCAAAGTAAATAATAAAAAATGTTTAATTGTAGTACTTCTGACAGTAATCAGTTTGGTTTTATTCTCATGAGAGCTCTTATATAGTTGAATCTATACTGTATGAATTTAATAAATTGTGTACTTTGACCAAGAACATACTGAATTTATAATTACAGCAGATTTTGTTATAAAAAGGTGTTTTTAAAAAATATTTCATTCTTAGAACAATGAAAAGGTTTGGTAATTATAATGTAATTAGTTTGGGAGAAAGATAAAAATAGTGATTGTTTGTTTCTGTATACATTTATTTTTTAAGGCTTAAATTTCTGTTTGTTATAACAGATTGAAATGCAACCTAATCCCCTAGACATATATAAAAATGCATATAACCAAGGACGTGGAACAGCTTGTGCAGTACTTTACCATGCATGGGCAAAGCAGTGTGTTAAACAGAAAGATTTTAAGACAGCTAATGAAGTATATCAGTTAGGTATAAGTAACAAAGCAGAACCATTAGAAGATTTAAAACAAGTTTGTTTGTAAGTATATGCTGTTTTATTTTATTACTATTTCTGGAGCACTTGGCTTATTTGAATAGTTTTGATAAACTACACGAATATTTAAAATTTACTTATTTATTAAACAGTACTGTTATGCATTGTGTAACTTTTTTATAAATTTAAGGAGAGATTAGAGAGATTGTTATGTTTGTGAACTTAAGGAGTCTTTGGATAGTGTACAATACTCAAAACTTAAAATCTACATTACATTTATTTATTCCTTAAAAAAATGAGGGCTACTCAGAAAAGAGTGAGAATGAATTACAATGAATGAATATTCCACCAAATAGGCAGAATCCAACTTTATACAGTCTTTTTTGAAGTAGTTCCCTACCAAGCTTTATGTATTTGGCCCAATGTGTATCCCACTCCTGGAAGATGTGCTGGAAAACCTTTTTGAAATTGTCTTCAGAACTTCTTACCCACTTCAAGTGTTTGTTGAGGAGTTTAAATGCTGGCCCACAGCATAAGAGAGAACAGAAAATAATAACACGGAGGGTCTGGACTGTAGGGTGCGACAGTAATTCATGTTTTGTCAGGCTTAAATATTGACACTGTGAGTCAATATTTAAGCCTGTTAACAATGTTGACAATGTGAGGTATGCATTACTCTGGTGCAATTGCAACGAGGTGGATGTAGTTCAAATTTTTATCAGATGTTTTCAGATCTGTCACAGAATACTGCCCAATAACTGTCTTAAGCAAACGCATTTCATTTTGGTAATCCATTCTATGGTATCAAAGAAGGAAATCGCGTCATTGTCTTTCCTGTCAATCAGACAACTTTGGTGTGGGTGATAAGTGTGATTTCCAGATATGCTCACCTGTTTTCTTTTGGGTGAAGTCAACTCTCATCATCAGTAATGATGGAATTCAGGTAGGTCTTGTGATGTTTCACTCCCTGACACTGAAGCTCTTGACACATCTCCACTTGCATCACCTTTTGTTCAGATTTTAACAATTTTGTCATCCATCTTGCAATCTGTGGAGTATGTTGAACATACTTGCATGGACTATATATAATATATACCCTCTGTTGTTCAATGATCTTCTAAATGACAGCAGCTATGTTAATCATTATCTCATTTAATGTGGTGGTTGGAGTGTCTGTACCTCTAGAGTGCTTTGTGATTGAAACACGGTCCTTCTAAAACTTTAACCACCAAAGTCTAGTCATTTGTGGAAATACATCTTTATCATATGCTTGTTGCAACACTGTATGGTTCTGGGGCAGATTTCCACAAGTAGATAGAAAAGTTTAAAGTGCTGCTCATCATGCATGTCTATTTTCCATACGTAATGGTTAACCACTGTGAATTATGGTGCAATTTTTTGATACATTGCATATGTGCTTTTTACAATACATTCACTTCCCATGAGAATGGGGTTTCTCACAATAACATAGTTCAATGCACATATCTACTAAAATAGTAGATATAGTTAGACATAGTTCAATGCACGTATGCTATAAAAAAAATTCATTCACCCTTTCTTGACTTTGTATCATTTCCAATATGCATAATTCTTCTTTCATGATTGTTATACTTCTTTTTTTCTTGTTAAATAATGTAATCTTATAATTTTCTTTGTTAAAACCTTAGGCCAGTAAATTCAAATCTATGTTTAAAAATTAGTTGTTTATTTAAAGGAAATATATGGTGGAAAATATTTAACATGAAAGCAACAAAGTATGTTTGGTAACATATTATATTTCCTTATATCTTACGCACAGTTACTCATTTTAGAGAAACAGGTAGTGTAGATAAATGTAAACAGTTCGGCCGATCTACGTTTTAAGTGATGCATCCTTGGAAAGTACTCGTGTCTGCTTGCTGCTTTCACCAAGAATGTAACAAGGATATACGTTCTTTTCTTTTTCATATAAAAAAGGAAAAAAGAAACCGTCAACAAACCGGACTCTCTTACTGAAGTGTGTAGAGCCACAAAGAAGGTGAAACTCCATCCATATTGTATTCACATTGTGCATGAGCTTTGAGAATGTGATAGGGGAAAAAGACTACATTACTGTCCTGGTTTTTGCATTTTATTCGCAGCAGTGTTTGGGTGTTGGATTATGTTTTCTTCTCTGATGAAGCATGGTTTCATCTAAGTGGCTATGTAAACAGCCAGAATGACAGATACTGGAGTTCAGAAAACCCTCACATTTTTCATGAGTCCCTGTTAGATTCACAGAAAAGTTTGGTGTGTGATTTCACAGAAAAGAATGGAAACCCAATCTTTTTCATGGAAACGGTAACAATTGAACATTACCAGGACATTATGCAATTTGTTATACTGTTAAAGGCTAATGAACGAGACTACTGGCTGCAGCAAGATGCTGTAATGGAGCACACAGCATATAGCAGAATGATAATTTGCGTGTGTCTTTTTGGGGAACACATCTTTTCATGTGTACTGTGGTCGCCTAGATTGCCAGATTTCTCTCCCCAACTTTTTTCTTTTGGGACATCTGAAGGATAATGTCTTATAAGAACAACCCTCATACAATCGACTGACTCAAGCTCAACATTGAAGACTAAATATCCTGCATAAGTGCAGTGACCATCTGGAAAGTAGAAACTAACATGAAAAAACGTGTTGAAGCACTTGTAGCAGCAGATGGGGGACATTTACAGAATCTATTGTTAGAAAAATAAATAAATATAAATAATTTTTGTTCACCTACAAAATACAGTAGAGCATATTATGTTAATAAAGATTTTTTAAGAATATTAATTATTGAGTTGCATATCTTTTGGCTCACTCTGTTATTTTATACTTAATTTTTATTGTCATCTGCAGTAATTGGATCTAACCTTAGTTTATTGTGAATGATTAATGAATTAATAAATATCTGAATAAAAAAAACAGTATGCACAAGATGTTTTTGGTAAAAGAGAGGGTAACTGCATTTGTAAAACTTTATTTGAGGGTTTATTTCAATTGTATATAAATTCTGAGTTAATGGGAGTAATATACATTATGAATGAATAGAGTTTAAGATATTTGAAGGAAAATTTGAATTCTGAAGTTTAAATGTATATGTAATTTCATAATAATGTTTTATTCATTGTTAATCTATAATGCAAACATTGTGTATGAGTAAATGCAAGGATGCGTATTAGAATCAAACTTGCTAATTTCTATTATTCCATTCTTCAGAAACTCTCAAGCCTTAAAACATTAAATAATGAAACCTAATATTATCTGAAGTACATTCTAAGGAAAAAGGTTTTAACCAAAGAATCAAAACTTTAAAACAGTTGGAAATTTTTGGGAAGTATGTCGATAGCCCTGATAGCCTCCAACCCAAAGGTTTCTGTAACAGCAGTTCAAACCACCACATCAGTTATTGTATTGTTGCTAAGGTGTGTTTAGTTCATTACTATGTTCATTGTTCAAGAAAAAGCAAATGTGTTTGGTGGTAGGCTGAATTAAAGTACATAATTTTAGTTTAAAGTGCATTTCAACATGAATAAGAAAAAGAGCCATCATGTTAAAATAAAATATGACGTTGGTTCAAACAGTTTGAAGAAACTGGATCTGTTCTCAAAGAAAAATCAGCTAGCAGACCAAGTGTGTCAGACAAAACTGTTGAACGAATTAGTCAATCTGCAATCAGAAGTTCTAACAAATCCATCTCTCGTTGAAGCCTCGAGTTAGATATTCCAAAAATAACAATTCAGAAAGTTTTACACAAAAGATTGAAAAATACGCGACTTACGTCACTTAAAGGAAAGGATTAATGAAGCAGTTGTAACCATAACAGAAGATATGTTGATTTGGGATTGGGCATTTGCTGAGTGACTAATGATGTACATATTGAAATTTATTAGTTATTTAAAAAAACTGTGATGACAAATTTGATAAATAAACATTAAATGTAAGTATTTTTATTTCCATTTAAAGCTTGTTCAAAACCTCACCATTCTTTTAGGAAGACCCAGTATTAAACTTTTATGCTTGCCATAGAATCTTCAAAGAAGATAAAAATAATGAATCTTCAATTGAATCGCTAATCAGTTCTATCTATCTAGTTTTGTCATTGAATATATAATTAAAATTGAAAAAAAAATTTATAATCACTAAAAAAAATCTTATAACAGTCCACTCACTATTGAAGTAGAAAAAAATAGCATAATAATATTTTGTAGCTATAAAGAATAAAAGAATAAAGATGTAAATAAAGATAAAGATTTGTTAAGGTTATATAAAGTTTTTTGTAAAGTTAATGTTATTGTGGTGAAAATTCATTTTGATAGTCATTTGTTGATAATGTTATGTGTGTGTGTGTGTATATATATATATATATATAAAACAATATTTAAATTTAACATTTGTATATATAATATTAAATGAGATACAAACTATCAAAACACAGTAAGTGGATAAGTTAAACTTACCATATTAATCAATTTTGATGGGATCCCACTTCTTCAGTTGTTATTAGATTCTATAATTATATTGAAACATATTTATTTATGATTAGTTAATTTGTCAAAATTTTTTTTTTTAATTTTTTTGTGGACAAATATGCAAAAAATAAATATAAAATTTGATAAAAAATGAATATAGTCGAGAAATATTACACTTATAAATATAAACTTATGTACCACCAAATCACATTCATCACATTTAATTTAAAAAAAATCACATTAATTAAAAACTTAATAAAAATACAAACCAAAAGTTGGCAATAATGACAATAGAACAAAGGAAAATACAACGTTTTAAATATTACATCATTCCAGTAATGGACAGCACAATTTGCATATTCGTCCATAATAAATTTCAAAATTTTCAAAAAACAATTTCAACATATCATAAATAATTTATTTTAATATAATTATAGAACAATTGAAGGTAGAATCATGCGATAATTGATTCTTGGATTAATATGGTAAGTTTAATTTATCTATTTATTGTATTTTGTTTAATATTAAATGTTATTAGCACAGTGGTCAGTATGTTAAATTATTTGAATTTTCAAAAAAAAAATGTATATGTGTTTTAGGCAATTTCAGTTAAATGTGGGTCGAAGGTTATTAGGTGTAAATGAAGATCCTCCAAACACTCCTTGTCGTGAAGCACTGAGAAAATTGGAAATTAATAATCAATCATATCATTTACCTAAGGTTTGTACTTTTATGGCCTATTTTTGTTGTGCACTTGAAACCCTATCCTGTATGACATTTGTTTAAGTGATTTGATTTCTTATCATTCCGTGTGTGTATTCTGATTAAAATATGAATATTCCCTTCTTTTTATTTGTAGATAATTTTTTATTATAAACCTAGATAAAGGATTTTTTAATTGGTTAGATCCATGTTATTTTTCATTAATGCATTTGTTGCTACAATGTGTTGTCAGAATTGTCGTAAAAAAAAGATATGTATATCTCAGATAACAAACAAAATAACCACTGAACACAGATAATAAAAACTAACATCAAAAGTCAATTTTACGAAATCTCGCATCATCGGTTGGTACAAAATTCCAAAATTTCATTGAACAAAATCTAAAAATTTAGACACATAAACCCTAATAACCGCAAAATTTGAACAACTGTTGTCTTTGATCCAGGATCCCATGAAAGTCGACTTTTGGTATTAGTTTTCTAGGTTCTGTTAGTGTGTTTGGTGGTTGTTTTTTTTTTTTTGTTAATTTAGGGTATTTGGCATAATGGTCAGTATGTTGATGAATTATTTAAATTTTCACAAAGTTGTACTTGTGCACATGCACGCATGCAAGCGCACACACACACACACACACACACACACAGAGAGAGAGAGAGAGAGAGAGAGCATATGGAAAGTTGCTGTATACTGGAATTATGGAAGTGTAATGACGAAACTTTTTTAATTATTACTTTGCATTTTTATTTCATTATTTTATAGAAATGGATATGACAGTAACTGGAATAGTTTATAAAAGGTGTTGAAAATGACCTCCTCCAACATTAATAAAATATTGCACATGTGTCAATTTGTTTTCAAACACTAATCAGCTGATTTACTGGAATGTCTCATACGTATGCTGTTGTTGCAGTTTTTAGTTCAGTTGTGCATGGTCTGTTGCAATACACTCCTTGTTTTGCTGTCCCCCATAGAAAGTAATCTGGGAGAGTCAGATTGGGTGATCGTGCAAGCCACAAACCCCTCAAAATGATTCGTTCACCAAAGACATTTTGTAAAAAAGTCATTGACTTATTAACTGTGTGCGCTGTAGGGCCATCTTTATGAAACCGATCGTGATTGATTTTTACTTCTGTTATCTGACTAATGAGGTTTGTTAAAACAGCACAGTAACTAACAATATTAACTGTATTTTCAAAAAAGATAGATCCATTATGCGTGTTCTACTCACACCGACACAGGCTCCAATTTTTGCTTCGTGTAAAGATTGTTCATGTAAATCATGGGGGTTAGTTGTCGACTTCAGATGTGTATTTTGTGAATTAATATACCTTTCCAGATAAAACCATGCTTCATCTGTGAAAAACGTAATGTCAAGGATACCTACGGAATTTTGACCATTAAAACATTCAACCATTTACAATTTAGTCTTTTGGTATGATTTGTAGGATTTAGTTCTTGAACACACATTACTTTGTAGGGAAAAAGTTTGTTCTTTTCTTAGAGCTTTATGTGCAGTAGCAAGTCTGATATCTTGCTGCTATCCTAACTTACACATTGACTTTAATGGATTTTTGGCCATAGTATCTGAAATATCAAGCAGCTTCTGTTCGCTTGATTTAGGTGGTCTTCCACTTCTATCAACATCTTCAACAGAGCCTGTTGCCTGAAATTTTTCAATATAAGTTCAAACTGCATTGCAGTGAGGAATAGGAGTATTTGGAAATTTTTCAGAAAACTTGTGCTTCACTGCATCGGTAAACTAGTCACCTTCACAAAAAATGTGTTCAACGAGAAAAATGTGTTCCTCTACTGAAAGAACCATTATGTCTCGTAATTATTGATTATTGATTCTGAGAAATGTAACAAAATGACGCATATTTAACTCAACAACTGATGTCTTGGTTTATTACTGAGCAATGCCCAATGAACCCACTGGGCAACCAACTTATTGGTGAAAGAACAGAATGCACCACATAATTCTAAAGCGTACTACACAGTGACCTTCAAAATGCACTGTATAAACTTATGAGGATATGAAGGATGTGATTTATTTATCATATTATTTCCTGTCAAAATCTGCTTGATGTTGAGGTAGGAGTGAGCCAATTTTGGTTTTTGCAGTCTTTCATTACATAACTGCTCTCAAATGTTTCAAAATACTGCAGTAAACAAAATTCATTATAATGCCAAGATAAATAAATTCTTGGTGAACAATACTGTTGATGTCAAAAAGCACAATAAACTTGCAGTTTGGATCTGCTTCACCCTTTTCATTCATGGATGGCTGGCTGCAGGGACTTCCACTTTGATAACTGTTGCCGTTTGTCAAATTATAACCATAAACCCAACTTTTCATCCACAATGATCATAGAGATGAAATTTTAAAATTTGAAATCACCATCTTTTGAAGCTTATGAAACACATCAACTTGCTGCTGCTTTTGTTTGACTAGAGCTGTTTGAAAACTTCACATCATAAGCATGTTCAAGATTTCAGTTATGATTCCTTGACATGCTTCTTCCACAAATGGTTCATGGATTGTTCAGTGTCTATTAAACAACTTAACTAAACAGCTTACAAAAAGTAAGAAAACTATTTTAAAATCTCAAATTCTTACTGTAAAACTTCTAAAAAGTGCCTGAAGCAAACATACTTTCTTGCTTAATAAAGTTTTGTGACAAAATATGAATGTGTTAAAAAGCTATCTTAACTAGAAAATCTAAAAATGATTTCAACATGGGACATACATTCAGTCCAGAAAGTAAGTTCCATCAGTGCATATCCTGATCTTGGCCTTTCAAAATCACAGATGCATTATTATTTCTTTCCATTCAAGTTTGGAGTAGCTCAGCCATTTTGTTTGTTTATGCTGATATTGAAGATATAAATAATGAAGACCTATAAATAATGCAATTATTTATTGCTTTAATTAATTATTATGCAACTACATAAATAGAAATGATTAAAAGAAGTACAATTAACATGTAAAACATCACTGACATTCAAAAACCACCTGATTACAAAAAACATTTCATAAAAGAGGATCAATCAATTGTTAGCATGTAACAATATTTACATAATTTAGTTAAGTATTGAATACTCTTCTTTTTAATTAAATACCATTTTTTTTTTGTACTGTGTATGATTTACAGAGATAAATACATTTCTTTATCATTACATTGATTTCTTTTACAGTTATTGTTGAAATTAAGTCTCTCTTTCCATTGTCCCAATAAAAAGCTCACGTAATCAGATATGCAGGTTTCCTCCAGGACATGGTATATAACTGTCTAAATTATTATAAAAATATCCCTTTTTGAAAACAGTATAAATCATCCGTGAGAAGGCCAAACAGAATCCCATGTATTGAACCCTTTGTTTTGGCCTTTCTTTTTCAGTCATTTAGTTGACTATCCTGTTGATAAGTTTTTTATTACTAGTTCTTTTCCATCATTCTACAACCAAATGTGAAAAATAAGAAAAAAATTATTTTTCATTGCATGAGCTTGACTTTTCATTTGTTTCCATATTAAGAAAAGATCACCTTGCATTCATTTTTTAGATTGATTTATTAATTTTTTTTCAGTAGTTTATTTTTTTCAGTAATAAAACCTTAGAAGTTACCGTTATTTTTCTGTATATGCACCTAATAGTTTTATTTTCATGGCTTATATTTAGGTTGAATGATCTGGCTGTAATCTCTTTTTAAATTGGACTATTTATAAGTTTAACAAATTTTTCTATTTGCCATATGTTTTATTTTTTCAGGATGAAAAATTTGAAAGTACAGAAAAGCGAATGCAACATAAGAGTGTTGATAAAGAAAATGCATCTTCTCTTCCAAGAAAGTTAGGTCAGCCACAGGAAAGATTTGCTACATCTGGTATGGAATTTTTATTCCTATACATAGAAATATTTAATTACTTCTTTCATATTTTTAGCTGGAGTTTTTGGTAATTTTTACTTTAATATAAGATAATTTTATTTGTTATATCAGTGTAATTGTTTCCATCATTCTGAAGAAGATTTATGGAATATATGGTTAAACATTTCATCAAATCAATAATCTATTTTTTATTACTGTTGCACTAGATCTAGAGAAATAAGGTTTGTAGTATACTTTGTCACTGCAAATGAGTATAGATTTTATGTATGGTTTTGGATAATACAGTATTAAACAAAAAAATATAAAGCACTTTAGTGGGTTTTTCATATAGGTTGTCTTGAAGCCATAGTATTGCAATTATGAGTAAAAAAAAATTACCTTTAGAGTTTTTCATATTTTTGAAGTGTATTAGCTAAGTTTGTGAAAGGGGCTTCAGAGTTTCAGCAAATAAAAACAGATTCCTATTCTGAGACCAATAGCAAATTATCCAAACATTGCCATCATTTTATTACTGAAGAATTAGAAATTAGCAAGTGAAGGGTTTTACATAATTCTTGAAATAAATAGAGCAGTCAAATATAATTTTTTCAGGATGAGTAGGAGAACTCAGAACTGTAACATTTAGAGAATAACATTCTGGGAATTGAAGGATGTAAAGCAAGGATAAAATTCCATTGACCAAAGCCAAATGAACCAGTTACCAAGATCACTTAAGTTAACCAATATTGGGTGTAATTTCACCTGAAGCTGTTGCCATGTATTAATAATGGATGATAACTATATAGCAATCTTAAAAAAAAGTTGTGTTTGTGTGCCTTCAGAATAATGATAAAATGCTGAAATTTTAAATGGTTTACTTACAAAATATTTTGGTTTACTAATTTTTGCACCTTGGTTAGTGATACTAAAACTCATATGACATTTTAGTTTTGCAATAATCCGGATAGTTATTTTATTAAGTGTACCTAAACATAGCAGATGCCAAGCAGCACTGCTAAGCACCTACACTGCTAATGTTGATTTTGTTAGTTATTTTAGTGTTTTTATTATTTTTAGACGATCATTTCAAATGCTCTTTTATGTCTTTCGACTGTCATAGATAATATTGATAATTAGATATGGCTATCATAGCTACTACATCTAATAACACAAAGAAAAATATTATAGTGAAACACCTTGTAAAGTGAATTTTCCAATTTTTCTGTCATAACATCGCCATTTAAAAATATCTGGAAAAATCTTCCGTAGATTATTCACAAAAAACCTTTTTTTAATAATTTTTTTTTACAAAATAATATGAGTGAAACCGATTTGCAATGGTGGTTTTCAGGTCTCTGAGTGTGTGAAATATTGGTGATAGTAGAAGTAGATGACATTCTTATTCCTCTTGTTGAATCTATATTTATTGAACCACCTGATCCTGTGGTAGATTCAGTTGATGAAGACGATGGTGGACTGATAAATAACTTGAGCAAACGTCATCTACTCGCTGGAGCTGATGTGTCAATTGGTTTTGCTTTTGATAACATACCTGTTAGTCAACAGTAATGATTCAAATAGTCCTTCTTGTTCAAGTCATAGTAATGATAGAAGTATTATTTTAATATCCTGTCTTACTAGTTGGCCTAAAGCACTACCATGTAAAAAACAAAGAAAAATTGTTTCATGAACATGGACAAACAATGACATATTGGGATACAACATAGTTTTTCCGCAAAGTAATTGTACAAAATATTATGAAATGTCTGCATTTTCAAATTATTTTTTGATGATAAAAAAATACATTTTTACTTCCTTGTATGAAGTAAAAGAAGTATTGTGATGGCAAAAAATTTCAGTTTTCAAAATTTCAATGAAAATATCCATTTTGACTAGTTTCGGCGTTACACCTGTACATACGTATGTATATATCTCACATAAATAAAAAACAATTATTCATAGGATGTTGAAATTTTGGATTTAGGACTGTTTGTAACATCTAATTGTGCACTTCCCCTTTTCATTGCAATCGACTGGACCAAAAGTATCCAAAAAGGCTTAAAAGCCCAAAAAATTTGGATTTTGGACTTTTTCTTAACTGCAGTAATAAGTCCTCATTGAGAGCTTTTCAATTATATATCATAAGTGGTATTTATTTTCATTGGTTTTAGAGTTATAGCCAAATAAAATTTTAATTAATGAAATATTTTGATCTTACAAGGGAAGACACATCGGTTCAAATCAGACTACATGTCTTTTTTTTTTAATTTAAATATATTGATTTATTAATCCATTATTATAAAAAGAATTTTACAATAAATAATACTTCTTCAATAATAACAGTAAAAAAAAAAAAAAAATATGAAAAAAATCGCAAGTTATTACAGAAATAAAATTTTATGTAGTTTTAAAAATGTGTATATGTAATTTAATAGGCATTATTACATATGTGTATGCGTAATAGATTTGGTGAAACATCTAAATATTTAATATTAATTGAGAATTATAATTTAGAACCGTATTATTTTTGGATTTCTAGTTTAGTATCTGTTTAATTTTATTTTACTATTTTGGAATTTCTAATTAATTTTATCTACATCAAAATTAACTACAGAGTGACTGAAAAATAGACCCTCACAAGAACAACATATACACTGAGGTATATGTACCCCAACTTTAATAAAATTCAAAAAATTCTTAATTTTTAATTCATTACTCCTTTGTTATTGTTGGACAATATTCTCCCTGATTCGGAGTTGATCATCATTTTGTTTTTTGTTGCCAATCATTTAATTGCTCTTTGGTTTGATATAATTCTTCTCATTTGTGTACATGTTCTCTAGTTTTAAATTTCCTCTCTACATACATCTTCATCATATCCTCTCTTAATCTTTTTATTCTTTCCTTGGTTTTAATATTTTCTTCCTCTGTATGTTTATCATCTCTTAATCTTTTTATTCTTTCTTTGGTTTTAACATTTTTTCCTCTTTATCTTTATAATCTTCTCTTTTTTTATTCTTACCTTGTTCTTAACATTTTCTTCCTCTTCATATTCACCTTCTTGTCATTTTTTTGAGATATATTTCTTCATGATATCTTTCTTTTTCCTCTATGATTGTTTCTTTGACATTTTCCATTATTCACCAAATAATCCAATAATAAAAACTGAATATTTTACACTGTAAGATTGAAATTAACATTTGTAACTAGTATACAGGAGTAAACTACACTACAGAATAATTTAATTATTATTAACTTTTATTTATATGACACACCAGAAATCTGAAACTTTTGTTAATCAGCAACTCACAAAGATATGAATAATGCTGATCTAGTAATACGAGTAATAAAGGGGCTTTTATTCTATCCTAATATTTCATGTAAGATTGTTGAATTAATAATTGTTTAAATATTTGATTTTAATAAAAGCTAATATTTCAGCAATTTTGCAATTGTCCACTTTATTAAAGAATTGGAGGATCGTACTCTATATCACTTTCAAATTAAATAAGTTTAAAAGAAATACAGCAAAAAATGTGTATATGTAATTTAACAGGTGTACAAGGAAGTCATGTGGTGTCCATATCAGATTTTTTTTTATAGATGTATTGATAACTAAAACTAACTGTTACATCCTTTTCACAAATAACCCAAATCCTTTTTTCACCAAGGAAGAAAGAAAAGTATTTCGTGGTATACTAATTGTGTCTGGCTACAATATATTACCAGGAAAACATCAATATTGGGAGTTCTGATATGAGAAATGAACTTGTGTATGGGTCAATGAGAAGAGATCGATTTCTGTCAATAAATTAGTTTAGTCACTCTGTAAACAACAAAGACTATGCTGTAAATGAGAAAATGTGGAAATTTCACCCTCTTGTAAATCTTTAAAAAAGAGGTTCTCAGAAAATTTTATAAAAATAATGATAATAATGAATAAAAATTCCATATAATGAAAGAGTTGTACACTCGATTCTAATGAGAACATCTAATGGTGCCATATGGCAATTGCAGCTCGTGCCCAGCAAGGCAGTATAAGCACCTTTTTTTTCTTCCCAAACCGGTTATCCATTTTAGTATACTCGGTCTGGGAGAGTGTCCTTATACTCTAAGGGGGCCTTACCGCCCACCGGCTATAATTCCGGCACAGCAGGTTGGCCCTCCCTGGTCGGATCTTTCGTTACTTTTACTGCTTGCCTGCCTCCAATCCCCAGGTAGGTAGCCAGGTCCAGCAAAGCTGTCCCCAGCCCCGCCCCAGGGACCGGGTCTCGGTCTTTTTGTATGCCTGCCTTAAACCCCGCAGCCGGGGAGCCCGCCCCAGCTATGCCGTTACAGACCCCGACCACGAGGCCGGGTCTCGGTCTTGATATTTACCCCACACACTAAATCAGAAACAAGAAGACGCATCACTCATTTGAATTCAACCAACAATAAAAGTCATCTAATACCTCTCCAGAAGAAAAAACAGAAGGCTCCTAATAGCCTCTTCGCCTGGCTTCCTCATCTTTTTCTCTGAAGACCAGACATGCGAAGTCCTCAAATTTCCTCCTGTTGTCAGACGAAGTCAGCAAAAATCCCAGAAATACCAGAAATACATCGAAATTGAGGCCTCGAATATCAGCAGCTCTTCTGCGTTCAGTCCAATATGGGCAATAAAATAAGGTATGCTCGGCCGTATCAACCGCCGGACAATACATACAAATGGAGGACCTTCTCCGGCCAAAACGGAAGAGATATTCCTCAAAACAGCCGTGCCCAGTAAGCATTTGAGTTTTATAATATCCAACCTCCCCATAAGCACGATCAAGCCACATATCCAAATTCGTAATCAGTTTTTTAGTCCATACAGATCCTTGTAGCTGTGTCCATCTTTCATGCCACTTCTGTCTTGTGGTATTAATAGCCTCTTGCTTGCCAATCCCTTGAAACCTATACAACCGTTCCAAAACTTGTAACTCGATAGGTGGTACTGATGTAACCACGCACACAGTTTCATAGGCAATCGTACGATATCCACAAGCTACCCCCAGATGAGCCCGCCTATGGAGGCTTTGAAGTCGTCTAACATTTCTCATTGTACCTAGTGCTCTACTCCATACCGGAGCAGCATTCAATAAAGCAGATGTCACAGCTGAAATAATAACCCGGCGTTTAGACGATCTTAGGGGATCTTGGTCAGCTAATAGCCTTATGAGGGTTTGTAGTAATCCTTCAACTCTCTCGCATCTATATACTATATGAGCACTAAAGCTCAAGGCTTTATCAATTATCACTCCCAGATATTTAGCCTGATTGACATGTTCAAGCCTATGTTCCCCTATCTTTAGTTCAAGATCTCGCAGCCGTCTCCTTCCTGCCAACATAATATTGACTTTTATCTACTGAAGGTGTTAATCCTTTGTCGGTTAGCCAGTTATTTACGATCTTTAGAGTATCATTGCCCCTTTGTTCGAGGACATCTTCTGATCTCGCAGAGGTAAGTATCGCTAAATCATCAGCATAGGCCACTATTTCCGTCTCTTCAGGTAGCTGTAGTCGTAATACATCATCAATGACCAGTAACCAAAGTAATGGTCCCAGTACTGACCCCTGGGGGACACCACCATGAACTTGGTATCGTATGTCACCATCAAGCGTGCTAACCATAGTCCATCTTTCAGACAGGTATTCGGAGATCTGTCTCCTATTAGGAGACAGGGGCTTATTCGCCTTCTGACTAAAGCCGCCATGATGAAGTCCCACTGGACGGTCCCAAAAGCATTTCTAATATCGAGCATAACCAGTAAAGGAATCTTCCTGGTGCGCCATCTTCCAGCCTTGACTGTTATAGTTATCTTTTCAATCGCCTGAAGCGTCGATCTGCCTCGCCTGAACCCATACTGGTTGTTATGCATACCCCCGCCTGTCTAACTCAAGCAGTAACCTTTCTGCGATCAATCTCTCAGCCACTTTCTCCGTATTGTTTATGAGGCTCAACGGACAGTAACCAACCACTTCAGCATCAGCAGTCTTCTTGGGCAAGAACACAGTGCACGACTCCCTCCAACAATCAGGGAAGGTCCTGTTCTGCAAGCAATAACTTGCCACATCTGTCATTTCCCAAGGGGCTTTCATCATAAGTTCCTTGAGGATCGCAGCAGGAATACAGTCTGGACCCGAACTCTTTTTGTTCCTGAGTCTAGACTCAGGAACAAACACCTTGGCTAGATACCGCCAAGGTGACTTCATGTTGTGTGAATCGACCTGCATCGCATTCAACCAGCTCCGATAGACCCGATTCAGACCGATTAAGAACAGCCGGAAAAAGTGTTCTTAATTGTATACCAGCAGACTCAGCCGTAAGGACAGGCAAACATCTACCCAGTCTTCCCATCACGATTTGAAAAGGACGTCCCCACGGGTCCGAGTCCAGCTCCAAGCATAACTCCTTCCAACGTGCTCTCTTGCTAGATT
This sequence comes from Lycorma delicatula, assembly GCF_047948215.1. Lineage (NCBI taxonomy): Eukaryota > Metazoa > Arthropoda > Insecta > Hemiptera > Fulgoridae > Lycorma > Lycorma delicatula. The sequence continues at coordinate 134,818,154 of NC_134456.1, forward strand.
TTATAAGGTAATTTAGTAACCGCCTGGCATCAGCAAACATATTTACAGCATGCTCATACACAGCACCGCCTCTTCTATGGAGTATAAATTTTCTCCTTCGCCAGTACTGCGGAATCCGTCTATGGTCCGCAATCTCCGCAGTCCACCAGTAAGCGGGTTGATACCCCCTGATATTTTGGGAAATCCTCGCTATCTCTGTGACTATTAATTCCTGCAGAACAAAAGGCGTAACATCTCTGCCATCCATGAGCTTGCGAGCAACTTTGTCAACCACTACTTCTACCTGTCTTTTAGACAATCTCGGCGGCTTTGATGTTCTCCCGATCACCGGTCTTATACCGTCAAAAGAAAATATCGTGGCAAAGTGATCACTACCAGTTTCTGACCTCAAAACTCTCCATTGATAGAGCGAAGGATCCCAACTATTGTCAATTAATGTCAGGTCTAATACAGATCTATGACCTCTGGCTTCAAATGTATAAGAGTCATCATTTAGACAGATCATATCAGTCGCCATCATCATTTCTGTAAAGATTTGCCCTCTTCTGTTAGTATAACTGCTACCAGCAATCGTGGCGTTGCAGTTAAAATCACCCATAACCATGGCTCTTTTCGGTGACTGTAAGATGACCCATTGTATTTCGTCAATGTACAGTTCATACTCAGCAATTCCAATATTAGGATTCACGTATCCAGCCACAAGGACAAAATTCTGCAAAATAATCGCTAAAATCCCCTCTCCGCTATGATGCAATTGCCATCCGATCCTATTACTGATGTTTGTTATAGCGACATCACCAATAGCATCAGCCAGCCAGTCATGACGAGCAGCGGTACCCAAGTTCGGCTCAGTAGTAATCACGATGTCAACATTCAATTCCCTGGCAGTCTCTCCCACTAAATCATGGGACAGAATACTCCTGTTGGCATTGGACAATATTATACTAATCATTTCTGGCTTTGCAGTACTTTACGCCTCCGGTGTGATGGTCAGTCCCATTACAATCGAGACATTTGGACGCTGCTTTACAATCACGTATAAGGTGATTTTATGACAATTGACCATTATATATTGACAATTGTCATTTATGACAATTGACAGGATCCGTTCTGATGTATGAGCGGCAGTGCACCCAGCCAACTCTAAGTCTATTCGAAATCAATTTTAGTGCTGCCCTGTGATTTATGATGACTGTAGCATTACGTGTATTACCGTAAGCGTTTCTTATCGAGGTGATCCGGAACGTTTCAGCGGCACCAATAGCTGCAACTATCGCCTCACTAATATCACGCTCTGACGTGTCTTCTTCTAAGTCCTTTATATGCACAAACGCTCTTCTGTCTCCCCTAGTTCTTACGTTCCGTAATTAACCCGTAGTAAATTGAGCTGCTTGCTCGACATCCTTGATCCTGACCTCTAATTCGTTGTTTCTTCCTTTTCTTAGAGAAAGAACTTCTCCAGCTTCTTCCTTGTTTATTTTGCCCTTCATGGTACGGAGCAAATCCGCATAGGACTTGTCCTGTCCCTTGATAACAACTATCTTGCTCCCCTCAACCGGAGGCGTCGAGCGACGAGCCGAAGCAGACCTAGATCGCCCACGGCTTGAGTCTGATTTCCTGGGTACTACCAATGTTGCAGGTTCCTCGTTGGTTCTATGCAAATAAATAAGTATTTTTCTCAAAATATTGCCATATTCACCAGTTGGTAGAATATAGGTCACTTTGCGTACACTGACTAGTACCTTTCTTAATGCATTTATAATGCATCTGGCCACTAGCTTTTCCCCTTTTTCGGAATCGAAGAAAATAGTAATTTTATTTTTCTTAGTAGCCTCCATTTGGAAATTCTCCATCATTGTGGAGGAGTCTAATGCGATCATGCCTGCTTGGATCTTCTCTGTGGCCGCTCTCTTCGATTTACTGATGTCAACAAATTGACATGTATCCCCGTCTGTCGGAAGAGTAACGACTTTCGCCTTGTTCATTGCCCACGCAGACCACCTGCGCGGGAGTAACTCAATTAATTCATCATCAGACAGATCAAGATTTAAGATTTCTGTCTGATCCGTGTCAAAAGCAGGATCAGTCTGGGTGGACTGCGTGTTAACCTCTACGGGAAGGGGCACATCAGAGAGATCAGTTAAGCCCTCATGTATTCTCCTCAGCTCCTGCTCGTGGACTGCTATATATCTAGTCAAACCTGACCCCATATGCTTTTTCAGGGCATCAATCGCTTGTCCAAGTTGGTGAACCAGACTGCCAAATGAATAGGGCGACCCATCCTCTTCTTCAGAGGAGCCCTGACGGGCTCTCTTTTTCCTTTGATGTCCATTTTCTTGACTACAGATGATTTTGTCGTGCCACCGCTTAGGGAGAATGTACTTTCCAAAGGAAGGTAATTGTGAACATAAAAAAAAATAAAAGTGTTACAAAAAATTAATTCAGGCATTAACCGGTTAATGAAAAATTAAGTTAAGATATGTCTTATCTCAATATTCTGTATTAGGTGGTTTATTTAATAGAATTTAAATACAATTTAACAGTATAGAGGAATAATATGAATTTTAAAAAGATTAATTTAAGTAAAATAGTATGTATATTACTGTAAATGTTGTTGCATATTATTGATAGGTAGGAAAAAAATGAGTTCTTACTATACAATATGTTTATTTAATGTACTGCAACTGCTGTAGGGTTTATACCTTTCTTCTTTTCTTATGTTGTTTCATGTTCACAATGGCATTGGTATGGTAACAATTCAGTTTTTCTTGTGGACATTAATTATTCATTATTGACAGCCAGTCTGGATTACCCGACGTAATTCAAAACTTATGACTAGAAATAACACAGTAGGAGTAACAGGATTAGTATAATTTTCATCCCGCTTATGCAGATCATTGCTTTAACTCAGCATGTTTGTTGCAGATATATTTATTGATAAGATAGATGTGTAATTAAAGGATGAGTACTTTGTGTGGATGTTTATCTGAATTTAATTATATTTCTTTGTTTGTTTAAGGTGTAGGTGTGCTGTTAAAAGGTAGAATCAGAGCTGATAAAGTTGATACATTTTCATGTCCTGTTTTTATACATGAACCAGATGACCCTACAAAAAAACGAATGTATCCAAAAGATAAGGTATTACATATTTATATTTTATTACGTGTTACTTTCTTATATTAGAATTAGTAAAAAAATAAAAGTAAAATAATTTACTTTTATTACATTTTAATTAGTTATCCAGAAAACTTAATGTTTTTGAAAAATGTGATTGTTTATACTCATATGAATGCTGTTATTAATACAGTGAACAATAAATTTATGAATTTCCATTATCTATTATTTGTTTTGACAATAGATCAATCTTTAATTAAAAAAAATAAAAACTGTATTTAATATAAGCAATAAATTTAAAAGAAGGTACAAATGTTAGGATTATACCATAAGGCATTAATTGTAACCTGATATACACACCTTTCTCTTGTCCCACCAGCTTTCATGTTTATCATTTGTTTTATGGTGGATTATTCTTTACCAAGGTGTTTTTTTTATCACTTTTTCTTGATGTTGTTTGCCTAATAACATCAATCTCAGTTGCAACCTTTCTGCTTTTCTCTGGAGGATGCTGTCGCTTAGAGGACTGGATTAATCTTTTAATTTTTAGTTTCTATAATATATATTTTTGTATACAATATTTTAGTTTCTATAATATTTATTATTACATAGTTTGTTAATGATTGCCTACAGTTTCATTTCAAGTTTTGCTGCTTTTAGTATAGGAAATCTTGCTTGTTTCCTTTGTAACCCCCCCTACAGCTAACCTCTCAAAAACATTTTTTTATAGTTGTTTTCTTTTGTGATCAATCCCATATCATTGATTTAGGTGATGGATACAATCTGAGATGCTTTTCTTTACTTTTGTCATTTCATCTGAGTATCCTTGCATTTTCTTTCTTTAAAACCTCTTAAGATTTCTTCACTGATAACTGTGTTCTAAGGGAGTTTTTCTCCCTTACAAATTTACACTCTTTCCTTGTGCAGCATTAATCACAATATTTTGATTAATTCAATATCATCATTAAACTAATTCTTAACTGTCCTATTCAAAATATCTTTTACAATGCAAACACTGAAGTGGAGTTTCAATATTTCTATAAAAGAAGTTGAAATATCTATAGCATACAATGTGGCACCTGCAGGTGCCATGGTGCCTTCTATGAGACTTTTATACGCCCTCACTATATTACACACCTACAAGACCAATAACACTGTATTGGCGTCGCGTGTATATAAGGCAATAAAATTGTGCAAGCTCAGTGTCAGCAAATAGCAATCAATGTGTAATAATAGTGTGGGCCCCCAAAAACCTCTCATGTGCCCCCAATAACTTTTGAATTTATTTTCCACCCTTGCTGACAAAAAGGTTGCCAACTTCTGATCTATAGGGTGAAATTTCCATTACATTTTTACTGACAGTCCAGATCTGTAAAGGCAAAGATCCTTTAAAATACATGTGGAAGGTTTTTTCTATTGTGAAAGCTGGAAATTATTATGATTATTATTATTGTTTAATATTATTCCATATTTTTAATGGTGTAATATGTTTACGTCCCTAATAATTTGTTTTACATATTCCAAACGTCGCCTGCCTGCACAATTTTTTCCTTCTACCTGTCTCTCCAGCATTAAAGCAACTATTCCAGGATGCCTTAATAAAATCTATGCCTATAAGTCTGTCTCTTCTTTTAATTATATTTTTCCAAGTGCTTCTTTCTTCATCAATTTGCCGCAACACTTCATTTGTCACTTTATCCACCCATCTGATTTTTTAACATTCTCCTGTAACATCACATTTCAAAAGCTTCTAAATCTTTTCTTCTCCGGTACTCTGATCGTCCAAGTTTCACCTCCATATAAAGCTTCACTCCAAAACATACACTTACAAAAATGTTTTCCTGACATTTAAATTAATTTTTGATGTAAACAAATTATATTTCTGACTGAAGGCTCGTTTTACTTGTGCTATTCGGTATTTTATATTGTCCTGCTTCGTCCATGAACAAATTAGATTGACTCATTTGCAATTCCTGCTAATTACTGCTATTCTAGCTGTGATCTTGCTATGCTGATGCTCCTAATGAAAAATTCCCTTCCTCCTGTTTCATATATATATTTTTAAATCTTGTGTATATTTATAGTTTTGTACATATTTCTTGAGAATTAGATTTGGCATTCAAGCTATTTTCTTGTCTTTCTTTAATCTACAGGACGGTAGCTATTTAAAACTACTCATCAATAATTTTCCCCCTACATATTTTTATAAAGTACAGTACAAAATTGTTTCCTGTTATTCTCTATTAAGAGGTAGGAAATCTATTATAAAGCACCAAAGAAAAAAAGAAAAAAGTTATTACAATTATAGACATGCTTCTATGTGTATTTTAAAAAGAAATTAGAAAGAATTAACAGAAAAGGAAAAACTTTTTAAAATATCGCAATAAATTAAGATTTGAAATCATTTCAACAAATTAGCTATAAGAAACTATACAATTTTATTCTTTCAAGTGTATCGTCATCAAAAAAGTCAATTAAATGAATGTTTAATGAGCATGGAAAGCAATTTATTGTTATTGGTATTAACTACATCACAGTAATTTCAGTTTTATTATCTTCAATAATAAAACCATGCCTCCCTTACAATAATGATGGTGATGGTGGCAATAACACCTTAAAATTTCTGAAAGAACATAATGTATTTTTAGTAAAAGTTAAAATACTTAAAAATTCTGCAATCCATGGTTATCAAATTTTTTTAATGCTGGACTCTTAAGGTGAATATTTTGATACTTCTAAATATTATTGATACTATTACTACTGTTGAAAACTATACAGCTGGATCACGATAAGTGATTTTCGATTATATTTTATTATTAAGGGCTCCCCATGCGTTTATTGTTAGTGTTATTAAATCTGAATTATTGTGATGCAGTAAATAGCAGTAACAGTAATTTGCTTTTTATGCTCATTAAACATTAATTTAATTGTTTTTTTTTTATGACACTGTAAAGCGTCTTACAGCACATTGTAACTATTTAAGTGATGTTAAATTTTTATTATTGTGATATTTTAAATAAACTATTTTTCCTTTTCAAGAAATTTTTTCCAGTGTTTTTTATTAAATTTTTCTCACCTTAATTTAAATATTGGAGTGCATTCTTTCATTTCTGCCAGTGCATAATTATTTCAAGAGTTTTTCCAGTGATTTTATGGAGTTTATTTCAATCTGTAATCCTTCTAACTGATAAATTTACTTTGTTAAGGGCTACATTTGCTTGACTTATTAATATTTTTGAACCTATATAAACAACTCCATGATCGTCACTGTTGCCTTGCATTTTATTCCCATTACCCTAGATGCAGGAATTGAAATACTGAATTGATATTTAAGGAACAGTGTGTTCAAAGCATTATAGAATATCATTCAGATATTGTCGTAATAAAATTTATTTTGAAGATTTCCATAAAGATCAGTGTCATCAACATATTCTATAGAGAAACTGTTATTGTACTTGATAAAGTCTCTTTATGATATTAAAGTGATGCGCTTCCAAGAAGTCGGTCTTATTGATAGGATGTGCTGTTGGATTGCTTTCATTAGGATTTTAATTTCTGTGTAAAGGCTTTCAATCATAATCGTGTATAATTTTTGTATAGACCATTTTTGTGATAAATAAATGTTCTAATTATACAGGGTCATTCACGGGAACCGGATGTATTTAAAATAATCATAAAAAATTGAATAGTCACTTTAAAAAAGTTTTATTGGTACTGAAACACTTGTTAAATCAAAGCATTTGTTACTTACTCATGAACGAAAAATTATGTCCGGCAAGTGATGTCGATTTTGGGTGATCAATCTGGGTGACGTGATGACGAAATGCGATCTTTAGGTCCTCCAATGTACGTGGTTTATTCCCTTACACATGCGATTTCAGAAACCCCCACAGAAAAAAATCACAACTACTCAAGTCGGGGGACCGAGGGGGCCAAGGAATGTCGCCGAATCTGGAAACGATCTGTCCCGGAAACAAGTTACGGAGAACAGCCATCGTTGTCCTCGCTGTGTGCGCTGCAGCTCCATCCTGCTGGAATAACACATTTTGAAAATCGATTCGCCGGTTTCGTAACTCAGGGATGAAAAACGTATTCAACATCGTAATGTAACGATCAGCTGTTACAATTACGGCAGGGTCAATTTCTTCAAAAAAATATGGTCCAATATCACCGACCTTTCCTATTGCACACCAGACAGTCACCTTTGGGCTATGAAGTGGTCTCTCATGAAGCTGATGTGGGTTTCTTTCTGCCCAATTCCGGCAATTCTGTTTGTTGATGAAGCCATTCAGATGAAAATGGGCTTCGTCACTCATTAACGATAACAAATTTTCATTTTCTTCAAAAATGGTAAGCATTTGTCGACAAAATTGTAATTGCTGCGTGAAATCTTGCTCGTTTAACTGCTGCACGACGGCTATCTTGTAAGGATGGAAATGCAGGTCTGTATGCAGAATTCGTCTTACCGTACTTGTGCTCATTTGAAGCGCTGCTGAATGCCTCTGAATAGAGCGGCATGGGCTTCTGACAATGACTTCCCTTACTCATTCGATGTTCTCCGGAGTGCTAGCAGTTCGTCGGAGACCCGGTGGTTTTTTCTTCAATATTGAACCACTTGTTCGAAGGTTGTTTACCCATCGCAATATTGTGTTACGAGAAGGGACACTTGCATTACGATGTATATAAACTGATGGCAGAAATCTTGCTGAACAGCAGTTACGGATTCGTCATTTTGCACAAAACTGTCATAGGCGTACAGGCGTTGGTCTAGCGTCCACGGCTCCATCTCAACGACTAAAATGTAAATGCTATGAACAAAGGAAACGTCAGACAACAGCCACGTGCCCCTCCCACCACGAACGCCCAAGTACAACCCACTTCAAAAATATCCGTTTCCTGTGAATGACCCTGTATTTGAAAGAACAATTGCACAACATTGAACACTTGCATAGCATGACATAATTATTTCTTGATTAGCTTGATGCCAAGAAGATTTTACAATTCTTGCTACTTCTTTTATTTGCATAAATATTTACTACTTTTTTTTTTTTTTTTAATTTTCTTTGACTCCAGTTGATTGTTGTGCTGCTCAATGATTGTAATCAAGTATTCTTATTTATTGATTTCTGCTTCATTTTGATGATTACATGTTTGATATTCAGTGTAACATCAGATTTGGTATTAAGGTTAGAGATAGTATTTTGATGTTTTATTTTTCCAGATTAAAACTGAATGTAGCCATGCAGAATATTATACTTATATCTAAAAAAAATGTATTAATATTAGCTGAAAGAAATATATTTCTTCCAAATATCTTTGCATCACAGTGCATTCTCATCCCAACATGAGTGTGTATGCAAAGGTTTTGCCTTTTAGCATGTCAGGAAATGGGTTAAAATTTGACAAAAAATTTTAACCGTAGTCAAATTTTTGACCATAGATAGAAGGTGAACTTAAATAAAAAAAAGCAATAAAAATGCAAGACCCTGGCCAGGTATTGAGTTCAGTATCAGCTAGTCTTGAACTCAAGACTAGTTGATCCAGAGAGAGGCATTGTAACCTTTATACCAACTGGCCACCCATTAATACCCACTTTGCTATTAAACAATGTGGATTTGATTTTCCTTCTAATTGCTAATTATAGTTAAAATAAGTTTTTAGCTCTAGATTAGATTTGTACTTTAGCAGGACCTTTATAGCCAACAGTTTTGAAAAAAAGAAGTAACATGTTGAATAGATTGAGAGAAGACATACATGTCAGTTGAATTGATGAATCAATCAAGAATGCATCAATATTTAAGAGGTGTATTTCTTTTATTTTACGTTGTTTGAATTAATTTAGCTTAGATTGATTAAATCAAATGTTTTATTTCAGATTTATCCAATTAAGGATCAGGAGTTTCAACTTGAAGAAATAATGGCTCAGATGCACGAAAAAAGGAAATTAATGCGGAAACGTATGTTTTTTCTAAATTTGTAATTTTTAAATTTATATTTAGATATAGTAACTTCATAAACAAATATTTGTATTATGCAATTGTTTAGACTAGCCATTTAAATAAACCATAATTAATTTGGCCATTAATAATGGCTTAAAATAATGGCTTAAACCATTATTAAGTTATCAAAAATTTAAAGTATATGTTTTCAAAATATTACTTGAATGTGTTTTTGGTGGATTCACTTCATCATAGATAAAATTTTAAAAACAAACATAATGAACTAAGAGTGTAAAAGAAGCATTTTTCTCTTTAGACAGACAAATTTAAACTGAATATTAGTGTCATTTAGAATTTTTCAGATTATGAATAGTGGGATTGTATACTCATGGAAGTTGTTTATTTAAACAAAAATATAGTATAATGAAAATAATAAAGCAAATAAAAATCATTCTTTAATATAGAAAAAGAACTCAAATTACACCATCACACCATTAGTATGAAAGATTGTCTTCTAGATTTGTATAACACAGAAAATGAAACAAATAACTAAAAAATTACAATTAAAAATATGAGAATGAGTCAAAAATTATCTACACTTTTTGTTCTACAATTTATTTACACAAAGGAAGGGGGTTCAACTTGTACATTGTTGTTCTACAAAGTCACCTTCCTTGTCAATGTACTTGGTCCAGCTGTCCACAAGCTTGTGTATTCCTTCCAAGAATAAGGTTTTCATTTGGTTGCAAAGCCATTTATGCACCACTTCTGGAATGTCTTAAGTCTGTGGAAAATTGACGACCTCAGAATACATCCTTGATTGGTCCAATTACATATAAGTCGGAGGGAGCAAAATCTGGACTCTAGGGAAGGTGTTCCAGTACTTCAGAATTCAACTTGATGGTTTGAACAGTGTGGTAAGCTATGTGCGGGCAGGCGTTGTCATGCAACAACACTGTCATGGTACCCATCATACACAGACTTAAGGAAGTCGAGCTCGTTGTGGATGATTTGATGGGCAGAACCACAACTGATGTTCAAAGAAGACCCTACTTCATTGATGGTAACTTACCTATTCTGTAGAACCATCTGCTGAGCTTGCTGAAATTTGTCATTCATGGTGGAGGTTGTCCTGCTCCCTCTTCTGCATCACACTTTTCCAGCCAATTTTTTTAACTTCTTGATCCACGAAAAAACACTTATATGATAAAGCACTGTCCCTGTATTGTGATAAAAGTCCATAATGAATTTCAGCCCCTTTCACGTCCTTCAACCAGAGAAATCAAATTTTTGCTCGTTGTTCCTCCTTGGTGCAATCTGTTAGCAGAGTCAACATGTTTATACTGTAATAACTGGAAGGTAAATGACGTGATTGGAGTCAGATTTTACACATGTCACTGCAGTTGTACCAACTCTAAGCATGCATGTGCAGAAGGCAGTATGATAACCTTGAAAGTGTGTTACAGCAAAAATGTAGATAATTTTTGGCTCACTCGTAAAAAAGAACCTACTTCTTTTCTACCAGTAAAAGAAAAAGAAAGAAATTTATTAATTGTTGAATTCATCTTCCCCTGCTCGTTATTCAGGAAATGCCCATTTAGCCTGGCTATCCCCATTTAAAATATTATGTACATTTTCTTCAATTAATCATGTCCCAAATCAGGATCTTATACCTTATGTTTCCTAATTTATTACCTACCCAAAAAGTTTATGACAATTTCCTCCTTTCTGCCATTACATAATAAAACACATGTCCATATATCTTATCAATATCAATAATATTTGAATTAGACCTGTTGTAAAAATCACTTTCTAGCTAAATTTATTAACCCCCCCCCCCCCATAGTTCTAAGTATAGAACTTATTTAGGAGCATTTCTGTGTAATCAAACATTTTTTTCTTTTTTTTAAATCCTTGAAAATTTTCTATTTCTTCTATCTTATACTCAAATCTGTGCCATGTATGATTGTGAATTTATGTGAGGTGTTGAAGACTTATTTTAACAGATTCTTATAAAAACAATTTTAATGTATCTTCTTAAAAAAAATTTTTATGAGTTTTTCACCCTGAAAAAAATTAGATATTTTGTACTATAAATAAATGAAGTTGAAAATGTTATAGAATGTAAGTAAATATAGTTAAAACCTGTTAAACTTCAATTAAATTATGTTTATTTGAGCCTTTATTTTTAATTAAATTTGCTTATTTAAATTTAACAATAGCTAAATCTAAGAATTCATTTTGGGCTTGCTTGTAGATTTAAAGGAGATTTTATCCAGGTCTGGCCTTTGTATAATTTTCATCAATTTAACAATCTATTTGAGTTTACCATTGGTTATTGAGATATAAAAAGCACCACATATCAAGTAAGTTCATTTGCCAGGGCAGCAGAAAACAATCCCTAAAAAATATACCTTCCAATCCCCTGATTTGACATAAGCTGATCATTTGAAATACTAGATTTAAACATTTTACCAGTTCGCAGACATCTTTTTACTTCACAAAACTTATCCTTGATATTTTTAAAATATTCTTTTTCGTTTTAAAGAGATTTAGACTTTTTAAATATTTGTAAATAATCCAATTTTATTTCAGTTTTTTTTTTAAAAAAACTTTAGGCTTTGAGTTCTTGCCTTATATTATACATATAAGTAAGGATTAATGCAAATAAATTTTTCCTTTTTCTTTTTTTAAAATTCATTATCAAACAACTCTTTAATAGGCTTAGAATTTTATCGTTGCTTAGAGTTTGTTGTGCAATCTGCACAATCCATGATTTTAGGTGAGCCACTTCCCAGCCCCCTTAATAATTTCACATACATAAATCTAAATGTTTAAATTTTTCTTTGTAATATTTTTACAAAATTACAGATTATTGTGATTTAGGAAGGAGAGGTTTCAGCACATTTATAGTACTGTATAATGTTTAGTTGTACGTACAATTTCTATTGGTTTGAAAAAAAAATCTTGGTTTATCACTTTAAAATACATAACAGATGTGCCATCTGTAAATGTAAATCCTTCAGAATCTCTCAGTAATCTCCCAGACAGTAAAAGTTTCATAATTGTTCAATAATCTTTTCCATATTTTCTTAAGGTACTTTGAGTGTTTAAACATTTTTCAGTCTATCTCTTCCAAAAAAAATTTTCATCTGGCATTGACTGATAGTCAGCCAATCTTCAATTTAAATCGTCTATTAATAGTAAGAAGAAAGGTTATTCTTTTTGTCGGTTCTAAGATGCCTTCCAAAATAGAAAAAATTGCTTCCTGTGTTCATACCCATTTAAGTAAACAAGAAATTATTCCATGGAATCAAAGTCTTTGATCCACATTAATATTCTCCATCTTTAAAAAGTTAATAATATGTTAATAAACTGAAATCTGAGATCTTAACTTAAATCCTAAAACCGGACTCCTCGTAACCCTATTCAAAATTGGTGACCTTGTTCCAGCCTACCAAATAGTTCAATAAATTTAAAAGAAACACCTCTGTTTAGCCAAATCTTTAGATTCTGTTTTATTTTCAGAGAGGAAAAACATCATTGTCACATACAGATTTCAGAAAATTGGCATTATAGCATTTACTGATTGACCGTGCAATATTATATGCCAATATTTTGAAATACCAATTAGTGGCAATGGCATCCTGATAGACAGTAAAAAAAAAAACTTCCTGTTAACCAGTTTTCTGAAATTTTCTTCCAGTCCTTCAACATCTCATAGAGTATCTTTACCCAAAAGAATAGTTGATAGTTCACCAATCCCTGGATTCACCTTATCCCTGGATTCCAGCTTCATATCAGAAACTAAATAGGTGTACCATCATTGATATTTGAGTGTTATTTTTTTACCCTTCCTAGCACTGCCACTCTAACATTTGTAGTAGATGCTTTTTGGAGTACCTCCATTCTTAAAACTATTTTTAACACTCACCTTGAGTGTTACGAATGAAATGTGTCTACTACTACAAAAGTTAAGAGTGACAGTGCTAAACAAAGGACAGAAAATAACAGTCGAATCAATTATGACAGTCTTTAACGAAAATATGAAGTATAGTTGAAATCTTAAGTGTACCAATCACTGTGAGATGATCTACCCCAAGAATTGTTATTTTATCCAACTTAATTTTCTAATTCCCTTGGTTATTCTTTATAACCATCTTTTATAATATTTTTTCATTACCTGTAAGGGTGTTTTTATGTGTTTCTATAGAAAATCCCCTATGAACCAGAATTAGTTCCCCTTATATTTTTGACATTTCTAAAAATACATTAAATTCCTTATCATTTTGGTATGAGTATAATTAGCCTATTGTTTCCAGTATTTCATAAAAGTATGCCCAATTAATCCAAATATTGTTTATATTTGAATTCTGAATACAAAAGTTAGTCATAATTTATTTTATATTGTATTCTTTTTACTATTGTATTATTTTGATAGCATAATTCCTTAAAAATTGTTCCTATTACTCTTTTCCATGTCATTCAACTTTTTCAAATTATTTATTTCCTCCTTCATATCAATATATTTTTTTATAAGATCTTCAGTTTCAGAATTCATTAATTGTATGCACTGTTTGATAGAAAAAATTGATTGCTTATCAAATTCTATAATAGAATTCAACTTATTACCCATTATTTTGTCAATACCTGCAATAAATATAGTTCAACATCCCTCTCTCAACATGTTTTGCAAAGTAGGCTTCTTACTAGGCTGTTACTGAGTCTCTGAAGATGTATCAGAGAAGAATCAAGTGCTGCTCGCTTTACTTGCCCATTACCATTGCTACATACTTGCTACTTTTATTCATTTACAAACTTTTGTGCATTTTATAATAAAATAAATCTTTATGTTCTACATAAAATTGTAACACTATTTTATTGTAGTTCTTCAGACAGGAATCACAGGAAAACAATGAAAGCTGTGAGAGCTATCATAGCACTGGAGCACCTCGGTAGCTCATGAAAAACACTGCTTTCTTGTATTTCATAGGGTTGAAAGGGCAGCAGCAACTGCATTAAAGAATTTTTTTAAAAATATTTCTAGTGCAAAAAATATAGTACTTTTCACATACTCAAAGAAATATAATACAATTATAACTAAAAAAATTACATTATATGAATTTAATTTAAGATTTGTAATTTTTGTAACATGAAAATTAATTTTATTACTGAGCCAGGTTTGATAGTGCAGAGAAAGCCGTTACATTGAATACAAGTTCAAATAAAAACAATAAGGTTTTACGTACAAAGTTAAAGTTTCAATAATAATAGTTAAGTTTAAATAACTTAAATTTCTTTAAAAATAAATGTAATAATAGGTAATACAAACTATTATTCAATGTCAAAATTACTTAGATACTGAACAATATTACAATATTCAATTTGATGAAATGAGTGATTATTGGATTTCATGAATTTGATTTTTTTAAAATATCACACATAATTATCACATTATAATTGATACTTGACTACAATAGACATTTTTTTTACATATGTTGATGGTATACAGATAAAAATATTCTTTAAAGAAAATTTTGAAAACTATGAACTATAGAAACAACTTTTATTTACAAAACAGTACTGTCTACCTCCATATTAAAATAATAAATCTGACTGTTGAAGTGGATGGTAAAATATATAAAGAAAAAAGATTAGGTTCAGTTGTGAATAAATGTTTTCATAGAGTGACATTAAATTTAATGTATGTTTTTGTTTTAGTACTAGTAGCTGAGTATTAAATTATTCACTGATCTATGTAATTCTTTTTTAGAAGTTCGATGTATAAATGAGGGTCCCTTTGATATACAAGAGTTTCCTGTTGCTTATTTTGAACCGTACGATTCTTCAAAAGTTCCAATGTACCCAAAAGACAAGGTAGGTTGATTTTTTAAAGAATAAATTACAAAGTTCGTAATGAGTGTACTCAACTCAACTCAAAAACTGTTGAACACTATATATTAAATTTATTTGTTAAATTCAAAGTGTGCTTAAAATGTTTAAATATATCATTTTGAATGCTTCCTGTTTGGTTTTCTTAGTTATAATCTTATATTTAATGTGCTAAGAATATGTAAATATGTACATATGTGTATATATATATATATATATATATTACATTTTTTAATTCACACTTTGCACTAGGGTGTAGTTCAAAATATAATAAAGAAATCAATGCATTAAACAGCATTTTACTCCTCTAATAAATCGTACACACCAAATTTAGAATTCTACTTTTAATACATACTGTAAAAACCATCATTAGCTGTATTATTATCATTACTGTGTTAATAGTTATTTGTCCAAATTTAGAACATACATCATATACTATACTCGTAGTTCCCATAGGCACAAAAAGTCAGGAAATGTAAACTTAGTCAGGAAAAGTCAGAAATTTTTAGAAAAATCAGGAAAAATTGCAAAATATTTCAGAGGTCGCTTTTCTATTAACAAATCTCTTTTTGTATAGAATTTGCACAAAGAGACAATAATTTATCAACAAAACGTTTTTATACAATTAGAGATGCTGGGGGCAAAGAGAAAGTTTTCATTACCAAAAAACTGCTCATTGCAGTGAGAAGCTCTAGAAGACGATATGAAGAATTTATTGTAGAAAAAATAAAATAAAGAACTTCTTTCAAGAACAAAGTAGAGTCCTGAAAAGGAAATGCAAGTTTAAACAGGAGGAAGAAAGGAAAAAGCTGAGGGCTATAATCTTGATAGAAGAAGAACAGATAGCTGCTAGAATTAAACTTTTAGAAATGAGGAAACCATTAGGAAGAAACATTGCCCTGTGTTTTATATGTATGTAATAGTATGTATGTAATGAGATATCATGTTTTTATTATTTTTTGCTATAAATTAGAATAATGATGAAATATTTTTCAAGTAAGTTTTAATAATGTTCTGTTCTAGTTTTCTTATCTGTATTACTTTTAGTCTCAGTGATTTTATTTTTCCTTTAAGTTGTGATCATACATATATTTTTTGTTAAATTGAAATCTGTGTTTCTTAGCATTTTTATGCTAAGTTATTAAATATTTTTTTTTGTTCAGTTTGTAAGATAATGTAGGCTAGTTTTTATTTTAAAAAACTAAGCAATCTTAGGTGTGAACCAATTTTTAAAAATTGCTTTAGTTAGTTTTTATTTCTCATGTGTTACTTGTAGATACCATGATGTTCATTTTTATCCGAGAAAGTTATCAAATATTGTTTTTTTTTTTTTTTTTTTTTTTTTTTTTTTTTTTTACTTTGCAGTGTAATTTACTGAAACAGTTTATCACAAAAATAGCCTAATTTTAAATGTAATTGTAAATTAATAAACAATTGATAAACATATCAATTGCGGCCCAATTGATATGTTTATCAGTTTGGTTTTCAAAACTTTTAACTTCACTATCAATTGGAGGCCTAAAATTTGGCAAACTCAAATTCTGTATAATAAAGTAATACATAATACAACACGTAGAAAAGCTTTTATTGATAAAAAAATTAAACCTCAAAACACACACTGTTTACATTTAGGCATACAATTAACAATATTTATTTATAAAAACAAAAAATACCTGTATTAATACATCATAAAATTACACAAAATACATGTACAATACAAACACAATAAACATTGACAAACAATAAAATTGAATATATATGATGAAATTAATGTTAAATGTAATGTAGTATAATGATATAGTCGTAAAGAACTGTATAAAAATATATGGAAAAGTTCATAGAACTTATGTAAAATAAATCCTATATAAAACTCAGTAACAATGTTCTCTATTGAAACACAGCAAACAATAGTGTGGCTAAGCTGGACATTCAGAACAAAATGTTACAACTTTAATTGTTTTATTTTTGGCATATTTCCGGTTATGTGTCATCACATTCTTCTTATAGCAACTTTGGCACCATTTTCTAGTTTTCCTTACTGGACCTTTGCGTTTTAACTCATGTTTTAGTTGTCTAGGTCTAGAAGATGAAGCAATTTGCTACCGTTTATTATCTTTTGCACAGAGATGATGAATTAGAGCTTTTCTAAACACTACCATAGACAATTTTTTCTTAGTTGTTATTTTATGTAAAATCATTGCATTTACAACAGCAGTGTTTAGCAACAATTTGATGCCTAACTTTCTAAACCATTTGACTATTTTTCTCAATGGTGATGAATAGACACTCATCTGATCCGTCAAGTCTATAGCAGATTTTGTTTGATTGTAATCTCGTACAATTTTTGGTTTGTATTTTTCTTGACCCCTTCTGTTGGATATTTTTACAAATTTTGTTTTGTTTTTGCTTTGTAGACAGTAAAAAAACCTCTGTTTTGTTCTTCCATTTAATTATGGTTATTCCATTCTCATTTTCTTTCGCTTTGTATTCTCCAACCTTCAATTTTGCATTTTTTACTTCTTCCGGTATATTCTTTCTATTTTCGCAGTGTACCCACCACGTGAGTTTCATTTGACAATAAATTTTCTCCAAATTCCACACTCGTATACCAGTTGTCGGTATTAATGTGTGTCCCTTATTCAATAATGACTGGCAAATATTTAAAACATTTGTCTGATTATTGTATACAGTGTCAAAATTTTTACCAGAATATATTTGAAGTTTATATGTACTACATAACTTGAAACCCTTAATTCCATACTTGTGTCTTTTTTGTTTGTTGTATCTGAATATTATTCTATCACGAAATGGCACCTTACTTTCGTCAACACAAATAGATTCGTTCAGCGTATAATGTTTTTCAAATGTTTTATTTAAAGTGTTTACTAAGTTTCTGATTTTGTACAATCAATCACTTTTGTCACTAGAATTGTTGTCTACAAAATGTAGCATACGTAAAAGCATTTCGAATCTATCCGACTCATTTTGTTTTTTACGTAATTTTGCCCTACCATTAGACCAGTAATCGCATAATTTAGGTATTTTTACAATACCCATTAATAAAATAAGTCCAAAAAATGTTTTGATCTCAGCTTTATCTGTTTGTTTCCACTGATGCAGACAAGAACGCATTTTCAACGTTGCAGTTTTGAGAGTTTGTTGGGCAAACAAATTGGTGTGAAAAGCTATACTGAAAAGTTCGTCAGAAACAAGAAGTGAATAAAAATCTTGAGGGGCTGAATTATTCATAGTATATCTTAAATTGAAAGGTTTCATACCTGGTATTTCAGTATACGGAATCACATTTTGCTGATAACCCTTAGGGTCAAACCATTTTGATGATGAAGGATTTGTACCTGAAGTGCTTGTTTGATGTAAAATTTCATCGTCACTTTCACTATTAGATAAAATGCATCAACATTTTATATTTCAATCTGTTGGCACCACCAATGAATCATCACTGTCATAAGATAAACTCTGTTTATTACCGCACTGTAACTCTGCTTCATCTAATTCTTCTAGTAATGGTTGTGTAAAATTATCATCAAACTCCATTTTGTAAAAAATCTATCCTGTAGGCCAAAAGCAAATTCTAGAAATTAACGAAATCAGTACATGAAAAACTCGAATGCAGCATACAACACACAATGACCGCTAGTACTGGAATGGCGACTTGGTTCCTGTAACAGTCATACATCCATTGGAGTGCGCTACGTGACCAACAACATGACCGCCATGGCGCACTGTTATTAAATCAACCACTTCATGCCAAGCCGGTCATTGGTGACCAGCATGAATAAAAAACTCGAACAAAAATAAATAAAAACAAATTTTGAGATCCAAAACCATTAAAATAGATCTTAATTTGACCAAAAAGATAAACAAATTAAAAAAACTTCTGTAAAATTTTTGGAAATTGGATGGCAGTTAATGAGTTAAGATTTTATGAACATGCATCACAAATAAAATAAATTTGAATCTTTGTCAGACTGTTTATTTTTACATGCTACAAATCATCTTATTATAAAGAATGGTAGTAGCTGTAATTGCATGTCAGCATATAATTGTCATAAAACAATATAAACTTAAAAATATAGTATCATTAAGTATTTTTAGAATAATTACTAATTCAGCTTCTCCATTTGAGGAACAGCCTTAGGTAATCATATAAGTCTGATGATGCTTTATTAAAAGTACCAGAAAATTAAATTTAGCAAATTAAAATTTGTAGCATGAAAATTAAAAATTATATTGCATTGTATGTTACAACATAGATTAACCTAGCAATATTGTAATTGGAATAACAATCATTTCTTTTTAACAGCATAGTGCTCATTAGTAATTTTTTAATACATGTATAGTAAGGATATAAGATATCAGGATATTTAATTATTAGCTTGTTTAAAGTAGATGTTTATTAATCTAGATCATGTCTTTTTGATAATTTGTGAGAAAAATGTTTTTTTTCTTTTTTCTTTTTTTTAGGTGTATGCTGTTGAAGGAAAAGAATTTCAACTTGAGGAGTTAAAAGCATTTGAATATGAGCAAAAACAAAAAAAGCTGGGTATTAATATAATTTATTTTTTTGATATGTATTAAACCCCAACAATTCAATGAATCCTGTACCTTTAGAATTTAAAATATTATTGTCATTGAATCAGGATGGTGTAGAAACCTGTAGTAATGATAATGAGTTAGGAAAAACTAATGGTACAGTGCATTTGAAAAGTAACTATTTTTATTTTTTTGATGAATCTGAGGAACCCCATTTATAGGCGAAATGTCGGGCTTGCCTAAAAGGTTCTGCAAGATGTTAATAAGAGTGCGTATGTGTTCCTGCACCTTACCAACTAAACCTATTGTCTCACTGATCCTCCCCTCCCGGGACTGGACCTGTGATCAAGAATTACTCAGTCCCTGTTCTTCATCATCGACGCCCATCCTCATAGACGAAAATGAACGACGACTCTGCATATACTTATGATGACGACTGTATACTTATCATGCTCAATATGTAATATTGACTTACCTTACAGTAGTTGTTGGAAATGGTCCCCCATGAACATCCACATATATCTGCAGGTGTTTCTTCTTGGCCTTGAAGACTCACAAGTTGTTATGGGGAATGTTGGTGAAATCCTGAATAGCAGTTTGAAGTTCGTGGAGGCTGTGGGGGTTTCCTCAATAAATATTACTTTTTGTATAATTCTAGAAGTAAAAATTTGGTGGACTTAAGTCTGGAGAACAAGGTTACCATAAGCCCTTAGAAATTATTCGATCTCTGAATACCTCTTGCATGGAATGAATACCTCTTGCAACTTCATGGAATGCCTGGCTGTACGTGCGGTTGCGCACCATCTTGTTGAAGCCAAGTATTATTAATTCCGTCCTTGGTTATCTCTCCCATGAACTAGTTAATGATTTCAAAATAACAAGCTGAATTTATTTTTTCTATGAAGCATATTGGGACAACTATCCTCCTGGATATTTTAATCTGCATCTCAATCTTCTGATCATGTAGAGGAATTTCATATATAGAATTTGGGTTGTTAGGAGACTAAACATGAGTTCTGTGTGTGCACATACTCTGATAAATGGAACCATGCCTCATTGGTATAGGAAACGTACAATCAGAAATATTAGCCTCGTTGGTACAGGAAATGTAATCAGAAAGTATCATTCTCAGTACCATGCTCTGAAAGTAATATTTTCTGATTGTATTTCGTGAATTCAGTCCCTCAACATATAATCGTGTTTATACATGTGTTAGTTATTTTGTGAGTGCAATGTTAATTTTGATTTTAGAAATGAAGTCTGCTTCAAGAGCATTTTGTTCTCATTGTACAGGTTTTGATTTTGTATTTTTCCTTCATTACTACTTGTAGCAGGCGGCATATAGCTGTGCACATTGCGTTTGAGAGATATAGAGTGATAGGATGGGTGGAATAGATAGATAGTCATTCCTTTACGAAAACATCTCGTATAGCTCCATATACTTACATAGTATGCAGTACATTGTCAGAGTTGGTACAACTTAAAACTTTTATTTACTTAAAAATATTAATTATAAATACTAGTAATAAATACTTTATTTTTACAAACAACTGGACATAGCCTAAATATATCCTAATTACTTTATACATTTCAAAACAATAAAATGAGATCATCTTACGCATGACAAATTTTACATATTATTTGATAACAGCATGAGTCAGTTATTAATTTTATTTACAGGGCTATTAGTCATGACAGATTTTATATGTGAAATGCTAAATACTCATGGCATGATGATGTCATGCATTTGAAGTGTAATAGCATTACACTTTATACAGTTTGTACCGAGTATTCAGCACACTTGTGCAATAATTTCATGTTCCTGTTTTGTTTAAACCATACAGTGAATGTATAGGCATTGTGAATGTGTTAAATTTGGTGTGTGTAGTAAGTGTTTAGTTTAAACCTGTATATTCTTCAAAATTAAATTACAGTATTTGTTATCATCCAATAATCATGGAGGACGTTCAATTTGTAACAATACTTGGAAGTAAAGTGCATCATAGTCAGAGTAGGGAAATCGTTTGGAGAGTTTTTTTTTTGTCTTCAGTCATTTGACTGGTTTGATGCAGCTCTCCAAGATTCCCTATCTAGTGCTAGTCGTTTCATTTCAGTATACCCTCTACATCCTACATCCCCAACAATTTGTTTTACATACTCCAAACGTGGCCTGCCTACACAATTTTTCCCTTCTACCTGTCCTTCCAATATTAAAGCGACTATTCCAGGATGCCTTAGTATGTGGCCTATAAGTCTGTCTCTTCTTTTAACTATATTTTTCCAAATGCTTCTTTCTTCATCTATTTGCCGCAATACCTCTTCATTTGTCACTTTATCCACCCATCTGATTTTTAACATTCTCCTATAGCACCACATTTCAAAAGCTTCTAATCTTTTCTTCTCAGATACTCCGATTGTCCAAGTTTCACTTCCATATAAAGCGACACTCCAAACATACACTTTCAAAAATCTTTTCCTTACATTTAAATTAATTTTTGATGTAAACAAATTATATTTCTTACTGAAGGCTCGTTTAGCTTGTGCTATTCGGCATTTTATATCGCTCCTGCTTCATCCATCTTTAGTAATTTTACTTCCCAAATAACAAAATTCTTCTACCTCCATAATCTTTTCTCCTCCTATTTTCACATTCAGCGGTCCATCTTTGTTATTTCTACTACATTTCATTACTTTTGTTTTGTTCTTGTTTATTTTCATGCGATAGTTCTTGCGTAGGACTTCATCTATGCCGTTCATTGTTTCTTCTAAATCCTTTTTACTCTCGGCTAGAATTACTATACCATCAGCAAATCGTAGCATCTTTATCTTTTCACCTTTTACTGTTACTCCGAATCTAAATTGTTCTTTAACATCATTAACTGCTAGTTCCATGTAAAGATTAAAAAGTAACGGAGATAGGGAACATCCTTGTCGGACTCCCTTTCTTATTAGGGCTTCTTTCTTATGTTCTTCAATTGTTATTGTTGCTGTTTGGTTCCTGTACATGTTAGCAATTGTTCTTCTATCTCTGTATTTGAACCCTAATTTTTTTTAAATGCTGAACATTTTATTCCAGTCTACGTTATCGAAAGCCTTTTCTAGGTCTATAAACGCCAAGTATGTTGGTTTGTTTTTCTTTAATCTTCCTTCTACTATTAATCTGAGGCCTAAAATTGCTTCCCTTGTCCCTATACTTTTCCTGAAACCAAATTGGTCTTCTCCTAACACTTCTTCCATTAAATTCTCCTCTTCCATTAATTTTCTCTCCTCTCAATTCTTCTGTATAAAATTCTACTTAAGATTTTTGATGCATGACTAGTTAAACTAATTGTTCTGTATTCTTCACATTTATCTGCCCCTGCTTTCTTTGGTATCATAACTATAACACTTTTTTTGAAGTCTGATGGAAATTCCCCATTTTCATAAATATTACACACCAGTTTGTATAATCTATCAATCGCTTCCTCACCTGCACTGCGCAGTAATTCTACAGGTATTCCGTCTATTCCAGGAGCCTTTCTGCCATTTAAATCTTTTAATGCTCTCTTAAATTGAGATCTCAGTATTGTTTCTCCCATTTCATCCTCCTCAACTTCCTCTTCTTCCTCTATAACACCATTTTCTAATTCATTTCCTCCGTATAACTCTTCAATATATTCCACCCATCTATCGACTTTACCTTTCGTATTATATATTGGTGTACCATCTTTGTTTAACACATTATTGGATTTTAATTTATGTACCCCAAAATTTTCCTTAACTTTCCTGTATGCTCCGTCTATTTTACCAATGTTCATTTCTCTTTCCACTTCTGAACACTTTTCTTTAATCCACTCTTCTTTCACCAGTTTGCACTTCCTGTTTATAGCATTTCTTAATTTCCAATAGTTCCTTTTACTTTCTTCATCACTAGCATTCTTATATTTTCTACGTTCATCCATCAGCTGCAATATATCGTCTGAAACCCAAGGTTTTCTACCGGTTCTCTTTATTCCGCCTAAGTTTGCTTCTGCTGATTTAAGAATTTCCTTTTTAACATTCTCCCATTCTTCTTCTACATTTTCTACCTTATCTTTTTTACTCAGACCTCTTGCGATGTCCTCCTCAAAAATCTTCTTTACCTCCTCTTCCTCAAGCTTCTCTAAATTCCACCGATTCATCTGACACCTTTTCTTCAGGTTTTTAAACCCCAATCTACATTTCATTATCACCAAATTATGGTCGCTATCAATGTCTGCTCCAGGGTAAGTTTTGCAGTCAACGAGTTGATTTCTAAATCTTTGCTTAACCATGATATAATCTATCTGATACCTTCCAGTATCGCCTGGCTTTTTCCAAGTGTATATTCTTCTATTATGATTTTTAAATTGGGTGTTGGCAATTACTAAATTATACTTCGTGCAAAATTCTATAAGTCGGTCCCCTCTTTCATTCCTTTTGCCCAGCCCGTATTCACCCACTATATTTCCTTCCTTGCCTTTTCCAATGCTTGCATTCCAATCTCCAACTATTATTAAATTTTCATCTCCTTTTACGTGTTTAATTGCTTCATCAGTCTCTTCGTATACACACTCTACCTCATCATCATCATGGGCGCTTGTAGGCATATAGACGTTAACAATCGTTGTCGGTTTAGGTTTTGATTTTATCCTTATTACAATGATTCTATCGCTATGCGTTTTGAAATACTCCACTCTCCTCCCTATCTTCTTGTTCATCACGAAACCTACTCCTGCCTGCCCATTATTTGACGCTGAGTTAATTACTCTAAAATCACCTGACCAAAAGTCGCCTTCCTCTTCCCACCGAACCTCACTAATTCCTACTATATCCACATTTGTCCTACCCATTTCCCTTTTTGAATTTTCTAGCCTACCAACCTTTTTCAAGCTTCTAACATTCCACGCTCCGACTCGTAGAATGTTATTTTTTAATTTTCTGGTGACCCCTTCCTTAGTAGTCCCCACCCGGAGATCCGAACGGGGGACTATTTTACCTTCGGAATATTCTACCAAGGAAGGCGCCTCCATTATTGCTATGTGAAAATGCAGAGCCACATTTTCTTGGAAAAAAAGCAGCTGTAGTTTTCCATTGCTTTCAGCTGCGCAGTACTCAGAGGACTGAGTGATGTTGATACGGCCGTTTAAGTCGTCCTGACTCACGCCCCTAACAACTACTGAAAGAGCTGCTGCCCTCTTTCAGGAATCATTCCTTAGTCTGGCTCTCAACAGATACCTCTCCGATATGGTTGCACCTTCGGTCCAGCTACTCTGTATCCCTGAGCACTCAAGCCCCCTCACCAACGGCAAGGTCTCATGATTCATAGAGGAGGCTTGTAGAGTTTAAACTTTATGAAAAACAGAGGCGTCAACAAATGTCCCATTGATCCCACTAACAAAAGCTTGAAGTCGGGCTGCTGAAGCCACTGGTGTTTCGACCCGACTTATTACATAAATTAAAAATGAATTTGAAAAAATGACGTTTACAATTCCACTTCTACGAGTTCGAACAATCAAGTGTTTACTAATACCTTTTCTCAGTTGTTCATAACCCCTTACAAGTGCTGGGAAAAATCAAGGCCAATAACGACTGAACAATTTTGATAAATATGTTGTTCAGAGATTGGTAACTTTCACATAACAGAAAATTATCTTCTGTCAGCCAAGTTATTGTGCACAGCACTAAAAGACAGCATTGACTTTGACGGTAGTGAAAAGAGTATTCAAATTATATTAAAAGATCTCAGTGTTAAGTGGCGAAAGACCCAAGATAATCGTTGTGTATTGGTGGAAAGGGGTGATATATATGTGACAAAAGTATAAAGTATTTGCAGGCAATAAAATATTACAGAGATTCCGGCTGTAACATTGTTTACACGGACGAAACATACATCCTTAGTAATGATGTTTTTGGCAAGTCCTGGGGAGACTGCTCAGGAAAAGCCCTTTGTCAACCGACCTCTAAGGGAGACCCTTTGATTATTACCCATGCCAGAGGAGAAAGAGGATTTGTTCCTAGTGTTCTCACTATTGTAGCTAATGTTCTTACAGTTATTACCTAACCTTCCTAAAGAACCAAAAAGTGTTCTCGTAATTGATAATGCCTCTTACCACAACGTTTTAACTGAAAAGGCATTGACATCTAACAGCACCAAAAATGAAATGATATCTTGGCTTAAACAGAAAGGAATATGATTTTGTGAGAGCTTCCTTAAATTGCATTTATATGAAATAAAGTCAGACAAACAGAGATTGGTGCGCTACCTTTTGGATGACATGTTAGAAAAAGAAGGCCATAACGTATGACATCTGCCTCTATATCATCCAGATTTATACCGAATAGAAATGATATGGGCAGAAGTAAAACAATACATTCACAGTTGAAATACAGAATTTAATATTGAAAGAGTGAAAAGTCTGTTTGAGGAACAAGCCAATTTAATGGGACCAGAAGACTGGATACTGAAATGGGATCACATGATGGACATTGAAAAAGAATATCGATCACGAGAGCCTTTAATAGACAATGCTTTATAATTCATTATAATTAGAGATAGTGATAGTGATAGTGACATTTATACATCTAGTAGTGACAGATCATTAAGTGGTTTTGAAGAAATCTGATGGATGTCTCATAAATGCAAGGTAGTTTAAAGTAACAGTAATAAGCTATTTATATTAGTAATTTTAATTAGTAATAATAATAATAACATTAATAAATTGCAAAAACAGCAGTTGTGTTGTTTAAATTAAAAAAAAAAAAACAAAAAAAAACAGCAATTAAGTTAGTATAAGATATTTTCAGGATAGTTAGTAGTGTGATAAGCCAGTTGTCAGCCTAAGTGCACAGCAATACGCCGCCATTACCTCCAGTATACCTTCATTATTACATTATTTATTGAATTGATTTCCTTCAAGAAGCCGAACAATACTGGGTGCTGAGCCAAAGGTATCTAAAAATAACAGTTTATATTAAAGAGCCAGTTAATATAATTTATCATATAATGCAATATAATATAATTTATTTATAATATATTATGTTTTTTTTTTTTGATACATCCAGTAACTCACAAAGTTTTAATGTAGGTTAGTCAAGTTCAATGTATGCACCTTTTTGTAGCTTGGCAGTCATCTGGATGATAATCTAACTCTTGCCAAGCATTTAGGAGCATCTGCGGCATTATTAGACCAACAGATTCAACTATTATCTGTTTTAAATCACCCAAATCTCGAACTTTTCTTTGGCACAGACAACCTTTTAAAAATTCCCAAGCAAAAAGTTCCAAAGGAGTTATATCTGGAGATCTAGATGGTTGTGTAGTTGGACCTCCTCATCTTAAATATCTGGGAAATGTGTTTATCAAGAACACTGTAACATCTCAATGAAAGTATGGTAGAACAATCTTGTTGGAAACTGAAGCCTGTAGGATTCTGAGGAACAGCAAAGTTCTCAAGCATGTCGAGATATGTGTGTGCTGTCATTGGACTGCATAAAAAAAATGGACCAATGCTGCCACTTCTGTGTAGTCCTAACCAGACATTAATCTTCAGTGTATCCCTTTCATTTTCAGTTACTGTATGGGGGTTTTCAGTACCCCAAGTTTGACAATTGTGTCTGTTAACGTCTCCACGTATGAAAGGTTGCCTCATCACTAAATAACATATCAAGATATTAAGATTCTTTGATGAAAGAGTTGTAACTTACGCTCGCAAACAGAACCATTTATGAACAATGTCATGAACAGTGGAGTGAGGATTTTGCAGTTCGTAACTAGTCCACCTAATTGATTTTTCAGGACTGGCAGTGAATGCATCACATACATGATTCACAATCTCGTCATTAACTGAAACTTTTGGATGAGTTCCAGTTTGTGAAACCAAGCTTCCAGTCTCTCTTAAAGTCATATCCCACTGATGAATAGACTTGGATATAGGATATATTACATTCAGTTTGTACACACCATTGAACAAGTGTAACTGATTGAAACTCTGCTAACAAAAGCACACACTGAACCTTCTGTTGTGGGCTGACTACACTTGCATTGTGAGTTAGCTTGTCAGTGCATGTGTATTCTGCTGACCTTGAGAATATACAGAACAAATCTTGAAAATATTTTCTGTCGGTTTAGTCTACATTTAAGATTATGACGACTGGTTTTTTAAATATAGGCCATTACTTTTAATCTGGACAGCCTGTTTACCACTGAAATCTTAATAGTCTCTACTCAACCATCTTTAGTTGGTAATTCCAGATGAGATGATATATTGGGGTTGGGAAAAACTCTCTTCACATACTCATGTTAGATGGCTATAGGATCGCATAGCTCTGGTAATATTAATCAAATCTGTTAACACTTGAGTGGTTTTGAAAGATGACAAGTCGCTGAGTATTTTACAAAAGTTTTGATTATATTATTAATTATTTATCTAAAAGTTATTGCATACTGAAAATGAATGAAAATAAAGAAGAAATTCTAAACATTTTGGGATTTAATACAAAAAAGGGAAAAATGTAGCTCAGGCTGCTAAAAAAAATTTGTGATGTCCAGTAATCTGGAAATTTTTATGTCAGTGATGTACCTTGTTGAATATGACTGAAAATGCCAATGTAATAATGGAGAAAAATTTTGCAACACCAGCACATCAGCAGTTGTGATATCAGTACTGAACTAAACATTCACTACAAAACAGTTTTAAACTGTTTAAAGAAGTCTGGATGAAGAATAAAATTAAGTTAAGTAACCACATGATTTAACATTAAAAAATTTAATAGATCTCATTTCCATTTGTGAATCGTAAAATAAATTAAAATCAAACCATTTTTGAAATAACTCATTAAAGGCGATGAACAATGGATCATATATGACAGTAAAATACAAAAACGTTTGTTGTCTAAGCAAGGTGAAGCTTTGCAAACAGTAGCAAAGCTAGGATTGACGCCATGAATAGTGATAGTATGTGTGGGATGGGATTGGAAAGGAATTGTTCACTATGAACTACTGCTGTTCATTAGATGATTGAAATCAAGTAGTGCTATTGGGTCTCCAATTTTTTGATCACTTAGTTCCCAGTCAGCTATTAATTAAATTTATTATTGGTGACTGTATGTACAAGGTAAAATTGCTTATATTAAAAAAATTTTTTTTGCAAAAACCTTATTTAATCAAAAAATAGGCCTTATATGTCAATTACAATAATTTCTTTCAGTGTTATATTTTTTGAAAGCATTTTCTGAGTGTAAACCTGGTTTTCTGGAACGTTAAGAGTAAGCTACCTTGGGGTTCAACTATTTCATCATCACTAACTTCACTTTCACTATAATTGTCCAAAATAACATTTTCTTGATCACATTCTTCAAAATTACAATCAGGATTATTATAATTAACCTCATTTTTAATATCAGAATCAGTTAAAAAACTACTGGAATGACTCGTAGATATCATGCTGACTCACAGAATAAACAAACCTCACTTCAAGAATGTAATTAAGCATAAAGCGATTTATTTTCAATTATATCAATATTGAATATAAATCAAAAGTTGAGTTTATGGTCTTATAAACAGATGATAGTTTGTTTTTGAATCTGTGCATAGTTGTGGTTAGTTTAAAAATGCCGAGCCATACTTGACAAAAGAGTGCTACTTGTAAATTTCATTATCAAGTTATATTTGACAAAGTAGTGATGCCGATAAATTATGTCATACTGTATTTGGCAAAAGAGTACAAAGGGCTAAAGGTACAGTGTGGGGACGCTACACTGTCCTAGAACCAAGTGTATACGCAGGCCAGACAATCAAGGGCGGGTGAGAAAATATAGAAAACAAAAGTTATGATCAACACCCAAGGTCAAGTCTCACAGCTGACAACATCTGTGCTGTTCGAGAACTTATCGAAGGTGAATGCCAGTTCACTGTCGAAGAAATTGCATCAAACTGGGTATTAGCTATTAGAGAGCTCAATCAATCCATTGTCGCTAAACATCTTGGCTTTAGAAAAATTAGTGCTCAGTCCGAGGTTGTTGACCGAAAATAAAAAACAAGTTAGGCTGGAGATCTATGAGAGACTTCTGAATCGATTTTGGCAAGAAGGGGATGATTTTTTGAGGCGCATTGTTTCATGTGATGAGACATGGGTACACATCATTACACTCTGGAGTCAAAATGCCGAGTAAGCAGTGGTGAAGAAAAGATGAGGACTGCCTAGTGAAGGTAATCTGTCTGTCGGTTGGAAAAGTTCTTGCAACAATTTTCTTTTGACAAGGGGAGCCAAAAAATTTTTTTTTTACTCATTAATTTTCTCCATAATCAATGAAACTGTGAAAGCGACTTACTATTGCCAGCTGCTACAATCAACAAAAGCTGCCTACCAAAACGGGGTATGCCCATCACAGATCTCATTCTTCTCCATGACAAAACCAGGCCATACACTGCAATTTTGACTAGGGATAAATTGGAAAAAATGCACTGGGAAACCCTTGATCACCCTCCTTACAGTTGAGATTTGTCCCTCCCTGTGACTATTTTTTGTTTGCGCCCTTGAAAGAATTGCTTGGAGGGGAACGATGCGAAAACAATGAAGGTGTCGAGGAGCGTATGTGCAAGTGGTTGACAACTCGTCCTCAACCTTTTTATGAACCAAGATTATTCAAGCTTCCAAAACATTGGCAAAAGTTTGTATAGCTTGCAGGAGACTATATAGAGAAATGATGAAGGTATTAATTACGTATATTATTAATCAGTAAATTTATAAAAAAAAAAAATTACCATTTATATTTGATTCACCCTCGTATTAAGGCATGAAAGTTGGTTATGGATGAATATCACTTGTTTAAAAGAGAAGATACAATGCTTTCTAGCAAGTAATGTATAATTATTTCCAATGACTGCTAACTATTTGATGCAGTTAACATTTCTTTTTAAAAAGTAGCAGTTTGGGTAAATGGATTTGCACTGTATGTTTAGATGCAGTAATTTTAAAATGAATAATAGTTGTATTATTAGAAAAGTGCTAATATTGATTTTTTTTATGTATATTTTTGTTATTTTTCTAGCTCAAGAAAGCAATAAATTTGGTTCTGGAAGTTCAGTGAAAACACCCAATACAAGCACTCAAGAAATGCAAGTACAGGTTTGTATCATAAGTTTATAGGTTGATCATGTTTAACTTATCTTTGTGAATTATTGCAATTTCCAGTTTTAGTGATTTAACTGCTAAAAATAATTTGATATATTTTATGAAGTAGTTTATTAATATTATTGTACAAATGTAAATTTAATTGAAATAATTATAATAATATATTTTATTATAACAACTTTTATGACAAATATTTTTTGATAAATATTTTATTTAATATTTTATGTAATTAATGATTAATGTAATTTACTTAAATTGTAAATATTCTTTTTTAACTTATTTATATAATTCTTCAATTTTCTAAATGTGTTTAGGTTTTGAGTGAGAAAAGTTCGCATGATTCAAATTCAAATATATCTATGCTAAACAATCAGTCATATACAGTTAATACTAAAGAGGTATTTAATATAGTTAGAGGAATGTGGAAAAGCCCATCACCAGTTGCTAGTAAGTGTAAATTTAAGGACAAATAATTTGTATGTAAAAATTAAACTCTGTTAACTTTTTTCTGTAAAAATAAAGATAATGCTATTCAATTACGATTGATTAAATATAATTAATTATTATAAATATTTCACCATATCACACCAGAAGTTGGTTATTTATATATTAATAATAAGATGGTTAAGTTTTGGAAAATGTTTGGTTTACATACATAGATATATATTTTACATCTAAATCATTTTGATTATTAGACAAAGTGAAAGGTCAATATATAAACTTCTCATATATATATAATCTCATAATTATAGAATTGTTATTACTAATGCTACTGTTGCTATTATTAGAAATAATATTGTTTTCTTTAGTTTCACATGCATTTTTGTATTTTCTAATGTACATTCTTGGATTGTGTCAGTATTGAATTCTTGTGTCATCGTGAAAATTCTTTATTTATTAAAGTTACCACATCAAACCCTTCAAAAATATTAAACATTTTACTCTTGGATAATTTTATGTTTATACATTCATTTTAACATAAAATTAACAATAAAGCAATGCACATTATCACTGTAACAATATAAAAAGACAGCTATGCAGTACCATCCATGTAATACAGCACCAATGGATGTCTGTACCCTGGCATTTAATGTACCTTTTAAATTTTGTCACCTATTTTCCCAACCTAGCTCTGTTCTTATACTCTGTGGAGACTTGATCCCATACATTTTAATTATGACCTCACCACATATAATAAAAAATTAACTCCTCTCATATTTCAGCAAACATTTTACCATTTTCTAACAAAGACAAACCCAGTACACACAGACAGTAGTACAGATGGGTTAAAGCAGAATGATACCACTGGATTCGCTTTGGTTGTAAATGACAGAACCTGTGTGTTTGATCTACCTGATATTACAAGTGTCTATAATGCTGAACTGTACACCATCAATATGGCTTTGAATATCAAGTCAAAACATCATCACATCCTTATCTGTAGACATTCATGTAGTGCACTCCAACCTTGTATTCTGAACAAGATTTGTATTCTGGACATCCTACAGTTACTGAAATTCATAATATAATCACCAAGTTGAACCATCACAACACACAAGTAAATTTCTGCTGGATTCGTAGCCATGTGGGAATCCTGGGTAACAAATGTGCAGATTTTTCTGTTAAAGATGCATCTGGCCTACCGTCTTTCACAACTTGAGTTACTACTACTGATTTTATTAGTTTCATTAAACATAGTCTTTGAAGAAGATGACTGGACTGCCTACAGTGGATAATAAATTCAGACATATCAAAGATATGGTGTTACCATGGGACTCTTGCCAAGAGGAAGTGGTCTGTGCTGATTGTGATTAGGACATACCAGAGCTACTCACAGATATCTGATGTCAGCAGAAAATGCATCACTGTGCGTACAATGCGACTGCCACTTGACTGTGTACCATATCCTTGTGGACTGTATACGTTATGCGGCCTTACATCACAGATTTAAATTACCGAGGGATATTTGTCACATCCTAGGAAATGATAAATTTACTAAATCAGATATTGTTACTTCTAAGACGAATCTATATACATAATAAGATTTAATGATAACCAACCATAAATTTTGACTTTATTCTGTTATTCGTGTTATATATTTTATCCTAATGGTTATGTATTTTTTATTATTTTAATTTTAATCTTATTATTATCATCTTAGCTTTAACCGTATTTTATTAATATTTTAATAACTAAGAAGGGGCTTATTTGTTAAATTTTTCAACTTGGATGATGATAACATGAAAGCATTTTTCGCCAAAAAAAAAGAAAAAGAAAAAAGACAGCTACAAATTACTATAGAAACAATATGTGTATGCTGTTAATTTTATTTACTGATAAAAATACTGTGTGTTTCAAAATGAATATCAGATTTTTAAAGCTAAAGCTAAAGTAATATTTCTTAAGCTTCACATACGTTGATTAATTATACATGAAGTGAGAGCTCAACTCAAACAGTTTTAGCATGCGCGAGAGCTCTAAAGCCTACTATTATGGTTTGTGTACTAGCTTTGCAAATGAAATGATCCACCATGACGATGAAGACTTTCTTTATTGTTTTGTATTTAATGAGGAATCAACATTTCAAGTTAATGGAAAAGTAAACACTCATAATCTGGGGGTCAGAAAATCCTCATAAAATATTGCAGTGTGAATGAGACGTCCCAAAACTGGATGTTTTATATGTTGTATCCTAATGGCAAGTTTGTGGGCTGGTTTTCGCAGAAGCAAGTGTGTCTGGAATGAACTGTCTTGATATGCTACAATTGTGGCTCTTTCCCCAACTGCAATACAAACCTCAGAACTTTATTTGGCAACAAGATGGTGCACTTCCTTACTGGCATAATGCTGTACATGATTGGTTGAATGAAATTCTCCCCAACCACGGGATTGGTCACTCGGAACCAGATGACAGGGCTTGTTTGCCGTGGTCTCCATGTTCACCCAATCTGACTCCATGCGATTTTTTTCTTTGGGGGTTTATAAAGGAAAAAGTCTATATATCCCGCTGTTATCAGCTGACCTACTCGTCTTGAGACACAAGATTGAAGCAGCTGTCACATAAATTACTCCAGACCTACTGATTAAAGTATGAGATGAACACCTATTGGCTGAATGTGTGCTGTATAACGAATGGCATTCACATTGAAAACTTATGGGAAAAAGTTATTTGAGTTGCTCTTTCATTTCATGTATATAATTGTATATAATTTATCAATGTAAATAAAACTTAATAAATATTACATAACTTTAAAACCCCAAAATTCATTTTTAAACACATGGTACTTATAACATAATTAGTTGCTACTAAACATTTTTAGAGAATTTAACCCACACAAGAATATCAGAAATAAATTTAAAAAAAAAAAAAAAGTTTTTTTGCCAATAAAAAATAAATTTTCCTTTCTGGTCAAATCAACATTGATTGTGGAGATGAGCATCTGACAATCTTCTCTAGATTATTGAACATTATTTTTCTTTTTATTAAAGTTCAGTGAGGTGAAAAAACACTGCCTGTTAGAATTATTTTAGTTGGATTTTAACATTTTTTACCAGAGGTGTTTTTACTGAACAATCTCTGTTCAGAATCTAAACAAACTGTTAATGTAGGTTTCTTATTTAAAATATTTTTCATATTCTATTCTACTTTGCTCTTTGTTTCAAAGTTTGTTCTAAATTAAATAGAATATCAGTTTCTTTGTGAGTTTTAGCTCAAGACTTATGAACATAAACAAGCAGACTGATATTTGGTAATATATAAATGATCATGTAGATATTTTTGTAAAATTAATGTGATGGGTACCATGTGGTTTCAGAAATACACTAATCGCTCAAAAAAATTAAATTCCCATGATTATAATACAATGCAACCTTTAGAGAAGTTAAACGCATAGCCTTGTTTCAGGTTTTAATTGTTCATCATTTGTTGATTCATAAAAATGTATTGTTTTCATTATTTTTCAGTTTCAAAAATTGATTCAAAAACACCAACAGAAGTGGCAAATTCTGAACCATTTAAAGTACCACAACCTCCTAAGTCTGGTTTTACATTATATGTTGATGAATCTGCATTTGCTGAACAGTTACCTTCTACAAGTATGCAACATCAAAATCATCCAGTAACTGCCATTGATGCTGAAAATATACCTCCTATACGGAAAAATGGTTCTACTACAAAAAACGTTTGTGGTCTGCAAGAAAAACGTACTTGTACTGTACAACAGGTTTATCAACATAAAGAATCTGTTAATATTGATAGTGACTTAGGTGTAAATGTTCTTACTGGTTGTGTTGAAATTAATGATGAGAACTGTAGAAGTGAAAAAAAATTGGCTGCTAGACAGCCATTTACAACTTACACAGATGAAGTAGATTCTGTTAAATCTTCAATTAGTGTGGGTAAAAAAACAGCTGGATTAATGAGTACTATAACACCAAATAAAACCAGTGATGCTGAACCTTGTTGTTCATCTGAAATAGCTGTTGCCACAACTTCGGAAAGAAAATCTAGATTTATTATTCAATGTGATGATGAAGTAAGCAATAAAGAGGCATGTAATGAAGTAGAAAATGATATGAATAATTATATGTTACAATTAAAATGTGTGAAACAGAACCAACTTCCTTCATATCATCCTAATATGGATGTAGCAGGTAATGATCAACCTGTCACTTTACCATATGTTCCACCACCTGTTAATGAGATTCCTGTTCAGGAAGATGAAGGAAAAGAGAATTTTCAAGCACATAATTTTTTAAGAAAAGCTGAAAAGCGAGAGCTCTCAGGAGTCCTACAACCTGCTTTGAACATTCCATTTGAACACCTTCAAAATCTGGTAAAACATTTTTACTTATAATATTTTGCAGTAGTACAATTTATAATTATTTATACCTTGTCTATTAATTGGATTTAAGGTTTATTTTCTGTATACAAAATTAAAAATCTTGTAATCCTGATATATCTATGTGTTTAACCGAATTTTAATAGTTGACGATTAATTACGAAGAAAAAGTACATTAACGAGCAGTGGGTAAAATCCATGCTTAGGAAAGAAGCTCCAATAACTGTTACAATGAATTCCTACATTTAGTTAAATGTTTTCAGTTTTTCATTCAGAATTATTTCGGACAAAACCGATTGACGTGAAATTTGGACAGTAATTAGGAAATAGCTCAAGGAACAAACGTTATATAGTGCTGATGTGTTCTTTTACCATGAGGGTGGATCCCACCCCTTCTCGGGAGGTGGAAATTATTATATTGAAAATAACTGCAGAAATCAATGGAGGAATAAATTCTAAGTAAAAATGTTCTATAAAAATTTTTTTTAAAGTCAATACTTTTTGAGCTATTTGTGATTGAAAATGTTGATTTTTCATGTAACCATTGAATGATTTTTCACGAATAATTCAAAAACCTTACGTTTTTATCAAAAAACTTTATATAGCAAAATTGAAGCTTATAAAATAACAGATTGTTTTTTTTTTTATATTTCTTTAGATGTAATATGAACTGAGTTATGCCTTGTTGAAGGTAACATTTTGTTCACCAAAAACTGAAGTTGGATGTTTCAACATTAAATAACGGAAAAATTTTTGAGGAAAACTTATAGGATATTTTTCAAAGTACTTGTAAAGACCTTTAAAATTAGCTTTGGTAAAAGTCATTAGCATGAAAACTAACAGAATTATGATGAAAATAAAATGGTTGCCTTGCTTTTTCAGAGAAAAAATCAACAATGAAACAAGTGACTTTTCTGCAAGAATTGGAATTGAACGTAATCCTTTTACAATTTATTTTATTTAAGTACTAACAATATGTTCTAGAAGTTTGATCGATTTGGAATGACTAGATTTGAAAAAAAAGGTTGAGTCAAATTAGAAAAAGTTTTTGAAATTTCTTAAAAATTTTTTTTTTCACAGTAATTAAAAACTAAAGAAAATGTGTAAAAATGTTTTTTTTTTTTTTGAGTATAAAAGTTTATTATTTTTTTTACTGAAAATTTTAATTTTTTATTTTATTTCTGTAGAATAAAAATTGATTGAGATATCACCATTAGAAGTTTGCATTTGGTGCAAGGACCACCTTTCCCAAGCCCTTTAAACTCAAAAATTTAAAAACTAAGTGCTCAAGGAATTTGAACTTTAAA
Organism: Lycorma delicatula; assembly: GCF_047948215.1. Taxonomy (NCBI): domain Eukaryota; kingdom Metazoa; phylum Arthropoda; class Insecta; order Hemiptera; family Fulgoridae; genus Lycorma; species Lycorma delicatula. The sequence goes on from NC_134456.1 coordinate 134,854,933, forward strand.
TCCCTTGTAGCCTTTGAAATTCTCTGCAAAATGGTTTTTTTGAGCAATTGGATAGCTTAAAAATTAAGGAAGTTGTAGTTGAAAAACCAATCAAATATTTTCGGTGCAATTATCAGAGCATGTAAATTTTAGCTAAAGAGGTACAATTAAACAATTTGAGTCGTATTGAAGACTTCTCAGCGTTTCTTGAGCAGATGCGCTATGAGTCCTTTATTAAAGCTTCTTTCACTTTTATTTTCCTGTTTAGCCTCCAGGAATTACCTTTCAGACTTTACTTCAGAGGATAATGAGGATGATATATATGGGTGTAAATAAAGTGTAGGCTCAGTTCGACCACACTTTAAGAGAGTCTATTTCCAAACCCAGGTGTGGCTTGGAAACAAAAATATTTGTCCAATTGACTGAGGATGGATAATTAATGAAGGCTCTTTACTACCAATTAAAATGTAGAAAATGCTTGCACTGAAAGAACTGCTCAAAATTATATTTTGCAATTACAAAAGTAAAAATTGTAGTTAACAAAAGTATGCAAGTATTGCAATTACTTGTGGCTGCAGTAAAGTTGGACTTTTTTTGTAACCCTACGTGTGGATCATGCTCTGGTGACAATTGTCAAAGTTGTCCTCCAGTTACTGACCATGAGGAGGAGGTCGACAGTTCTTGTGATGCTCCATAGTTACAATAATAAAATGTGCTATTATAATGTATGTAAAATTTTTATTTCTCTCTTTTATACATTTTATAATTTTCGTTTTTAATTTTACGTAAACAAGATTGTTAATTTTAATCATGAGACTGATTTGTAAGGTTTGGAACATTGCAATAAGCATTAATAACTGTAAAAAGTTTATAATTCATTATAAATGCACCATTAAACATTTTAAGCTGTTGAAAACTAGTTTTTTTGTTTGTTATTAGTGGGATTCTAAGGATTGCAACGTTGTAACATATAAATTATGTTTCAGAATGTGGAACAATGTTTATTCTACACAATTAAATGATTTTGAGCTAAAAAACACTTGCATACATAATTTTAACAATTTTTTTAATAAGGGATGGTTATTAAGAGCTGATACGTTGCAATAAATTATATTATAAACGGTAAAGGGATTTTTAATTCATTATAAATTATTAAAACATTTCAAACTGTTGAAAACTAGATTTTTTTTTTTTAATTTCATCATATTTTTGATTGTGGTTTCTACGGGTTGAAACATAGTAAAACATCATCAATACACATATGACCAAACAGTCAATATCAGGCCCCCTCGTGTACAATCTACATCTAAAAAGTAAACATAATGATACAGTCATACATGAAAACAGTACCTTGTGGCTTACTTGGAAAAGTATGAGTTGAAGTGGTTTTCTGGTGCCTTATTTACTAAGCTGAATATGCTGCATGTCAGTATGCTTGATTTATTTCTTTGCAAATTTACTTTTTTCTTGAATATAAAATTTCTGGCTTTGAAAACAAAAGGAAAATATTTTTCCATAAGCTTGTTCTTGAAGTAGCTGAACTAGTATTAGGTAACAGTTTCAATTACAAAATAAATTTTCAGATGTTTATTTTACTATGAATTAAGTTTTCTTATTTATATTTAAAATAATAATTAATATTTATTCTTAACAGAATTTAAAACCTTAACAGGAATTCTGTTAAACCTTAACAGAATTTTAATTATTAATGAAATATTTAATTTTTGATCATACTGAAGTGATTTTTTTTAATCTTAAGAGTAGAAAATCTTCAAAATTTAAATTTTAAAAGTAGTGTAAATTTTTTTTTTAGGATAAGGATAATGATTTTGCTAATGATACTTGTAATACAAAAGCATTTGCATTTGATCTTCCTTCATCAACGCCTTTTCCAAATCAGTTTAGAAATGTTGATCCCACTGATGGCAATGAAAATACTGCTGCTTACTGGTGAGTTTTAATTAAGTACTTTTTGTATAGAATGAATTTTGTGTGGTTTATTATTAGTGTAGTTACTGGATACTGAGTGCTACAAAGTTGCTATTGAAAAATGCAATGCAGATCAATAGACTAGTAGAATCATAATTTTTCTCTTCTGGAGAAAAAATGTTGAAGTGGTTTTGAATATTGCTAAATTCCATTTTAAAATAAATTTTATTTTATAAAAAAAAATATTTTTAATTGTGAGTTAGCTTAATAGAAGCTCTTAGTTATGATTGGGAAATACATTTTTGTCAAATTATTTGATTTACCTTAAAAATTCTTTTTGTTCTGTTGATTTTATAAGTAAATGGTTCTTTATGATTTCTGTAATGGGTAATTACAAAATTACTTGTCCTAAGAAAAGTGAGGATTACTGTACAGTTTTTCAAAAAATTAATGTTTAAGCATTATAAAAATTGTACAAAAGCATGTTTAAAAAAAATATAACAGGATTTCAAAGCTATTTAATATCTTTACTGTAAAATGGAAGAGTAACTCTTACAGTTTTTCCTTATAAGTGCAATGTGAGCATCTTTCATCAATCGGCACGCATCCAAGTGATAGGATACTTCATCCATACTTTAACAAGCATATCTGAAATAATGGAAGTGACAGCTGCTGCAATCCTGTGCCTCAAACAGGTAGATTTAAGAAATAACAGAGACATGTACACAAAATCCTTTATAAAACCCCAAAGAAAATATCTCATGGGGTCAGATCAGATGTCCTTGCAGACCACAAGCTCTATCATTGGGTCTGTGCCGACCAATCCAAAGGTTGGGGAAAACTTCATTCAATCAATCCCACATTATCTTATTGCAGAATAAAATTCTCTGGTTCATCTTGCAGTTGAGGAAAGAGCAGCATACCAAATAAACAACTCCTATTATGTTTATTTCAGCAAAAAAGAATGACACCTAAACTTCTGTCGAGATATTGCTCAGAAAATGTTTAATTTTGGTGAGTCCCTTTCGCATTGTAAGAATTTATGAGGATTTCTGTTCCCTAGATATAGACATTATGTGTATTATCTTTAATACTAAAATAAATTGTTGACTCCTCTCTAAACACAATACAATCAAGAAAGTCATCTTCATCCTGTAATATTTTGATTGTGAAATCAGCACATACAGCCTACATATTCAGTAGGCTTCAAAGCCTACAAACAGCTATAAAAACTGTATGGAAGCATATATAAGCATTTTCTTAAAACATTTCACATTGTCATTGGCATTGTTATTTTGCAGCTGGTCTTAAAAGATTTTTTAGGAATATGAAGGAAAGGCCCCCTGACACATTCAATATTTTCTTCAGACACTTGGTCGTCCGTTACTCTTCCCTTTACATACAAATCTGGTTATTTCAAACTGCATCAACAAATGTTATTTTCACTTGGAGGATCAAAATTAAACTTTCTACAGACTACATATTGGATTGTAATTACATTCTCATTTAGCAAAGCACTAAACAGAAAGTTTTCTGTTCAGGAGTCACCATTGTTGCTACTAGTGCTGTCAAGTGGAGAGATAGGCAATCACCCTATTGCCATGTGCGCAACTAAAACTGCCCTTTTTACTCTTTGATTCTGGTCTTAAATCAACAATCCATACCTCATCCAAGGAATATAACAAATTAAAACCCTGACATTCTTCTTTACACCCAGTATATATATGTTTGTGTGTGTGTGTGTGTGTTTTATAATGAAAATGAAATAAATGTTTTTCCATGTGAAAAATACCTAGTCTTATTGGATTTGAATTCAGAAATTTAAAAATGTAAGACAAACTCCTTTAATGGGGAGCTAATAGAATGATAAAAGCCACAAAAAAGAGATTGTTACAAATGTGTGTGATATTTTGATGCATAACAATTTTTTGAGCTTTATGCATTTAAGTCACATTAAAAGGACAGTCTTTGTCCTTTTAAACATTTCAGTCAATTAATATTCTAAAATTACTTATAATATTTTTAAAAAAAATAAATAAATAAAAAATATTAATAAAATTATTTATAATTTTATCATTAATATTTTAAAATTATTTATGGAACAGCAGTAAAAATAATGATGCAATTTTTTGTCATCAGTCATTTGATCGGTTGTGTATCTGTTGCGTTCTGCCTGTACGAAACCTTTTGTTTCTACTTTCATTCCACATTTTTAGTTATCTGTTTCATGTGGTCTATACTTTAACTTCATTTATTGTTCTCTAAACTTCTTTTAATTCAAATTCATTAATCCTGAATGGTGTAATTTAAGTGCTATCAATGATGTATTTTTTTAGATTCATCCACTTACCTCTCATTTCCAATTTATTTTAAAAACCCTCTTCATTTTTGTATTCTGTTAATCCTAATTTTCAACATTTTGCTATTTTGCCTTGTTTCAAATGGTTTTATTGTTTGGTTTTTGATGTTTTACTACTGTGTAAGTATTACATTCCATACAGATATATGAAAAAAAAAGATAGTGATAATTTTGCAAAACTAAATTTTAATCTTAAAATGTGTATACTCACACACTTGTTTAAGGTAGACATTCATACTATGTGATGAAATGGTGAATAGTGTTGATTTTGCACTTAAGATAAAAGAAGGCTTCACAACTTATAGCAATAAGGAATGTTGTTTACGTAACAACATTGTTAGCTGCTTACTTGTAAGTTTTAATATCTTATGTAATGTGCTCTTATAAGAACAAGAATACATACATAGCAATATGTGTACATAAGAGTATATGGTATTCATAAAAATACTAATACAACGTGTGCAATTTTAAGTAAAACATTTTGTTGATTTGTGAAAGGTTTATGTACTGAATAAGCTTAATTTACAGTACATATGATAGAATATACTAAAGCTAAAATCAGATGTAGATTATTTCCTACAAATGATTTTTATTTCATGTGTATAAATTTACCGATCTTATTTTTATTTTTTCAGCTTTTTTTGTTAAATTAGTTCTTTTTTTATTGTAGCTCATATCTTGGTGAAGATATGCCAAAAGCAACTACTGAGCTTAGTGTAATCTTAGAAGCATCAAAAGAAAGATACAGCAGTTCATCTGGAAGTAGCTCAAGTGGACAGACACCATATGGCCCTAGCCATTATAAACCTCTTAATACATATAGTGAGATAAAAGGTTCAGAATTACATAATATTACAGGTAGACTAAATTAAAAAAATTTACTCTGCATGAAAAGAAATGATTCTTTTTGAAGATCAGCTTTGAGAGCCAAAGCTGATCTTCATACCTGTGTTGTTTTCTGCTTTTATTTTAATTAATTATTGACATCTTATATTTCTTATTAATTAAGTGATAGCCTCCTGACTGTGGTTGTAAAACAAATTAGTATGTGAATATAACAAAGTAATTAAGCTTGCTGTGATTGTCATGTGTATATGATGGTAGGTTTTCCAATAAAAAATCTGAAAAATTTCGTTGAATCAACTAATTATTAATGAATTACACAGTACGTCTGAAAAGTTCCCAAACTAAATTAAATAAAAATACAGATTTAAAGATAAACAAATTTACTCACATCAGCCCTCTACGTAGAACCCTTCTCTAGTTATATACTCATTGCAGCGCCGGTAGATTCTGTCAAATACTCTGGAGAAATCACTTTGTGAGATTGCCTTCAGCTGCTTGGTGCAAGCCCTTAAGACGGCTGGAATGTCATCGTAAAAGGAGCCTTTCATCTTCAACTTCAGTTTCAGGAACAAAAAATAGTCTTTTGCAGTCAATTTGGGTGAATAGGGTGGGTAGGATAAGACAGTGATTTAATAAGTTAAAACTGTTGTCATGTGTTCCGAGGCATTAATGTGCAAGAGAGTCCAACGCTCAGATCCTGGTACTCACGCCAGATTTGGCAAATGCGATTAGGCGTTTTATTTTTTCCAAATAGAATTTAGAGTTCACAGTTTGACCAGTTGTGCGCACACTTTTTTAACGTTTTCATTGTGAACAGCTGTTCACCTCAAAGCGGCCTCCCACTTTGTTTGTCATAATCCAATCACTCTCTACCGTCTTTAAACCATTCCCACCACCAAGTATGTTGTAGCACGAGATGTGGCTTCATTACCAAATGCTTGCTGTCTCATAGAATAAATTTCAACGAAATATTTTTGAAGTTGAACACAAAATTTTATTGCACTTCTCTGTTCCATGTCACGGCATAATTTTAATTGGTATGAGTGTAGCACTGATTTAACTTTAAACTCATTTGTTTTCTGAGGCATTCACAACGATGAATGGTGCTGTCAAATCTGGACTAGGCGCAGGGTTCACGCTTCTGTGTTTTTAGTTAGTTAGTTTGAGGGAATCATGTTAGGTTGGATGTGAAGATGTCCATTTGAGGCCTATTTGAAGGCAAAATTTGATATATATTTTACTGATGCAAATATCTGCTGAAGCATTTTCATTGGTGGCATCTCAACCGAGGCCTGGCTGATGACTGTGAGATGTAATCAGTTAGAGGGTCTAAAGACGACCTCCAGTAAAGCCCCTCAGGGCTCAGAACAGAGGGGGTGGTGTGGTGACCGGTAATGTCACAAGGTCTTCCCCCTACGGGGTTGGGATGTTCCATGTTGCGAGCTCACACAAGGTCACATGAATATCCATGTGCAGCCAAATATAACTCAAGACTGGAGTGATGAAACGTGATGAAATTTTGAACACAAACTCATCAGACATTGTACTGCATAGTTCCTTGGTTCCTTGGTTATCAAAGGGATGGCGCTACTTGTATCAACTACAGAAATTTAGTTCAGTAACTTTTCAAACATAGTGTGTATAAGTTAAAAAATGTTCAAAATAAGCCTAGAGAAAATTCTCAGTTATTGATATTATAAGTTTTTCAGTTTCTGAAGTATCAGCAACATTTTATCTTGAGTAAATGCCCCAGGATTTTAATTTGTTAAAAATAATTGACTTTGTTAAAACAGCCTTCAACATTTGGTTCTGCTGCAAAATCATATCAAAGAAAAATTTTTATGGGTGGGATTTTATAATCAAGTGTTGATGCACATCTATTGATATAGTGTCATTCATATAAAACTGCTACCGTAGCTGAACTTAGAACAGAGACCTGATACTGATATGTTATTTTTAATATTCTGTCTTTACTTTCCCTTATTTCTAAAGAAAAATTGCCAGTGCTTTTGAACAGATAAATTAATTCGCTGTTCTTGTTGTCATAACATGGAGGCGTATATCTGTTTGTTTTATTTTTATTTCACATAATTTTTGTACAAATAAAGAGGATCTGTTACTATGTATTTTGCTTTTACTGATCATGATGAAAATAGATTAGATGTCTGTGATATAAGTTTGTGGTTAATTATAAAGTAAAAAATAAAAAGGTATATAGAAACTTTTTTCATGCACTGAGAAATTTGAAAGAGGTTGATGTGAAAGAGAGAAATTTGACTGTTTCATATTCTGTAAATTTCTGCCTAAAGTACAATAACCTATTAAAGGATGTATTATTAACTATTAAAATATTGTTTTCATAATCAGAAACTAATAAGCATTAAGGGTATTAACTGAAAACTTATGAATGTTAGATCATGATTTTCTTAGCTTTTAAATAATCATTTACATTTGGCATGGTTATTTTAATGTTACCTTAAAGCATGTTCTATGAAATGCATGTCTTAGTCAGTTCTAATTTTATTGATTTCTTGATGTGAATAAATAACTTTAGACTTTCTCATTAGAATTGTATTGATGATGTTTATAGTAGAACCTGAATAATTAATTCATCATGCAGATCATTCAAGAAGTTATGATAGTTTGTAAAATATGAAAATACATTATAAAACAATAAATCTTATGAGTGAAAAACATCAGAGTTTGATAATATTGTTAATCTGCAACTATTTTATTTTACTGTAATTAGTTTCATTGTATATTGCTACTTATATTTCTCAAGAACAGATTTATGAGAGTGACAACACTGTTTTGGGAGAATTATGCATACTTTCTTAAACTACTTATCTTAAGTTTGTTACAACCAACCAGGATTCAATGTACAGTGGTTTTGTAGGCTAAACAGAAAAAAAGAGAGGACTCAATGTTGATATGCCATTATGTTTGCTACGGGACAAAGTGTAATGAATTTAGTTTATTGGTACATTAATTCTTTATTATTTTTGATAGAGAAAATGCTTAAATTTCATCTTTGAGCTCATGGAATGTCTCAAAACTGTAACACTTGATTGTTATTATCTAAAATAATGTTAATTATTTAAGCTTAGTGTATCATAGTACCCAGAAAAGGACTGACTGTTATATCTTCAATCTTATTTCACATGACATGGAGATAGCATATACATGACCATATTGCTAGTCCTGTAAAATAATTTAAAGTATCTTTGCTCTTTCAGATTATGTGAAATTTGTATCTACATAACTTTTCAGAGCTAATTTCATGGTTCTTTCATCAATGTAACCTACGTTGCATATTGTCTTTTCCTTAAATAAAGGAGATTCCTTTCCTTTTTCTATTTTTGATTAGTTACATTTGATAGATATAATAGTATTTTTTATTAATTTAAACTATGTTCTTTCATTAATTCTACTCTTGTGTTGTGATTGAGTTACAAAACTGGTTTGGTTTGAGTGATGGATTATTTTACGCCCATTCTTAATATGTTTTTTTTTGTTTGTGAGGGGATTCCTTTACAATCCCTTACTGTTTATTTTTTTCTTTATACAGTTGAGTGCCAGTTACTTGGATTGACCTTTGCAAGGCCAGATCTGGATAATTGGAAAATTAAAACAAGGTTTATTATATGAACTGGACATATCATTTAAATGTTTATGTGTATCACACTTAACAAATAGACAAAAATATTAAAAAAATAAATATATTTCAGTAAAATTAAAAAGATATAAGAACATATGTTTGATGTAATAAATACAGACACAGTAGTAAGTTACAAAGAATTATCTGAAAGAAATTAAAATTGACTATGATATTATTTTATAAAAGATTTCATATAAAAAACACGAAAAAAATGATAAAGAGATATAGAAGAGCAATTGAGCAAAGTTACTGTATGTTATAAAGAAATACCGTTTCTTAAAAATTACAAAAACTGAAATAATTACAGTACATTAATCATAATTAATTAAAATAAAATTAATCAAGTCATACCTTTAAAACACTATTTCTTCTTTTTTTAAAAAAAAAAAAAACTAATCTGCATTTGCTTTAATGTTGAACTTTGTTTGTAAGCTGCGAGATCACGTAATCATTTTAAATAAAAAATTATTAGAATTGCATTTGTTTTGTTGTTCCAACTAGTCTATAGTGATAGACAAACATTTGTGAATTTTTTCATATTTCAGCCCTGTATGCAAGTTGTTTTCTTTTTCAGCCATTAGATAATCACCTTCTCATATGCCTTCTAGCATCATCATAAAAAATTTGCTATCCTGGATTGTTTTTTAATTGTGTATGATCCATTCATTGACACTCTTGAAGTTGCAGTCTAAATTGCTTAGTATATATCTCTTCTGTAAACGTTTTTAAACTTTTGATATCTTCATGACTGTGTTTCATCAGTCTTGGTAGGCATTGCTTTATTTTAAAATTTTATTCCATGTTCTTGCTAATGTGACCCTTTTGACCATGCATCAGCCACCATTTGGAAGCAATCTGATGGTCTTAATCGTTCCACTTATATCATCATTATAAGCCAAAAAATGTTTTTTCATTAAGTTTTTGCGATAAAGACTTTTCAGGAAAATGATAACTCCTTGATCCATTGGTAGTAAAATTTGGATTTAGAAACAAAATTCTGAATTTTCTGTCCCCTCTTTGTCAGTAGCCAGGTGAAGGCTGCGTAGCTACATTATCTAATATCAAAAGAAAGCTTCTATTTTTACCAGTAATCTAGTGGTATTTTTTAACATCCCGAATAAAATAATTATCGTACCAATCAGAAAAAATGTCACATGTCAGTCATGCTTTCTTTTGGTTTTTCTAAATAACTGGACACTTAAAAGGGTGTGGTCATTTTGATTTCCCAATCAGCTTAAGATTTAATCAGTGATCTCCTTATGTGTTACCACCAACCAACAACATTAAGTGTTTTGTAGACATTTTGCAGCCTGAAGCTAATTCAAGGCCTGTTTCATTTACATTATAAACAAAATGTACATCATAATCTTTCAAGTAAATCATCAAATAGTTGAATAAATTCATTTGCTGCTGGGACATTTGCTGAAATTTTTCCAATTGTCTCAGTCTGATTTGCCATGTGTAGCTGGGCATTATCATACAAAAACAAAATACTGTGTGTTTGTTTTTTATAGCTCTTCTAAGATTTTAAAACGTTTATGTGTTGGCGTTCACAGAAGTTCCTTGATGACTAAATTCAAAAGCAAAACACCCTTTTTGCCCCATAAACAGTAGCTATAAGCGTCTTTACTGAATGATCTTGTGTGAACTTGTTCGGTCTGGCAAATGATGAATACTGCCATTACATTGACTGCTGCTTTGTCTCAATGTACAAGTAAGAAACCAGGTTTCATCTACAGTAACAATATGATCAAACAATTCATCACCTTCATTTTCATAAAGCTGCAAAAATTCATGCGCTGTAGCAAAAAATTCTTTCCCTTATGTTTGTATGTGTCAGTTAACATCTTCCACAACTATGTGATGTGGTTTTTTATAGTCCAATTTTTCAGTCAAAACTTCATAAATCAAAGATCAGCAAACATCAGACAATTGTGATGCAGTAAAGCTACCGGTTTTCTTGAATTTTTTCAATCAAATTATCCATTATTACTAATGATGACCATAAACGTTCTTCATCATGAACATTTGTTCGCTCTTCTCAAAATATATTACTTTACTGTAACATAATGTTCAGTTAAAAGCCACAAATTTTCTTGTGAATTTTAGCCACAGAATTGTTTTTTGCCATCAAGAATTGGATTACTCCTTGTACTTCATACTTGATGGTGTCACACATTGTAGCATTCATAAATGGATTATTATAAACAACTAACAACAAAATAGCTAAAATTTTGTTGCTAACACCTGACTATTGATTGAAATTAGATCTGCAGGATCATAGGTGTACTGTTACTAGGGTTGAAAAGATCTTAACAAATAACTTCTCTGGCACTGAGTCTCTGATTTGTTCTCATAACATTGGAATATTCTAATACTCAATTTTTTTTTCAAAATGTATTCTTTCTCCAGAAAAAATGCCACATAGGAGAGGGGAAGAACAGGTCTCTACACCCCAGTTCCTAAACTGAAAAAATTAAAGTATGGTTGTGTTTGAACTTTTGTTTTTCATAGTCTTTTCTACCTTCAAAGAAATTAAAAACAATTTAGAAGTAGAGATCATCTATGTCTCTTAACTATCATAACCTAAAATATAATATTTTATTCAAGAAATCTTTATTTCAAAATGTTAGCCCCTTCTGTTTAACCTCCAGAACCACCGTAAGGTATTTTACTTCAGAGGATGAATAAGGATGATATGTATGAATGTAAATGAAGTGTAATCTTGTAGTCTCACATTTACCATTGAAACCCAACTACCAAAGAACACCGGTACCCAAGATTTTAGTATTCAAATCCATATTAAAGTGCCTAACTTTACTAGGATTTGAACCTTCAAACTCTTGACTTTGAAATCGGCTAATTTGCAATGAGGAGTTAACCAATAGACCAGCTCAGTAAAAAAATGTTAGCTTGTAAAAAAGAAATTCTAACCTTAGGAAAAAATTAAAATATAAAATGATGTCAGAGTTCCAAGTTCCCATGTTCCAGTCATGCTCGATTTTGCCCCCAAGCCCACTAAATTAACAAAAATTTAAATATTGGGACATTCAAACAATTTTTTCAAAATGTGTTCTACATTAAAAAAAATAAAATCATAGCAGAAGTGATTTGTGTGTTCTTATTTTCCAAAGAGATCATACCATCTAGACCCCTAATTTAACAAAATTTTATTAATGTAGCATTGGAACCATTGCTTTTAAAATTGTGTTACCTTTTGAAAAATAAAAAAAAACTATGTTGCCAGAGAGATTTTCCTTGCCCTCCTAGGGCCTCCTGCTCCCTTTACTTTTGAAACTGAAGCTTGTGCTATTCAGTCCTTCCTTTTTCAGTGTCACGTTTTTTTGGGGCCAGTAAAAAATTACTGTTATTGAAACAGTATGCATTTGTTCAGTTGCTTCTTCGCTATTGTAGTTTGTTTGATACTCTGTCTGTACAAGTGTTTGTTTGTGTGAGTGTATTATATTAATTTTGTGAAAAACATTGTTTTTTATTTAAAAAAATTACTCAATGCAACATTTGAAAACTTTTGGAACGATGTTTTACGACTGTAAGTGGTCTTAAAAGTATTATTCATGCTGATTTCAAATCTGATTTTACTCTTTCTGTATCATGTAAGGTTTTTATCCAAATCACTTTTGAAGTTTTTAGCAGAAATCGCATTTTTTAAACAGGGAAATTATTATATTTTTGTTCAATTTAAAGATTGTATGTTTTGTAACCTTGTATAAAATTACAATACACTTCATTAGAGTAGAGAATGGTATATACTCACTTAAAAAATGCTATTATGACAATTTAATTCCGCTTCACTGATTTCACCGCTTCAAGTTCTTTCTGACATCTGTTGAAACTTCTATTCCTCTATTGTCTCCCTTCACCAGTGCTGTCTCTTTTTAGAATAAAACAGTAAGTCAGCCATCATGTTTGCATTCCACTTTCCCTGGTATCTCTTTGCCATATCCTTGATGTTCTGGTGGAAACATTCTTCTTGTTCTTCACTGACATCGCCAAGGTTCGCAGGAAAAAAAACAATATGTGAATGCAGGAAATGAAGCTTCATATTCATGCTACATCCTAATTTCACGAAACTCTACAACAGTGTTTTAACTATGGTTTTACACTTGGGATGTTTGTTGTTGCCCAAAAGGTTGGCCCCAACTTCTTTAAACAAAACCCAAGCCCTTTTTTCCACTGGATTCATTGTACTTTCAAACAAATTGTCTTTCATTAAATGTCTAATCTGTAGCCCCACAAAGACCCCTTCTTTAAATTTCTCATAAGATGCTTTTGGAAATTTTGTTGCCAAGTACTGGAAGCTTTAGTGAAATGTTTCATTAATCCGAGCCTGATGTGCAGAGGAGATAATAGTGTCTTGTTTGGTTGAACAAGTGGTACATTTGTTATGTTCTGTGAACCGGGTTGGAGGGTTTTTCTTTTGGACTAGTCTGTTACCTTCCAATGCTTGTCTTTGGCTTGGTTGTCCCATTCACAAATGAAACACGGCATTTTTGTGTAGCTGGATTGTTGACCAAGTAACATACCAACTACTTTTAAAGCCCTACAAATTGTCCAAGAATGTTTTTCATAGGTCACATATTTCAGCAGAGCTTTGAGATTTTCATATATCTTCTTGAGATGTACTGAATGTTCAATGGGTATTGAGCCAAACAAATTTCCATTATGTAAAAGTACACCTTTGAGGCTACGTTTTGACGTGTATAACCTCCATTGACCTGGATTATAAGAGATGTTAAAGAAATTCAATAAACCCTCAATATCACAACAAAAAACCAGAGAGTTTTCTTCTTTAAAGAATTTTATTAATTCCTTCTCTGTGGTCGTATGCCAAGAGAACGAAACTCCGGGTAATAGGAGATTTTTTGCTTTCATTCTTAACTCAAGCAATTGAGTAAGTAACATCTTTTGTCAGATTCTAGTCACAAGTTAAATCATTAAGTTCATTTTGACTGAATAATTTTGGTGCAGAATCTTCTTCCAGCAAGTAATCATCAGCATTATCGCAACCATTTTCTGAGTTGCTCTCCTGTGGCACATCATCAACAATGGGAGGTGGAACTATGATAGTGAGAGATTCACTATACATAACTGGTCGTAAGGCCGAAGGGATGTTTGGATATTGTATCCTTTTTACTTTTTGTGTTATGACCTTGAACGTTAAAATAACAATCATTAACATGATTTTGTGGTTCCCTCCAGACCATTGGAATTGCAAAAGGCATTGATTTTTTTGTACCATTTTTCCACAATCTCAGTCCCTCAACACATGTACAGCATACCTTGTGCAGTGCCCAGCTTATGTCTTCATCATCAAGCTTTATGCTGAAGTACATGTAATAGACATTTCTCACAAAACTATTAATGCCCTGTCTTGGCTTAGCAATTATGTAGCTACCACAAATATAACAGAACATGTTTGGGTTATTCAAACCACTTGCAGGAACTCTTTTCTAAAGAAACTACATATGTCATCACAAGTATAACCTCACAGAACTATAGCATGTCAACAATGAACAGCGAACAACAGTCAACAGTGAACAATTAACATTGGCTGTAACAAGTGTAATCCTTACCAAAATAAAATTTCCTTCTCTCCCTATAAAAGTTCCCTTTGTGGAATTTACATTTAAATAAAAATTGAGTTCACTTGATTTGCAAAAAAAAACTATATGTGATAGAAAAAACCAATTACAGATCTGAAATCAGCACAAAAAAATACTTTACGAACATGTAAAATTACAGAAACATAGAAAATCATGTTGCGTAGTGTATCAGTGTCATTACAATTTTTTAATTTTTACATTTTCTGTTATTAACAGATTCTGTTTCTTTACAGTAAATTTAACATAGGATAGTATTATAATCCCACTTTATTATCACGGAAGGTAAAAGTAGTAGGGATATACAAGAAAAACATTTGGGGGCGCAAACTTATCCATAGCCAGACAAGAGAAGCCATGTTTATTTTATTTTTTTGACTTAATGACAAAGGAGGCACAAGGTGGACAGATCCTTCTTAAACAAGTTCAGAAATATGTATATCAGAGTTTTACTTAATAGTGTTCAAAAAAATTTAAATGAAGCAAAAACTTATCTCGATAAAAATTTAAGCACTCCTAAAAAAAATCATAACAAAAAACCAAAACATCCATGGATAACTTTGATAAAAGTGTTAATGTGAAGCGATTTATAATTTTCACATTTGTAAAGGTAATTCATTACTCTTCAATCACAAAAAAGAAAATCAATTTTAAAGGTGCATTTGGTCTTTATGATGCATTATCAAAGATAGGGGTTCAGATAGAGATAGTTATAGGTAATAGAAAAATTACAAAATTAGGAACTAATACTACAGAATTTAAGAGCTATTAAAGAGTTCCATAAACAAAACAGATTCATAATTTACAAGGATGAATCCTACGTACATGCCAGTCATACCAAACCATTATCATAGAGTGACCCCTTTTAATCTTCAATCTTCACTTATGATAACTTCATTCTTCCTTTTTTTTTCCTTACTTTTTTCTCCTTTTACTGACACAATGCTATTATCAAGATTCCATTCCCATTAACTATATGTCCTAACTAGTTCCTTTTATTTTTTGTACTTCCCGCATAAGTGCTCTTTTCTTTAATCCCATTCATTACTTCCTCATTTCCCACTTTTTCCTTTCATCATATTTTCTCCATCCTTTTCCATATTCACATCTCAAAAGCCTTAATCCATTTTCCTCCCTCTTCCTCATTGTCTGAGCTTCACTTTCATACAACTAGAGACGTCATATGCAGCATTTGTTTAATCCCTTTATTAACTCTAAGCCAGACTTTTACCAGATAGTAATTTATTCTCTTACTCGAGGTTTCTTTTGCCATTGCTAATTTTCAAAATAAGGTAAATAGCTTTGTCTATTATCTTATTTTTTGACAAAAAAAAGCCTTATCATCAATTAACAAGATTAAAACATGTTTTTTATTGTAGTTCAATTGACTATTGTTAGATATTATATTAATTATAAAAACTTAGAATGTAGAATTATTAGAACTTAGAATGTTTTGGTTTGAATTAGTTGATTATATTTTAAATCTTATAATCTGATTGTTGTTAATTATAAATTACATTCATATATATCAATTAGAGAAACTTCTCAAACAATATTTTGTAACTGTATATTATGCAAATAATTACCTATTCAAACAATGGTCATGCAATATAGTATATGATAATATTATTCCAAATAAAGGAAAATCAAAAGGTCTTAATAAAACCATCTGTGATTCATAAAAATATAATTTTATATTGATGTGATTACTGTGAATTGTAAGAAAAGTACTGAAGAACATCTTTAAAATATATGAGTATAAAAACTTTAAATTGTCTAAATCCTACTTCAACAAGAGAATTCTGTATTTGGAAATTTTCAAGAGAACTTGATAAATAGTGTCAGTAAAGAAAATAAAACTTAAAAAAAATGAAAAAATAATTTGTTTACAAGTTTTAATTTAAAAGAGACATCATTGTTAAAACATTGGATTTCATAAATACTTTAATTCAAGCAACTGTTGCACTCTGATAATAAACATTAATAATAAATTTAGTATTTTATCTTATTAAACTGAATTGCAATAAGATAAGTCATTTTAATCTTGACGTATATGATTTTAATTTTACGGCTTCTGATGATGAAGGGTATCCTTTAAAAATATTAAATTAACAAGTTTTAACAATAAACACCAATTACAAGATAACATAAAGATGAACATATATTCATTTATTTATAAACTTAATTTAAAGGAGCTGTAGGATGCTGTATAAGCTCTTTAATAGAACATATTATACTCATACCAATACATTTATATCACCATAGTCCATATGTCAGAATGATACCATATAATATATGATATTACCAGTATTGTATAGGGCGTATTCATAAAGTAAGGGCTGACAGCCTGTATTTAAATATTAGCAAGTGTGAACACAGTTTCACGCATGCAGGGCCACCAATCAGCTACTTATGAAGCCTCTGCAGTTCTTTTGATTCAGTTGTTTGCCTGTTGGTGAATGCAGATTGCAATGTCTGCGACAGTCAATTTCTCCTGCCAGTTGTGAAGTGTGCGCTCTGATTCGATTTTTATGTGCAAAAGGATCTTCAGCTGCTGAAATTCATTGGGTGTTGTGCCTAGTATATGGACCTACAAAATGAGTAAAGGAAAGGTTAGACAATGGTGTCAAGACTTTAAAAATGGCCTCACAAATGTGCATGTCAAAGAACAAAGTGGCAGGCTCACTATTCAGACCAATGAAATCGTTGAATAAGTGAACTGAAAACTGCAATGTGATTGGCGATTGACAATTATTGCTCTAGCTGATGAATTTGCGCATGTTGGATGCACCTCTATTTGCACGATTGTCACAGAAAAGCTCAGATATCACAAATTGTGTGCAAGGTAGGTACTGAAAATGCTCACTAACCAACACAAAGAGCGAAGAATGTGCAGTGCATGAGTGTTTTTTGACTGCTATCAACAAGATGAGATGATTTGTTTTCCTATATTGTTATGGGCGATGAGACGTGGGTATCCTACACCAATGCAGAATCGAAACAACAGTCAATGCAGTGGTGCCATTTAAGTTTCCCAAAACTGAAAAAGTTTAAGCAATCTTCATACTAAAAAAAAAAAATGTTGGCTATCTTTTTTTGGGACGAAAAGGCCATCATTTTGGTTGATTTCATGGAATGTGGATAAACAATTACAGCTGATGTGTACTGCGAAACGCTCACCAAACTGAGATATGCAATCCAAAATCGATGATGTGGGAAACTGCATAATCCTCTTTCACATCAATGTGTGTTCTCACACCGCTGCCTTAACCAAGTAGAAGATTTAAGATTTCATTGGTAACATTTTTGACCACCCTGTATATAATCCTGACCTTGCAGCTAGCGACTAACCCTCTCTTCTTACATTTGAAGAGTGGCTTGATGGACAATGGTTTGAAAACGACAGGGAACTCAAAACTCCCATTGTCAAACGATTCAATTCCCAGCTGATGAATTTCTATGCAGAGGGGTTAAAGAAACTGGTGTGTGTTACGAAAAATGCTTCGTACTGAACAGCAATTATGGGAAAAAGTGAAGTAGATCTGTAGTAAATTAAAACTGTAGGTAAAAACCTTTTCTCAAGAGTTAATTTTTTTTTTAATGACCAAATGGCCCTTACTTTATGAGTATGCCTCATATACCATCTGTATTGGTTACTGATGTGACATATTATCACATCAGTAGCATTGAGCATATCAAGATTTTAAAGCCTCTTAGTAGGCTACAGTGGAGGATCATTCCCACCCATAGAATGAAATGACTCTTATTAGGAGAGCTTTCACTTTGAGGGCTAATTTGGTAATTTAAAAAACCTTTCTTAATGATGTATGCAATCAGTCATCAGAAAGTCCCTAAACCCCCAAGAAGGTTTAGGAGATCATTGTTGATTGACTGATTTTAATGTTGTCAATATCCAATTAGAATAATTATGTGGTATTTTTAAAAACTGATTGATTTATTTGGATATTCTGGAATTCTCCAGATATCTATTGCAGCTGTACCTGGATCTGTTGGCAACTGCTGCATCCCTTGTTCATGTAGTCAGTATTTCTGTAACTTGTTGTTTCTGTAGAATGCTAGACGTGGAGGTGCTAATTAGAACTCAACTACAGAATGGTAGCTAGAAAAGAATATCAAGGAATTGATACCATTGAAATAAAACTTAATAGGCCAGATCTTAATCTGTCAACTATTTACTACATGGGAATGTAGACACTAACTTTGCATCAACCTAACAAACCAACATGCTAAATAAATATTATTTATCTTAATGTAATATTTAATAATGATACACACTTCAATAAATCTTTTTTAAATTAAATATTATGTTTTACTTATTTTAGAGGAGAGCATAAATGATTTAGAGAAAAGTATGAGTCAGTTAAATCTGGGAAATAATATTGATCCTTTTTGTCCTGAACTTCTATCAAAACTTTTGGCTCGAGTCAAATTTCCTCAGAAACACCATAAAGCTGGTTACATAACAGTTAATCATGATGCTCCAGTTCTTCGAGAAAATTGTTCATTAACACTTGGTAAGTTACTATTTAAATAATAATGCCACTCATAAAATATTCAATGAAAATTATACTATTGCATTGGATTGATTCTTCTGAGAGTAGTATATACTGAATTATGGCCTGATAAGTCATCAGTCATCCCTGAATAGTAGATGAATATTCTGAATAGAACTTCTGACTAATTTAAAGTTGTTGATAGTTACCAACCATAGCATGACTTGACGTATTAAGAAATTTGGTTGATAATCATTGTTAACAATATATATTTTTAAAAATTACTTTAAATGTATTTCTGTATTTAATTTCAGTATCAGCAGTACAATATTCAATAATGAAATCATAATTTTGTTTATAAAAACAAACACCAAAAAGTCAATTAAAAAAAATATGTTTCATTAGTCTTAAGTTATTTTAAGGTCATACATATTTTCTTACAAATTTATTATTTGAGTGCAAATTTATGACGCCTGTAAAATTGCAGACACACGTATGGTATTATTTGTGCTAATTTCAAATAATTAAACACTTTTTTCTACTGGGTATATTTTTTTAGTAATTAATATTAATTGTTGCTATAAAACAAACACGTGGTGGTAATATATGTCCCAAAACTTCTAAAAAATTCTCCATGCCCTTGCAGTTCACTAGATTTGAAAAATGTTCAGTTCATAGAGGCTGGCCCAGAAGACACTTATTTTCATGTTCTATTGTAAGAGATTACATCCTTTCAATTTTGAAGCTCGTTTTTCTGTTTGACTTTGATAAGTTTATGTCATGAATGAGAGTAATTTACTTATGTTATTTATTAAGTGGTATTTAGCATATGCATTTTCAAGAAAGCCTGAGTTTCTTCTATCTTCATCGTCTTAAAACTTGGCATAAGGTTTAACAGCTTCATCTTAATCTGGCTGTAATGGAACTGGAAGCTCTGGATTGTATGACATCAGTCTTATAACAAAGAGTATATTGGGATATTTAACATTACATATAATCTCAGCTATTATCCCAACAGTCTGTGAAGTAATCTTTCAGTTCTCTAAAACATTGGAATTGCAGATGGCAGGTAATAAATTTATTCAGCCATCACTCAGCAGCATTAACCATGAAGCACAGCAGATACAACGAATCCACAATTGATCACAATCACTTAATTTACTTATCCAAAATACAGCTCGTATAACATTTTTTAATTAATATAGTTTTTTTGAGACTAATTCTTTCCTGCTTGAGTATTTTCTGGATGTATCTGTCAATGAGTTTTTTTACACACCACATGCTGTTTATTGACTACTTCCAATATTTCTTAATTTATCATAATATTGCATGGTTTTACTTACCTTATTTTACACCAATGCCATTATTGTTTTTAACTTATAAATCCTAATTTTAATTAACACCGATTGATTATACACTGATATTTTTACATGCTTCTAAGCGTAAAGGCAATTGACACTGTACCGATACACAGTTTCTATTCATTCTATTTCTATAAGTACTACAAACTCTACATTTTTGTAAGGCCTTGTTTTAGTAGTTAGTATACACTAACTACATATACAAACATATACCAACACACATACATATGTATGTGTGTTGGCGTGTTTGAAGTTTAATCATTTTTGACTGGTTAACCAATTTTAATGAAATTTTGTACAGAGACTTGTATATGGGGGCATATAAAATATTTGTTAGTAAAATTTTGGGGATCAGTATCTTCAGGGGGTGAAGTAAATAGTTTTTTTGGGGGTCAATTTTCTCAAAATTTTACAAACATTACCTTACTCTATTAAGCTCAGCAAATGCAGCATGCTTGCTTATATTACAAGTTAAAAAAAATAATCATGTTGAGGAATTTGCCTCAAAATTTTTTTGCGACCAAAAAAAAATACTTTGGGGGTAGAATTGGGGTTGGGGGAGCTGATCAAAGTTTAGAAATATCATTTTTTGACATTTAAAAAAATTTTTTTGGTTTATTTAAATCTTTTAATAATAATATTTCCATAATAAAATTTATCGCAGTTCACCCCCACCCCGAAAAAGAAATCATAGGTAAATCTTTTTGGTTGCATATTTTTTTCCATGTATCATTATTTTTCCAATGCCAGGTAAATATTTCAACTTTGTTTTCAGCCTTTTTTTTCTTCTATAAAATAACCACTGTTTTGCTTGCAGCCATATTAGACTGTCAGCTGATGAAGATAGATGCCCCAGATTATTTTTGGGGCAAGATAAGTTACTCTTTTCAATAATTGTTCAGCTACATTTAACTGCAAATCAGTGAACATGTGGGTGTTTTTTTTTACGAAGTAATCCATGAATCACACTGATATCTTAAAGTGTCTAATCAAATAAGTAAAAACACAACTAAAAGGTAGTGTTTACTGAAAGCATGTAAAAACATGCTTTCCTGTAATGGTTTATGACAGGAAAATACATATTCTTTGATCCCGTTTCTCCATTTCACATATAGATTTGTTATAACTGTATAGTTTAAAAAGTTTCAAAACGGTGTGGATTTTTTCCTATTTTCTCTCTGAGGAATAACTGAATCATAGTAGAATTTTTTATGTAAAGGAGATGACATCACAAAATGTTTGCAGTCATTTATGACTTTTAGGCATAACAGATTGTGAGAAGTAGAAAATGTCAGTTCTCTTTTTTTCAAATCTGTTTTTATCTCTTCTTTATATAATTTTACTTGATTTGTTTTAACTGTACCCAATGTACAAATGTCCCAGTTCAATAGTCGTAAAATTAATTTTGGGGAAGATTACCAATTATTCAAGTGGAACATTCCAATCTCATGTAAGAGGTCTTTCTAATTACATAAAAAACCACTTGTTCACTGACTGAATTAGATTTACTTGATCTTCTGTTCCACATACATTTTAAAGGTGTGATAGTATGCAGTTTTGGCATCATTTGATTTGTAAATTTTTATTCTGAATCTACCACACTTTTTGGATTGAATGTACAGCCTTCGATGGAAAGCCATGAATCTTTTATAGACTGAAACGTTTATACCATGTGTAAAGTTTTTTTTTTTAATTTTGACCTAAACGATGTTGAATAATTGGATTTTTACCCTAATTATCAATAACAGGATTTTAAGACATATTGTTTTCTTTATGATGCCTACATCCATTTCCTTTTAGTGACAAAGTTAGAATTTCTACTTCATGACAAAGTTAGAACTACTACCACTGTTATCAATGTCACTATCAGATTCCAGAAAACTTTTGTGTCACTTTTACACAATAAAACACATGTTCTTCATAATTGATTACATAAATTGAACAGGACGGTGTCATTATGACAGGCTTCTTCTCTATGTTCTCTCTTTTATTCTCTAGAACATTATCATCCAAAATCTGTCAGCTTCTATTCTGCAAAGCAGAGGAGATAGTATTGGAGCTTGGAATAGTGTTGAATATACTTATCAGTTTGTGCAGGGACTTCAGATTCTACCTTTAGATAAGATATGCCTAGTCCTTTACTGGAGCTATTATTTATAAATTTGTGTGTATTTATTTATATAGATTAATACTGTGTACATTGCACATAACATTTTATTCTGTCATAAATACAATTATTGCACAAAATTTCATCACGATCAGAATAGAAGTAGATTTGTATAAAAGACAAAATGACACACAAAAATTTTTCTTTTTATATTTATGTGTAAAGTGGATAGATTATTTTTTGTAGAGGGTTTTCAAACAATTTCTGTTTATGATTTTATTTCAGTAATCACTTAGCATACCTCTTTGTGTTACTGCTCACAGAAAATCAATTTCTTTGTTTTATTGTCTGGTTTAATACTTCTATATACTCTGATAATTTCATTGGTAAATTTGATAAATGTTATACATTTAAATTATATAAAAAACTTAGTAAATAAAAATAATTAAAAAAATCAAACTGTGCAGGTTCATCACTTGCACAAACCACTGCTAGTATAGATAGTAATAGACATTGTAATTTTTGTGTGTGTTGGCATAAAAATTAAATAATAAAAGTGTACAAAATTGTTTTTAAGATTACAACCAAATTTTTGGTAGATAGTAGTTTTAATCATATTTGTGGTTGCTGACTGGAACAGCCAGAAAATTGTTTCAGTGAAGTAATGGTGTGGTAAAATCATTTAATATTTATCTGTACTGCTGTTGCTTTTTTGTTGTTTTTTTATGTAACATACACATTATACATTGTTAAAACAAAATTGTTAACAAATTGCTTCCTAGGAAGCAAATATAATTATCTATTAAAATAATCTTTTGCACTTATTGCTTTTATTTTTCCTATATGCTTAGTACTTTTCACAGAAATTTCTTTTTTATCAGCATGTTCTTTTCTTTGTTTTTTAGTTGCTGATATGAGTTAAAATATTCTACTGCTGTTACAATCTGTTGGTAGATAATGAAACTATTGTTTTTGGTACTATAATTTAAATATATTTTTAAATATAAATATTAATAATTTAATTAAATGCATTATTTACTTACTTCAGTCATCATGTTCAAGTCTTGCTTCTTCTTTAATTATATTTTTGTACATATATATTTCTCAAGAGTGAGAAATTAAAATTTATTATAATATTTGCATGTTGAGATTGGATTATGGAAATAATACAAACACACTACACATAATTTAACTTAAAAGTATAAGTTAAATTATTAAAATCTATATTTTAAAATATATTTAAAATTATGGTACCAAAAGCAGTAGTTTTATTACCTATCAACAGATTGTAACAGCAAGATAATTCATTTAATTTCAGTGACTAAAATGGTAATCGTAACTATATATATTAATATACATATATATATTTTTTAAATTTTAATCTTAATATACTGTTATTAAAATTGCTCTAATGAAAGTTGAGACTTAAAAGTCTCTGCAAAAGTACCAAACGTGGAAGCAAAAAGTGAAACAATAAATAGAAAGATTTATTTTTAAAAAATGGGTACGTATAATGTTTATCTGTACTCGCATCTAATCATTTAGTTTTTTCTGTATTTTCAAAAACTTGATAAAAATGTAGAGTATGTTGTTCATTATAATGGTAAACTAATGTGTTTTTATTACTTTTATGCAGGGAAAGAGAAATATGATACTGGAAAAGAACTAGGAAAAGGATCTTATGCTAGAGTATTAAAAGCAACGCACAAAGGCCAGTATGTTGCATTAAAATTTCAAAAACCTCCATTTCTTTGGGAATACTATATTGCTTGTGAAATACAAAAAAGACTTGCTAATTCACCTGTGGTTAGTACAGTTCATTGTATATAAAATATATTTTTATATTTATTTTGAAATTTCTGCTTCTTTTATTTCTTAGATATGGATAAAATTAGATCTTACTTTTCAGCAATTTTTTTACCATATATGATTAAATTATAAACAAAGGTAAAGATTTTCACACTTAACTGTTGAAGGTATATTATTATTATTTTATACATGAGGATGAATTAAAATAATTAGAAACACAATCATACTATTTATGTAGAAATATATATATTTATATAAAAATACAAACAACTTCAAAAAAGGAGTTATATGTATTCAACTCTTTTTTTTTTATGTTTGTTTACGCATAATGTTTTTCCTATTAATCCAGTTGAAATGAATATTGTTGAAATCAATGCAGCTGCTTTTCACATTGGTACCATGATGTTGAAAAAACTTTTTAGACCCAAAAAATTGGACTGAAAATTGACAAAAATTTTTTTTTTGCCATTTGGCAGGTAGGTAGGGATAATGGGAATCCTGATATTCTATATGTATGCATCATGTTAGATGATGTTATATGGTATTCTGCAGGGCAGGTAGTGTGAGTTTCTACATAAGATATGTTGTATCGTTAATAAAATCATAAAAGTTGAGTTATTTTGTCTTAAACGTTTCAAATTCCAATTGGCCAGTTGTATCTTCACCAAAATGCAAGTTATTTAATAAATCAGTGAACTCCATGTCATTTCTTTGTCTCATTTTTATTGTTAGCTCACAAAATGAAAACTAGTACCACAAATTTATTTCTGCTTCATGCCAAGGGGGCTGAACAAAACACCAATGGCCTTTAACTAGTAGAGACAGCTGCGTTATATTTTCAAAAAGGAACACGTTAATTCCACTGAATAACTTGTTATTAATCAAACATAAAATTATGAAATAATAATTATTTTTAAAAAAATGGAACCGGCATCAAAATGAGTTAAAAAGTAAGAAATAATTTCATTCAAATGCCTTAATTAATTTCTGAAATGAATAATTAAGTTTATATGATACTTATACAAATATGATCATGTATTTTGGCATCAATTCAGAAACTAATTCAACTTAATTATTCAATTCAGAAACTTAATTCAGAAATTAATTAAGGCATTTGGATGAAATTATTTCTTACTGGATCTGTAAATGGAGTATATAATAAAAAGATGTAAAAATTGCAAATGGAAAAGCAATCAAAGCACATAGATATTAATTCCACTGATTTAATATCGGTATTGAGTTTTATGAAGTATACATATATGGTATTATAGAACAAATTTATATTACCATCTAGAAATTAATTTTGTAAAAGCAGGCGCTGATTCAAAAAAGTGTCTAAGGAGTTAATTATTTAGATGAAATTATTTCTTAAATTTTAAGCGTATTTTGATGTCTGTAATTATTTTTTACTCAAGATGTAAGAAACCACTGAACAGAACAATACTATGTCTTTTATACATATGCTGTATGTATAATACTTGGACGTATAATAATGGGTAAAACATGATTCTTTATACCACTTGTCAGTTAACCCCATGTACTAATTTATCCATAAAAAATGATTTAATCTCTCAAAATTATCTATTTATTATACATAAAGAAAAAATTTTCATATCATTTTTAATTTGTATAAAAAGTAAATTTGTTTAAAATAAAGTGATAAAACTATTGAAAAAATAGAATTTTAGTAATTTATTTAGAAAAATAAAGTTAAATCAAAATTTTTAATTTTTTTCTTGCTGTTTTTAAACTCCTAATTTTAATTTTAGTCATTAAAAAAATAGTGTGTGTGTGTTTTTTTCTCTTTTGAAATTATTTTCATGGGGAAAACTGTTTAGAAAATAGATTAAGGATTGAGAAATTGAAATTTATTTTTTGTTAAATTATTATTACAAAGTGATGTGAAAGCAGTCTTCAGCTGATTTCTGTTAGTAACTACTGTGTTGCTTGAAGTATGTTGGTGAGTGCTAGTACAGAACAGAAAAACACTTTACGTCCTGTTCCTTGATGTTTTTGAATAGGTGGAAACTTAACAGTATTTTATAGGTGTTTTAACAGTATTTTACTGTACATTGGTTACTAACTATTCTTTTATCCTCTGAAAAGTCATAAGAATTATATCTTCATATTCTAAAACACAGTGACAAGTACTTTACCATCTGTTGGCATTAACTTGATTTTTTCCTTATTAGTGTATTCTTTCCAGAACTTGAACTTGATGATGATTTTTATGGACCAAACTGTGTAGTCACACTTCTAAAGATTTCTTTATAAAAAGCTATTCTTTTGATTTGAAAAAAAGAAAAAAGAAGAATCTTTAAGAAAAATCAGTATGATGCATTTCATAAAATTATTTATTAAAAATTTATTATAAAAACATTTATTTTAGAAAAAAGTTATAAATTTTATTTCAGAAGACTAAAGTTATCTCATTAATTTCAAGAACAATTTTCTCCCACAAAATTGTTTTATTTTTACTGGTGCCATTAGCAAGTGGATTTCAATTTTTTATTCTGTATTGTGCAGTATAGTTTTGTGTTGGGAAGTGACAAATGTTAACAAACATCTAACAATTAGATAAGATTTACAACATAAACAGGTTAATATCTGTCCAGTTAGTTAACAAAGACATTTTAAACACTGCTTTCAAGTTGAAAGTTAAAGTTATCTTTATCAACAATTAAAAAAAAAATTTTTCTATTGATCGACTCATATGTTTCATTATAACCTAACAAAATTGTACACATTTTCATAATTCTGTAAATAAGTTTAAATATGTACTTTTGTTAAGCATATAAGAAAATTAATTTCTGATATGAATTAATTAGTTTTTAATATGGATGTCTACACACATTTCAGCTTTATGGATTTATTGAAATTAATCGAGCTTATATTTTCAACAACGCCAGTATTTTGGAAGCTGAATGTGGAAGGTATGGAAGTCTTATTAATGTTGTGAATGCAGTGAAGTTAGCAACAGTAAGTATTATATTACATTAATTAAACCAAACTTTTTGGAATATTTGTTCATTATTGTATCATTAAAACCAAAAAAATACAGTTTACCAGGTACCTGTGCCTGTAAATTTGCCTACAGGATGCTGAGGACCTGTGAAAAGGGAATATATAATTTAAAAAAATTATGTTTTCTATTTGGCTAGGAGCATTAGACATAAAACAGGTGATTTTTCAGAAAAATTCATATCTGTAACTTGGCATGATGATGTAACAGATCAAAACTAACGTTTCTAACAAAAAAGTTACATGAATTGGGTTTCTGAAGGCTGAAAGGGAAAAATATAAAATGGCTCAAGTGACCGGCAAAAATTGCTTATGCTCGGCCAGAAATTACTTTAGAGAAAAATGTTAGAGGAAAAAGTTTAAGATAATCACTTAACCCATAAATGGAGACACATTATAGATAATTCCATGTTTAGGTCATGTTCAATACATAAAAAAAGCACGGAAAAATGAACCTGATGTTTGAGACTCAGTAGCTTTTTTATTCTTTTCTCTCAAAACACTTCAAATATTGGGGAAAAACTCTAATGTTGTCCAAAAAGTACTTCTGAGCTGGATACTTGTAAGTTAATTTGTTATTGCAAAATTAAAGGTAGGAAAAGTACTTTCAGATGGATCTGATTTCATTTGAATAAATGCATTTTTCAAGATATTTTATTTTAGAATATTGAACAATTTGGTAAAGATTAATAAAAAAAAAAAGAAAAAATCTGACCACACAGTTGTAGGAATTTTCCATTTCATGGCTTTTTTCTGATCCATAGCTTACACACAACTTAATTTAAAAAAAATATTTATAGTTTTATTTAAATATAATATTTTTGGTTTATTTATTTCAGTGACTCACTAAAGCATGTGTGCATACCGTATTTCATTTACGCAGGTGTGGTGGTACTATTGGCCACTTGAAATACTATTTTACACTTTAAATATTATTCATTTAATTGACTACCATTCACCTATGATGTCACAACATAGCATTCGACTATCAGCGCTATCAGAGCTATCAGCGACATAGCAGCTATCAGAGCTACACTAGTGCTCCTTGTGGTGAGAGGGGGTACTAATGACGCAGACACAGTATACCCACCTAGCCATTAGTTTAGTTAGAGCATTTTTTGGGAGTGGGGAGCGATTTTGCAAAATCATTTTATGGAAATATTATTTTTTTAATTGTTAACAAATGTCCCTAAGAAAAATAAGACCTTAATTCGGTGAAATCTTGAGATATTGAGAGTGACCTTGCTCTACATCCTCACAATGGTGAAATTGTGATGTATTATTGAAAGGAATTCTAGGTGTCTTACATAATAAAACCTGTTAATAATGAAAATTAACAATTAAATTTTGAAAAAAATAATTGGTTTCTATTGGAAAGAAGTAAAAAATACATTATGTAAAGAACTTAAATCACTGTTAAAATGGTACTGGTTTCAAAATATTCTTGTATTTCAATGAATAGGTTAATATTGTACACAATTGACAGTTGTATTCCATGATTGATATCATAACTGTATTACTGACATTATCTATTGGTGATACTAATTAGAAAGGATTTCTTTTATAAGTTGTGCAAGTTTCAAGCTATTCCTGATGACAGAGTCAAGAGTTAAAATATTTGGTAAGGTTTATTTTTTTTAAGTTAAAAATGAAATGAAGACAAACATTTGAAAAAAAATGTATGTGCAATTCATTGCTCACTTGTTAATGTCAAAACAAAAACATCAATGTGCTACATCGGCTGAATTCATTAAAAACATTGATTATAATAAATATCTTTTAAAACTTGATTTGTAGTAATTGATTAGAGTTTATGCTTCATGTATAATAAGACAACAAAACATCAATGTGTAATCTGGCTGATTCTGAAAAAAAAACTGAAAGCTTAGAAAATAGGCTGCAGAAATCACAAGTGAAAACAGTGCTGTCTGCGGGTTTTTATCACCAGATTCATCATACATTTTTTATCAGAAAAATCATTCTGAATGATAAATTTCATAAAGAATTTATTGAGTTCTTAAATTGATCACTTGAATTTATTGAATTAGGCCTGGTGGAAATTCATGCAGTGTCTTCTTCATGACACTGCATGAATAGTTAAGATAATAACTATGAGGAATTTCTTTATTATTCTATCCTTCCTACTTGCCATGTTTAGCAACACCAATTTTTTTCCCTCCTAAAATAAGAATAATGATGAAGGAGTCAAGCTTTGAGGGTGTCAGTTCAACAGTCATCAGAAGACTGATGAGTGGACTAGGCATTCTAAAGGAAATGCTTTCTCAGGTATTTAATTTAGTGAAGGAGCGAAGTAACAATACAAACACTGTATAAAAGAAAATGGTTGGTTACTTTATTGAATAAAGGCAATAAGAAATGTTTTTACATAGGTGTGTTTTTTAAGTATGCATTAAGGTCTTGTGCATGGGAACTTAATTATTACACTATGTAGAAATTCAAGCTCACATTTATAGTAAGAGATATTATCGTTTGGAAAAATAAAAATAACCAGCTGTAGTGATTGGATTTTACTGGTCACTTGTAGGTGATAAATTATTTATAACAATAAAAAGTACTATTTGTTAATTAAAGATATTTTTTATTGCCATCTTGACTTTGTCATATTAAAATTTGTTAATGTAGTTATCATAGAAACATTTGTTTTATACCTTATATGTTTCAAATTACTTTATTTCATTGTTTGTTGTGGATTCACAAAATAAGTATTACATAGTCTAATATGTCTACAGTTAATTTTAATGTTTGTATCTTTTTTATTTGTTTATTTTTACAGGGAAAGTCGTTGAAATTAACTGTTGCAACATTACTATGCATTCAAATATTCAGTATTGTGGAACATCTTCATAAGTGTAAAATAATACATGGTGACATCAAACCTGACAACTTTATTCTTTATGAATTGTTAGTATTTTATTACTGTAGTACTGGAATCACTTTTTTTTATGAGAGACTTTCTTGAGGCCTATCTTAAGTAGTGGAAGTTTTTTATTTTTAAATTATTCTAATTACTACATTCTTATTTTTTCCTGGACCAAAGATATTTGATATTTTTAGTCTTAAGATGTATATTTTATACAGTAGCATGCAAATTAATCTTAACACAGGTGTTATTTAATAAAAAGTAGCTTTATTTAGATAAAAACATCATAACTGTTCAATTTGTGAATATGAGGGCGGGGTGAAAAGTTCTGGACCTGGATAACAAAATAACATTTTTCTGGGTACATTGATTTATTTTTCAGTATAGTCACCATTAAGGTCATACACAGCCCAGCAATCCACAAAAGCATTTATGCTAGTTCTGAATGTTGATTTATTCATCTCCTTAAAGAACCATTCACAGCAGCAATAACTTCATTATTGGTTGAAAATCCCCGACCATCCAACCCATTTTTTTTAGATTAGGAAACAAGTGATAGTAGTGATCAGCCAGATCACTCACATCAACTGTCACAAATCAATGTAAAACTTCCTCTGAAATGCACTGAAAGAGGTCAAGGCAATTGCCTGAAATGTTTTTTTGGCACTGTTTTTAGTCAGGCGTTAGCAAATGCTGCACTCATCTAGTGAGCAGCTTGTTCATCCAAAATATTGTACATGCATTCTTTTGACCTGGCTACAGATTTTGCTGATTTGTCCACTACCACTTTGCGATCTGTCAAAACAATTCTATGTACTTTTTCTATCATTTCTGGCGTCACTTCAAAAGGACATTGTGTACATGGTCCATCACTGGTGCATGTTCATTCCATTTTAAACTCTGCGACCCAGTGTTTAACTGTTGTATTTGATGGAGAAGAGTCTCCCAATGTCATATCAAGCAAGTTATTCTTTAATTTCCTTTGCACTTAAGCCTTTCAAAAAAAAATGTTTAATCACTGCATGAATTTTCAATTTTTCAAAAAGCGCCTTAATTTTCCAATGCTCTACTCTAAGACTACTAATACATTTACTCTAAGACTAATACATTAGTTCTCAAAGTGGGCATTAACACCTCGTTGTGAGTGCTGGAGGCTTTCAGGGGGGCGGTAGAAGACCCACAAAAACTGGGGGTGTTCAGGCAGTCTAGGAAGGCAATGGCTGATTAAAAAAAGGCAAAAATTAAGTTTTCCTGATATTTCTAACTAAAATTAAATAACTACTACACTAGTACAAAATATTAAAGAGACACCTATATTTTATGATAAAAAATTATTGTATTCAAACTGCTTTAACTTGCAACCAAGAGGCTTAGAGAGACAGATAAAAAAAAAGATTAAAGCTTGAATACTCAACTTTTTGACAGTATGAGGTCTGCAAATAAAGTAACGAGATTAGTTTTTTTTTTTTTGGTAGCCAAAGTGGCAATATTGTAAAGTTACTAGTAAACATTTGGTTATATGAACAGCTGATTTATATTAGATATTAATATTTTTTAGTCTATTGTTGCCACATGAGATGTAAACAAACTTCATGAAATGAGTTTTTTTGTGCGTTACAAAATGAGTGATAGTAATTATGAGCAATGTTAAGGAATCAAGTTTTGTATTGAACTTGTTGAGGATGCTACTGAAATGTTTTCAAAATTGAAAAGGGCATATGGAGATGATGCTCTGTCACAAGCCCAAGTTTTTAGGTGATTTAAAGCATTTTAAGATGGCCAGGAATCAATTGCAGACGATCCACGCTCTGGAAGACCATTAACATCAAAAAGTGATGACAATGTTGAGTGAATTAGAGACTTGATACAGTATGATTAACCATCAGAATGATTGCAGAACAATTGAATTTGAACCATACCACAGTCCATAAAATTTTGAAAAATGAATTGGATATGAAAAAATTTTGCAAAATTGGCCCCAAAAAATCTCACTGTTGAACAGAAAAACAGCAGGGTGGAAGTGTGCTGCGATCTTTTAGGCCAAATTGAAACTGAACCTGATTTTCTAAAAAATGTTATTGCTGGTGATGAATTTAGGATATTTGAATATGACCCAGAAACAAAACTCTGAGCAAGGAGTGCGATACTTCAAAGTCACCACATCCTAAAAAAGCAAAAATGAGTAAATCAAAACCATGCTAATTTGTTTCTTTAATAGTAATGACATTGTCCATAAGGAGTTTTTGCCTGCAGGACAGACTGTAAATCAATATGTTTACAGAGAAATTCTTGAAAGACTGCAGAAAAGAGTTGCCCACATGAGACCAGCCATCAAAGACAACTGGACAATGCACCTTGTCACACAACACTCTCAATTAAGTAATTTTTGGCAAAGAAAAACATTCCTGTAGTTCCTCAACCATCTTATTCACCTGACTTGAGTCGTGACTTTTTAAAAAAAACCTGACTTTAAAAAAATACCTCGAAGGACACCATTTTGGAATAGTAGAAAACATTAAAAAAATGTAACTGACCATCTAAAGGATATTATTCCGTTTTCTTAGTTCCAACACTGCTGTGAAGAGTGGGAAAACCTTTTGAAGCTTTGTGTGGCTTCCCAAGGGAACTATTTCGAAGGTGAAAGAATCCATATATAATTAATTGGATTGTAAATAAAAAGTTTTTCTGAACCAGTATCGTTACTGTATTTAAAGACCTCGTATACTTCAGATTTAAAAAATCTTCAAATTAAAAAAAAATTTGTGAGAAGAAAAGTTATAAAAATTTGAAAATGTTTCTTTGTGTTTGATCGAGCACATAGGGGATACAATTTTTTCAGTAAACTGCATTAAAATCGTTTAAAAGCTTAAGACTTTAGCTTTAATTTTTTTTTTTGTATGTCTATGATTTTTATGTACTGAAATATTCCACTTTAAAGAGAAAAGGCCACTTTTGTTTTTAATGCTGAATATCTCCCTATCTAAGCAGCGTATTGATACTAATAATTATGGAAATTAAAGGATTTTGATCTAGCTTTAACAGCAGATTGTGAGGTCTTTAATGTAGCGCTGCAGTTTTTTACTTTTGTCCATTTTGTGCCGAGGTATTGAAATCTTTAAAGATTAAGACTGCATCATGTATCACACACTCTCAGCTTAACCTAAGATCATATTATATTCTCAATCACTAAAGATTTTAATATCTTGGCACAAAATGAACATAATCCAAAAACTGGAATGTTGCATTAAAGATCTCATGATTTGTCATTAAAGCTAGATCAAAACCCTTTAATTTCGATATTTATTTGTATCAATACATAAAGATCTCATGATTTGTCATTAAAGCTAGATCAAAACCCTTTAATTTCGATATTTATTTGTATCAATACATAAAGATCTCATGATTTGTCATTAAAGCTAGATCAAAACCCTTTAATTTCGATATTTATTTGTATCAATACATTACTTAGATCGGGAGATATGCATCATTAAAGTCAAAAGTGGCCTTTTATCTTTAAAGTGGAATATTTTAGTTCAGAAAAATCGTAGAAAGACATACAGAAAAAGAAATTAAAGCTCAGTCTTAAGCTTTCAAACAATTTTAATGGAGTTTACTGAAAAAATTTTGTTTCCCCAAGCACTTGATGAAAGACTTTCAAATTATTAAACCTTTTCTTCTCACTGATTTTTAATTTGACAACATTTAAAAGCAAAAGTAGAGTATTCAAGCTTTAATTTCTTTTTTTATTCATTTCTCTAAGCCCCTTGGTTGCAAAGTTAAAACAGTTTAAATACAATAATTTTTTATTGTAATATATAGGTGTCCATTTAATTTTTTTGAACCAGTGTATAATGAGTAGTAGTACAAAATAAAAAAATTAAATCGATTTATATTCTTTGTTATACAGCCACTTTTTACTAATTCAAGTTCGAACCTATCTTTGTTCTGTGTAGCAGTCGCCAAATGTATCATTTTGATGACTACTTATAATAAATATGTCAAAACAAATGAGTATTTATTATATACAAAACATTATTATTCAATTATCGATGAAGAAATGAAGAAAAAGTGACAGAAAATACATATGCAACACAAAATAAAATTGAAGTAGGAAATAATAAACAAACATATTTTTAATTTTTGAACATGAATTATAAACTAACCAATAATCCGATATTAAATGTTTTTATACCAAATTACAGCTTACATCATCCTGTTTGAAATGCCGTTTAGTTTATGAATCATATAGCATTTCTCAAACATTTATTAAATTAATTAAGTCATCAATGCTTAAGTCAATTTTTATATGACTTTAGGACTGTATGAGTTAAACAACACGATTTGTCCAATCCTGCAGAATTGACAGTATTATCGGTGCTTGTTCTAACTTGCTCAGTACGAATTCTGTCACATGCAGTAAATGAGTAATTGCATGTTTTTACCTGTCAGTGCATGTTGTATTTCAAACCTATATAAAGGCAGTAATTGTTCTTTTATTTTCATTAGCATTTTCCTGTGCAATCAGTAGCAGGTTTTTTAAGGTCAATCTTTTACTCGCATATTTGTGAAGTTAGAAGAAAAAAAGAAGAAATGACAGTACAGTGCAGAATATATTAAATACAGATTTATTGTAAATCCCACAAATTCATCATTGCCAGTGTGCTTTATTTGTCAAAAAACCTTTTCAGTAAAGCAATGAAGCCTTCCAGGCTACAAGATCATTTTTATAAAATGCACTCAGATAAGAAAGACAAAAATTTTCAATACCTGTAAAAGAAGTACGTAGCTCAGCCAACTACATCAAAACCTTTTTCAGGCTTCCCAGCAAGACAATGTGACAGACTTCAAGCTTCGTACAATATTTCATTGTTAATTGCTAAAACAGGGAAACCAAACACTATGGGGGAAGATTTAATTTTACTGGCAATAAAAGAAGTAATAACCATTGTGCTTCGTAAAGCAGCGGCAGATATTATCCGAAGAATTCCTCTGAGCAATAGTTCTGTGCAAAGATGAATTGATGAGATGGCTGAAAAATCAAAGAATCATTATGCAATCATCTAAAGTCTTGCCAATTTTCAATTCAGTTAGATGAGTCCACTTTACCAACTAATGAAGCATTGTTGTCATACATGAGGTTTATCAAAGATGAGAAAATCTGACAAGAACTATTATTTGCTAGAAATTTAGATACAGATGCAAAGAGAGAAACCATTTATATAATACACTGGAAATGTTTTGTGACTATAAGAAAATTCTTTTGAAGAATATTATGTCAATGCTGCTGATGGCGCTTCAGCTATGATCAGGCATCACAAAGGCTTCATAGCATACTTAAAAATATAGTTACAGATGTGCTTGCTGTACATTGCATCATTCATTGCCAACATTTGCTTGTGAGAAACCTGAGTGAACACCTGCATATATCACTGCAATATGTTATCAGAGCAGTTACTAAAATCAGAAGCAACTCACTGAATGACAAATTATTTAGTGAGCTTTGTGTTGCCAATGATGAGAATTCAACTGCTTGCTGCTTCACATACAAGTGCGCTGGCTATTAAACAATACTTGTTTGATTTGATTTTCCAATCTGTTTGACTCTGTGATAGAGTTCTTGGAAAACAAAGACACAGAGTTGCGCGACAATCCTTAATCGAAGAATGATATTGTGTATTTGACAGACTTATATAAATTGTTTAATGATGTTAATCTTCTGCTTCAAGGAGACGACTTGAACTTGATTAAAACAAAAAATGTTGATGCTGCTTTGGTAGCCTAACTGCTGTTACACAAGAGAAATATTGGCAGACATGAATTTAATAACTTCCCTAATTTATCAGCAGTATCCTTCAACAGCAACGACTGCTTGTTTATAGTGCCAACACTTGGAGAACCTCTATGGTGATTTCAAAGAACAATTCCAGATCATTTTAAATATGAACATACCAGACTGGATGTTGGATCCTTTTTCAAATATCAACACAGCATGATCATCCCAATTAGAAGAATAACTTATAGAAAGACAACAAACTAACAAATAAAAATAAAATTCAAGAATGGCTTCCAAGAATTTTGGCTGCAAAAGTCAATCCCGCAAATGTACCCTGGATTATGGTCGATTGCTCAACGATTTCTGCTAGCATTCCCATTGTCTTATTTGTCTGAACATAGATATAGTGCTGTAGCAATGTTGATAACCAAAAAGAGAAATCATTTGTATATTACCGAACGCGGCAATGTACGGCTGTTTTTAAGTAAATCTGAGTCTGATACTAACAAATTCGTTAAAGCACATCAGATTCATTCTTCACATTAATGTAAGTATAATTCTTCAGTGGAAAGCTTTGTTTTAATTATTGTGTTGTTATATAACTGTGTAGATACAATTGTAATTTTTTTGAAAGCAATTCTAATAAAATACTTTCAGATATGATTAAAGATGCAATTTAATTGCTCTCATTTAAAATGTAAGTTTCAACTCAGAAATAGGATATGCTACGTTTAAAAACAATAATTGCAATTGCTGTTTTTAACAGATGGTAAGTTTAAAAATTTTGGGTGCGCTAGAAAGTTGTTATTCTCAATGTGGACGGTGGGCGAAAAAGTTTGAGAATCAGTGCTCTAATACTACTACCTAAGAGATACAGTATCTTGAAACTTTTAATAAATTAATGAAGAATGGAATCATATAATACCATCAAGAAACTTAGCATACTAATACAATCTATGTGTGAGACCCAGAACCTTTCACCCCACCTTTGTATCTGATAATTAATATACCCTATGTTGTTATTAGTAACTTCATGTACACAATTTGGCATTGACAGGTGTACTGCAAATTTTTTTAATTTCTTTATCATTAAAACATACTGATATTATTGCTTTTATGAGGTCAATTTTTATCGTACAATTTAGTTTTGAATCATTTTTTGACTATTGCCCAAAAATTTTCAATTGGGTTTTAGTCTGGGGAGTTGCCTGGCCAAGGGAGCACTTGAATATTTTGTTCATCGAAAGATTTTTCAATTTTTTGGCAGTATGATGGCATGGTGCCAAATCTTGTTGGGAATGCCATGCCTTGTAGGAATTTGTTTTGAAGTTGTGTCATAACCCTTTCCTTCAGAATATTGATGTATCCATCACTTTTCAACAAATCATCTACTGGAAATAATGAACAGGACCTTCAAATGTGAAACAGATCCAAAATATTTTTTAAATGGAACCAATTTCTATTAATTATTTTCAATGTCCTTAGTCCAGCACCACACTCAGTAGCTAATTGCCATCATACTGGTATGAAAAAGAAATAATTTTCAAATGCCTTCTTTGTATTCATTATTATATATTCAAGATACATGAATAAAATATATGATTTTGTAATAAAAAAATGAAATAAACTTTAATAAAGCGATGATAAAAACTTATTAGCTCATAACTGATATGAGCTCAGTTTATAAATCTGATTTCAAGAAGACATTTAAGATTATTATCCAAGCACCAGTGGATAAATACATCCCTAAACGAGGATGTATCACTCAATCATGAGAAAAGAAATAAAAAATATTTTAAATTTAAAATAAAAAAATATTTTATAATTTTTTTTTTTAATTTGCATGTGATTTGTGTTCAAATTTCTTTAACTTAAATTATTTAATGTAAATTAAATTATTTCTTTAATGTAAATTTTAAAGGAAAATACTACACTTCCCCTAACGTCCTGTATTCTTAGTAAGATTCATTGAGCCCAAGGATTTTATAGAAGCAATTACTAGCATATTCCATATGTATATATAATATTATAAATTTTTATAGAATTAAATTATTGATTAAAGAATAATATAAATTTTTGATATGTCTGTCATAATTTGTATAATTACTTATCTGTTTTAGGCCTACAAATGATTTATCAAAATTCAGTGTAAAACTAATAGATTTTGGTAGAAGTATTGACATGACTCTATTACCAGAAGGAACTACATTTACTACAGTTGTGACCACAGATGATTTTCAATGTAATGAAATGAAAGAAAATCTTCCTTGGACTTATCAGGTATGTTAACGAACTGATATCAATGTAATTTTATGTATTTGTCATCATTCCTGCTTGAAATTTATTCAGGTCGATCCAGCCATTACTCCTTTTTTTCTTTTCCCATCCATTAACTATCCCTCCTTGATAGCTTCATACAGCTCACTGCTTCTTTCAGTTTTTCCTCCTGTTTTTCCTTGGCCAAATTTTTGTTCTGAATACTTTCCATATCATTCTAATATTGTAGAACTTTGTTTCTTACGTTTCTCTCATTAAACCTATCTTTTATATTTCATTTCTGCTCCTTGAATTCTGCTGATTATATTCTCTACCATTTCCGGTGGTTCTGCCTAATATCTTGCACATACATATTAGTTATTGTCCATTAACTTTTAGTTCATTGCTTAAATTTTTTTCTGTACAGCAAATTCTACATTAACTAAAAGAATTTGCCCTTTCCACACTTGCGTTGATATTGTTCATATTACTTCCTGCAAAAACACTGTTCCAAGATATGTTTATTCTTCAGATTTTTTTTCTTGGGTACATGCTACAGTCCAAATACAGAATTTACTTACTTTTCTTATTGCTATGAAAAGTCTACTATTACAGTAACTCACTACCTTCAATATTTCTGCTGCGATCTTATAGTCTTCCAGCATCTCTCATTTCATTTTGACATTTTTAACTGTCGTTTAATTCACTCACTATTGCAGTTCCTTCTATGCTTTGCTGCTTAATTTTTTAATCTTAGGATTAATTAACTTTTCTCTGCTTGTTTGCTCCCTTGCTTCTTGCTTTCACCATTTTTTGGCTGAAATAATATAAGTTCATTTTTTCATTAATGTGTGTGTCACCTCTCTTACCTTTACTAATTTTTTAGTCCTAATTTTCTCCTTTTTACAGATAATAAGGAAGGTCTTTATTATTCTCCACATCCACTTTCAGATTAATTATTTTTATAGCAAGTTTTTTAGAATATTATTTTAATGCAAACTTTTTATGCATTCAGTGTTACATGAGATAATTTACTCTAATATTGACACACATTATCTACACTGCTTTAAAAGTGTGACCTGTCATTTTGATGGTTTGTATATTTAAAGCTGAATTTTTTTAGCTTAAGCGGAGCTCAATGATTGGTGGAATAAATAATTTGTTGAAATTTCAGAAATATTTCTTCAGAAGTAAAATATTATGATGGCATTAGCATCCTTCATTCAATTAAATTATTTTTTTCTTATGAAAATATTCTTAAATTGCTTTTGCAGTTTAATACTCTACTACATACATTTTTCTAATGTCTTAAACACACAATTTTTTCTAACATCATAGAGTAGGGGCTGATTTGAAATTTAACATATTTTTCCATGTAGTAATATTTTATCTTACTCACAAAAGATTTGTTATTCCATGGGGAAGGATATTTACTTTTGCTATTTCAATTTTATTACAAAATTGCATTATTATTCCAAATACATTTTTATGTGCATGTGCTTGTTGTAAAGAATTCAAAGTCTAGCTTTGAAATCTGATGTTAGTAAAAGTATTTTCTCTGCATCATAATTTTTGGAAGGTCATTTACATTACAGCCTAATTACTTCTGAAATAAAAATATTTAAATTGTATGTTGGAAGTGAAGTACTTATTTCTGGGTATTTATATTTTATCATTTGCCAGTTATCTTCTAATAAAACCCAATTGTATATTCTGATGTAATGAGAATTAATGTTATAGTTGTTTGTACAGATTTATTTAATTTTTTTGTGAAAGATTTATTGATTTTCTTGTGTCGTATTTACAGTTTATTAGTAAATATCTTCAATGGAATATTCCATGTAATAATATTTTCACATTTACATTCTACTTCATATACTATTTGTGTAAGAAGAGAGCTTCTTGTCAACGTTATAACCTGTTAATAACATCTGCTGATATAAAGAATTGCACTGTTTCATCTTAAAACGTGACTGTAAAAAAAATCGATATTTATCTTTATATTTAGAAGTTGTGACATACATTCGTAGATTGCATACATGTATATATTTTACATAATTTAATGACAGTGAAAGTAATAATCTGGAATTTCTGGACATTATAAAAAAGTCAATGACCCATTAAAATTATAAATTAGTTTTATTTCTGAACACATTTCCACTAATTAACCAGAGAACAGTAAAATGTTATGTACTTGTAGTAAATTATTAGTAAATATACTGAGGAATTTTTAACATCTGGAACAAAGTAATGCCATGAGAAATGAAAAAAAAAAATAGATTTTTGCACTAAGGTTGGTTATACTGACCCCATAGGGGAAGACACCCTTCATGTGACGGTTTTGGTCGCCAAGCTACCCTTCGTACCTAGCCTTTATGGGCTTTACCGGAGGTCATCTTCAGTACCTCGGCAATGACATCTTTCAGTCTAGCCTCAGCCAGGATGCCACCATTGCAAATGCCACAATCGACATTCCTGTTGGTATACTACTAACATAAACTCCAAATAAAACACATCTTGCCAAATCTCAAACACGACTGAATAACTTTCTAAGAACGAAGTGTTACCTACTCGAAAGGTAAAAATGAGTTTGACACCCAACGAATCATAAAACTCACGCAAAAATGCTAAAAAAATAATAACAATAAATAATATAACATAAAATTTAACTAACAAAAAGCAAACAACAATAAACAGAAAAAAACAGCAGTTTAGCAAACTATAAAACAAAATAACAATAAAACTAAACATAAACACAAAGAAGGAAAGTCCAAGCGGAACATTACATCCCTTCAGCAGTCCTTTATTTTGCCAAATATGTAATAAAACTTTTTTCGGGTCGATGCAGCTCGGCTTTACCAATTAATTTGGAGATCAAGCGTTAACCCAATAATATCAAGCTGACAAATGGTCTCCATGCATATTAAGTCATGTCTAGCATGGAACGTGCCTCCACAAACCTCTATTATAAACTATAATTTATTTCTTATGCCCTCAAACATTCTGAAATTCTAGGTAAGTAACCAAAAAAATATACTCTGTAAAATGAACATTATTTTTGTTGTTTTCTAGTTTTAAATGTTCAGTTTGATTCTAAAAAATGTATTTCTGCTTATTTTAATTTTTTATGTTTCAACTTTTATCAGTTCTCATAAAAAAATAGAAATTTCATGAAAATATTATAAAATAGAAATTCAAGAAAAATTAACCTCAACGTGATGACATATTATTAGTGTATGTTTATGTACAATAATCAAAGTTAGCTAAAAAAAAATCCTCTGGAAAACTAAATAAATATGCTTGCTTTACTACTGCCACTTCTAGACATCACAAAGATATAACTCATCTAACACATTCTATCTACATTATATATTATAACATCTGACAGTTGGGTCATCTGTTTATAATTTTTTTTGTTGTTTAATCTTTAAGTTTTTAAGTTATCATGTTCTTGTTTTTATGTAAGCTAAATAGAAAAGCATAAAAAAAGTTTTACAGATTAGTACTTCTCATGTCAACTAGTGTTTTTGTATTGAATCCTCTTCAGTTAAAGCTATTGGTGATTCACATGTTGTTAATCATATCCTATCATTTCCTGCTTTTCAAAGTCATTTTTCACGTAAGGATAATCCCAACATGAAATATCTCAAACCGGATCTCAATGGATTCAAAATGTATGATTTATATGTGGAGAAATGTCAACAGGAAAATAAGACCCCTGTAAAAGAGAATTTTATTACCATGTGTTCATTATAAAATTTAATTTACACTTCAAGCCACCTTACCACTAATACTTGATCGTGTCATGAACTACAGTTGAAGATATCAAATGAAAGAGATGAAACAAAGAAAGCAGCAATTAAACTAGAAAGAGACCTGCACAGCTAGAGCTCAGAAATGTAGAGACTGTATGAAGTCTGATAAAGAAAATGCATCTAGTGAATTGTATGTGGCCACATTTGATTTACAGAAGGCTTTGCCATTCCCTAAACTGACAACATCCACAGCATATTATAAAATAAATATGTATGTTTACAATCTTGGAATTCATTCTTTCAACCAATCATTAGCTTGTATATATTTATGGGATGAGACTGAAGCAGTCAGAGGATCTCAAGAAGTAGCAAGTTGCATTACTACTCACTTAAAAGAAATATGCTGCAAACCAAAACACATCGTGCTTTATTCTGATGCATGCATAGGACATAATAGAAACTTTAAAATGGCGTTGACTCTATTAAGGTTTGTTGAGGATCCAGAAATGAAGGTAAAAATTATAGACCACAAATTTATGGTATCTGGTCATTCATTTCTGCCTAATGATACTGACTTTGCTTTAATAGAAAAAGCTGCAAAGAAACACTATATTTATGGGCCAATATAATAAAATCTCAAAACACAAGGCTCTAAAATTTGAAATTGTGTCAATGAAGCGGGAAAATTTTGTATCTACTTATAAAATGGAGCAGGCCATTACAAACAGAAAACAAACTACTGATGGACAAGAAGTAAATTGTGTCAAAATCTGTTGAATGAGATTTCAAAGGGGTTAATCCCTTGACCATGAAATTTAAAGAGACACTGAATGAACTGATAGATATCAGTGAGGTAAATTTCATGAAGAAGGGGAAGGGGAATCAGATACAGACATTGGCTAATATCCCATTGGACCTACTCTACAAGATTAAGGATAGTAACAGCAGACAAAAAGAGTGATATGCTTGATCTACTAAAATTACTATGCATACTACTGGAACCTTCAAAGTACTGAAAGAACCAGGTCACGTGCCAGTAATCAGTATGTGGAGGAAGAATATGGTTCAATAAGCAGAGATGAAATCATATTTGTGTAAAACAAAGACTGTAAAACCTACAAACCAAGGTCATGTTAACTTAAAAACGTAAATTAATATAATAATAGTAGTAATAATAAATATGATTTGCTGAAAAAATGTAATGCACAGTAAGTTCAGTACACTAGTGGACAAAGTACAAAAATTGGAATATAAAATTAAAAAAGGGTACTTAGATAAATTATAATTTAAGTTCCTAATGAGTGTTAAGTTTGAATTCCTCCTCTGAGATGTAACATAAATAAATATTGTATATTTTAAGAGGAATTAAATATACAGCTTTAACTTCGAAAATTTCTGTAGACATAATGTTTGATTTTTACATGTATTCTATTTCTGATAAACATAATTTTCAAATATTTTAATTTTATTTTTAGATGTTAAAATAAAAGTTTTCTTTACTGACAGTGTTGTTTCTGAAATTCCAGTTGAGTAATTAGTTTGATCTTATTTTGTCAGAAAATTGAAATTTTGTCAAATGTACAAGTAATTAATTATGTTAAATTCAACATATATAACATGTAATTAATTTTAAAAGCAAATCTGTAAATAAGATGTTATTTTTTAATAGACTGATTATTACGGGCTTGCTGGTACTGCATACTGTCTTCTAATGGGAGATTATATGAAAGTAATAAAACGGCGTGGAGACTGGACTCTTCAACCGATATTGCCAAGGTATGATAGTTTATAGTAACAGAATAGTTTATAGGTTGCTGCAGAATACCTGATAATCTTGCATAAGCAAATATCAAAATGTCATATAAATGATTTTGTTACTATTGCCATGAAAATATTCTTATTTTAATTTTTGAGAGTGTCAAAGCATATCGTTCTATAAGTCATTCTTCTCTTTGTATTTTAACTTACTGACATTAAAAATTGTGGTCAAGATGTATTTGTCTAAAAGAAAATATTTTCATGTAAATTTTCTGAAAATGAAACATCGTAGTAAATGTAATTAGTTCATTTTATGTGATGAGCAATAGTATGAGACTGACTTTCTTTTCACCCATGTTAATGGGAGCCAATAGTTTTATCATCATTGACGAATCTAATAATATGTAGTTTCAAACAAGGAAAAGATAACGTGACACAATTCCAATCTCTGCAGCAGTACTGGGTTTTTATTTTTGATTTATAT
This sequence comes from Lycorma delicatula, assembly GCF_047948215.1. NCBI lineage: Eukaryota > Metazoa > Arthropoda > Insecta > Hemiptera > Fulgoridae > Lycorma > Lycorma delicatula. The sequence goes on from NC_134456.1 coordinate 134,899,044, forward strand.
TATCAATAAATTTAATTCAAAGAAGTTATGCTCCTTTCTTGATTGTATCCAGTACAATTCTTTATGTAGCTGTATCACCTCTGGTTGATGTTTCAAATCCTGAAATAAGAATATAGCCTTCTGCTCAATTAGTAAATAATTGGACAGAATTTACCTGTTTAAATCAGGTAATGAAAAGAAAGTTAATTATAGTTGTCCATTGTATTAATTTTAAGATTTCTAAAACTCAAGCTTGCTTGTTTGACTTTTGAAACAAAATCCAATTTTGCTTTGGCACTTACGTAATTACCTGCTTTTTGAGTATGTTGAAAAAAAAAGTTAATAATGGGTGATCCATTGAAATGAAATAAGCATAGTTTTGTTCAGAAACTTTTGAATCTGTTAGGTAACAACAGATTCTTCTGTAGCATTTAGTTATAATGGAGTATTGGATGGATAAATAACCTGATTTTATGATAACATTCTACAAAAGTAGTAACAGGTTTATGATTGCACTATAGTTGGTTTAATGCCACTTCAATATTCGTCAGAATGATGCAGTACTGTCATCCATGCCATTAGTCTAAACATTACATCAGAGCAATTTATCCAAACAGCTGAATAATTCTTATTCCTCTAATGGGAAAGAAGCCTGAATTCAATTCAAATGTCTGATTTCAGCAGATGGGGTGACCAGTCACAAAGCTGGATAATCACTGAATGTAGTTTAACAGTTGTTTCAATATTGTACTATCTTCAGACATTATGACATTCTTTGGCTCGCAAGATTACCACTTCTCACATCAAGTAGTATTTTATTGGTGGGCTATTTCATATGCAAGGCATTCACTGTTCCTTCTTCAAAAAATGTTGAATTCAAAGGAAAATTCATCATGGAGTTATTGCAGTTTGTGGAAGTATTATGTTGTGTATGGAAAACATAAATGTTTGACTTGAAAATGGCGATCACCTTCAGGATGTAGTGTTTTAAATTTAAAATGTTTTCAGGTGAAATTAAATAGTTTGTAATAAAATTTGTATTTTTAAAATGTACAAAATATAAAATGTTTAGAATTACTTGTTTTATTGACTCGCCTATTGTAAAGAAGGCTATATATGAGTGGTGTTTGATAACTCCATGCCAAATCAAGAGATGGTATTTGTACATTATTGAATATCCAACGTTTCTTGCATCTTCTCTAGCAGCACCACGTTTCAATCAGATACATTTATTATTGTCTGTTGTTGGCAGATGTTAAGGATTATTAATATTACGTTAAGAGTAAAAGTGGGTTATAATGAAGAGTAGTAATATTGTGATTTGTGAAAGAGGACATAATAGATTTTTGGATGTTGATCAAACATAACTTTTTGAAAGGCAAATCCATCAGGAAACTAAAGACAAGCAGGATAAAAATATGGTGAGTCAGCTCTGTTGATAAAAACAGTTTACAAGTGGTTTGGTTATTTTCAGAGTGGCCTTATGAGTACAAAAAATGCTGAACATTTTGGACAGCCCATTTAGATTACAGCTCCATTGAGTATTAAAAAAAAATCCATGGTATGGTGATGGAGGGTAGAAAATTGAAAGTACATGAGAATGCTAAGACAAATTTCTCAAAAAATAGGTGCATCATATTTTACACAAATATACATATGCGTAAAACTTTCCACAATATGAGTGCTGCATTTGTTCACAATATCAAAAGTGTGAATGAGTAAATATTTCTAAGCGCAGTTTGGGACTGTTTCATTGTAATCAAGAAGGATGTTTATATAATTTCATAACAGGGAAAGTCAAAACAGTAGGTTGTAGTCTGTGAACTTGTTTCATCAGTAGGAAAGGTAATGGCTACTACCTTTTGGGATACTTGAAGCATAATTTTCATTGACATTGTAGAGAAGGGTAAAATGATAATTGGTCAATTATCATGCATCTTTTATGAATTATTTAATTGAGAAGCTAAAGAAAAAACTGCATTTGATAAAAAATAATTTTCTTTTTACACGACTGCCCAAAAAGGAGTGTAATGTTTTTACGGTGTGTATATGTGTATTTGTTCTACCGTATCAGCTGAATGGCTGAACCAGTTTAGATGTATGACTCCGTGTTGGAATCGTATGTTATGGGGAGTGTCATAGGCCACATAAATAGGTATGTTTAATTGTAACTACAAAGCCAAAAAAAAATCATATATACGATTCTAAATAGATAATCAATAGTGTTTTCAGTATATTGATTTATTTGTGTAGACGAAAATAGTTGTGTTTTAAGATCTGCTACGATATTGAATGAATAAATGAATTTATTCATTTACTTTATACTAGTAAAATACTTTACTACTTTATAGTAGTAAAATTTACTTTATACTATCTTATCTATTGTCCGAACATTAGTGCGCCTTTGTCAATCCCTTGATTACATGTAGATATCTTCTGTAATTAATTACACTTGTCATTTTTCAGTATATTCCTTTGTCTGCTATTATAACCACATATCAGTAGCAAAAGAAAAGTTAAGATAACCAACTCATAAATAATCTAATATCATATATGTTAACATTATAAAAGTTTAGTGATTATTTGAGAAACAAAATTAAGATATGTCATGATAAGCATTTTTAATGAGCTCAAAGTAAAAGTTTGTCAATATCTGTCTGGTTTATATCAGGCTATACCAAATTCAGTTAGCTTGTAGAGTTGAAGTAAACAAATCGAGTGTTCAGATAGCCGATTCACAAGCATCTCAAAATTGAACATGAGAATAAAAGAGTGGTCATATGAAAAAGTTAAAAGATTTTAATAGAACTGAAGACAATATAAATTCATAAATGTTTGATTACATGAGTAGTATGTGACTAATATGAGTAATGATTATAGTGTTGTATATAGTCACAGACACATTGTGAATCGGTACTGATACAAGGGATGTAACTCAGCAGAAACATGACGAAATCACTAACACAGACGTAACATTTGTTTATTCTTCACGCTACAAGCAAACTGGATACAGTTAAATGGAATGGATCTAATGTAATTTATTCTCAAATAGTGCCAAATGGGTGAAGAAAGTCCAATGTGTAATTAACTTATAGTTTAATATGAAATAATAAATGGTTTTTTTACATTTGATGTTGTAATCTTATATTTATCCTCTAAATAGTAATATTCATGCTATACACATCTATATTACTAATAAAGAAAACATTCTCTTTTAATGCAATTTTAAATCCTTCATTTTTTATGATTTTTATTGTAGTGTCTAAATTAAAGATAAAGATATATGGATACGTAGACATTTTTCCACAAGTGAATACTGTAGTTACAACAAAAAAAACCTTTCTTCATATATAATTTTCTTATTACTCCATAAATTACATTTAGAAACTGCTTTTATGTGGGTTTTCCAGTTCAGGAAAAGCATGTTTTGTAGATTCTACATAACCCCTACATGCAGTTGTAGAACATTCTATTTAATTCAATAATGTCTTAAATGGTCCGTGATAACCTACATTATCTCATTCTGAAGACTTTTTCCTACAATTTGAAACTACAAGGTAGGTGTACAAGATGAAATTACACTATGGATAAAGATTGATACAATTAATTATTATTAATACCTAAGTATTTATTTACTCTTAGTACTGAAACAGGTAATTTGATGCTAAACAGGGAAAATCTGGGAAAATGAAAAGATGTGAGTGATGCAAGTAAAAATCTAACTAGCTTTTTCTATAAAAAAAAGCATGATTACTGAACAGTTACTAATGAAGACTAAAAAAATAAGGTCATGGCCAAATAGTAAAGAGTGTAACTCTTAAAATCTGAATCTGATTGTTTCAAACAACAGGAGATTATCTTGTAATTCAAAAGAATCAGCAATGAAAATTAAATAACAATTGTGTAAGTCAGTTCATAAAATGGCTTTTAGATCAAGAAGGTGAACTACACAAAGCTTGTTTGCCATGTCAATGCATCAACTTACTTTTCTTCGATTATGACTATAAAATTGTTCAAATTATGCTACAGAATTCTTCTGCATATCCTCCTACTTGTTGGACCCCCTTGGCATATGTTCTGAAAAAAAAACTACCTCTTTTTATAAGACTGTTAAACAGAATTATTGCTGCGTCTTGTTAGGATAAATGGCACCTTTTTTATATTTGCTTAGTATTGTTTTGCTTCTTATATTTTGTTTAATAATAGACATTAATAGAAAGAGTAAATTGTTTCTGTAACATTATGGTTACATTATTTTTTATACTGATTGAGAAAAAATCTAAGTAAAATCATAAAATATACAAAAGTTATTAACCTCTGTAATTTGAGGTTTGCTTTGTAATTAGGATTGGTGAATGTTGAGGCAGTTAATTTTATAACTAAAAGTTAATTTCACTAAACTTTTCATCTGTACCTTATGAACAAAATTAATGAAGAGTGACATCAAGATATTTGATGTACCCACTTGTACTTAAGAGACAAAAGAAAAGAAAATATTCTAATAGTAATAAAGATTTATCCTAAAATAAATGAAATAATTTTCTTTGAAAATAGCTAACAATTACTTTCTTATTTGTTAACCTGTTTTATGTACGTATATAATGAAGATGGGAGAATTATTGACAATGATGATAATGACTAAGTCAACTGATATTTGTTTTTTTATTTTTCTAGGTATATGCATAGAGATGTTTGGCAACCCATATTTCATGATTTACTTAATATTGAATCTTGTACATCGTTACCTGATCTTTCACAGATGAAAACCAATCTTGAAAAATCATTGGACTCAGTAGGTCGTCGACTACTTCTTGATCAACTAAATTCATTTTATAATATTTTACAGGGGCATTAATGCCTGTTAGACTTTTAAAATTCCTTTTAATTTATATTTTTGTTGCATTTATTTGGATTCTTTTTCAAAATAAATAAGTATTTGTTTTAATTTGTAGATATTCTTGTTTTTCTTGTTGCAAAAGCGTGTGTATGATAGTGACGCATCATACATTTCAGTATATATATTATTTTCTACTATTTTTTTAAATTTATTTGTTACTTAATGTTCTATCAGTATTATCTCTGTTTGTTTTCTCGTGATATTTAAGTATAATTGGTTAACTAAATTATTTTAAGAAATAATGTGTGTATACATAATTATGAAAATAATTTTTCATCAGGGAACGTTATATATTGTAATTGTGAAAAACAAAAAAATATTTTATTTATAAAGTGTATAAGATTAATTTCAACAAATAGACCTTAAAACTCTCATTAAGATATATGACATTTTAAAAATAAAATATTAACTACTGAATTTAGCTACTGAAGCATTCAGAAAATAATTGGCTTCAACTGTTATATTTTATCTGATGCCTGCAAGAAAAAGACATGTGGTTAAAAAAAATTAATAAGTTTTCCTTGGTGATTTTGCTTCTTGTACAGGAAAATATTGACATGATCTAGATTAGCCAATTCAAGAAACAGCAGAAAAACAAATATCTTTACTGATTGTAACTAGTGTTAAGTTATATAAAATGGATTACATTTTAATTCTGTTTGTAATTAGATTGAATTTAATAAATTATGTTCAATATCTTAGTTGCCTAATGTATATTAGTATCACAACTTAACAGATTTTGTAAAGTAATGCTATTTCAAGGTAATTAACACTACTTATGAGTGTAATTACAATTTTCATGTTACAACTCATTTGCAAGATTATTCATAAAAGAGTGTTAGATGAGTGTTATATACATCATATTGGTATATTTTGTAAAAGTTGGTTTCATAGTCTTGTTTTTTTCCTCTTGAAATAAATTTTGAATTATTTGCATCACTAAGATATCTTTTCAATATATACAGTAAATCCATATCTGTATGTTAAGACTAGAATCTCCTAAAGTGTCTTTAATTTTTCAAAATAAATGTTTCATTTTATAAGCTTTAAAATTATAGAAAAAAAAAAAAATAAAGATAAAATAATGTGATTATATTTTACTATTTTGTGTTAAGGTTTCTCAGGTCATCAGTTGTGATTGAACCCCAGCATAAACATCAAATGGTTTTCTTTTAGAAGCCTTTAGATACAATATTGTGTTCCACTGTCTGGAGAGGTTCATCCCATTCACATTTTGGTGGCTATCCTTACTTTTTTCAATTAGTTAAGACATCTGTCCTAATAAATCAGTAAGATTTTATTACTCTTACGATCTCAAAAATATTTTATTTTCTCAGTAGAATATGAATCGTACATTGGGTTAATTTTAAAAAAGAAGAGGTACTTCAAGCCTTTTTTTTTCTTATAAATTCAATGTTTGTTCAGTCTTGTAAAATGAACATTAAATCACTTTGGTCTGATAGAGAGACTAACTAGTTATGTGAATTGATACTGGGAGAATATTTACAAAATGAGGAAGATGGGAGAAATTCTGATCTTGATGAACTGTGAAATTCCATCCAACTAATGTTTTTCTTTATTCGCAAAATATGAATGGTGTTATAATTAAAAAAAAAAAAAAGTATTGTGACAATATATTTCTAATGTATTACTGTTGTGAATTTTTCTGACATTTTTTGTATCATAAACTTTTACATTTGTGTAATTTTTTATTAGTTTATTGTATTTTTAAAAAATCTTTCACTATAAAAAATAATCAATACAAAAGATGTTTTTATTATTGAATAAATAATAAACAAATATTTTTTTATTATTTGTTTTATTATTGAACATTTACTTTATAATTTTTTTTATAGTATTAAAAGTTTTTTTAATTTTTACAGTTTTTACCTACACTTTTCGGGTGCAAGAGGTAAAAGTACACCATTTTGAAAAAAAATAATTAGTCTAATTGATAAAAATTTACTTGAAAGATTAAATAACTGTAATTTATGTTCATTGAATTATAGATCTTTTATATTAATTCTACTAATTTTTTGTCAAACTAGATTTTGTCACCTTTACCCTTGTATTCCAAAAATTAAATTATGTTGTCTTACATAAAAAATTATACCTCCTAATAATAAGAGCTTATATTGTATGTTACTTCCTTTGTAAATTCATCTAGAAAGCAACATATTGCTGGGAATTTATTGATAAGACAAATTTTCTTGTCAAAATTATCCTATTGCAGAGTTATAATGTGTTAAAGAAAAATGATCAAACATCTACACATGTATAATCCAATGTAGTACTTAAGTTCTTACACATCACCAAGTTACATAAAGTGTTAAGTTTTATATTCATACCAGTTCATTTTGCTTGCCTTAGGAATATCTTTGTGTTTGTGAACAGGTATGATTGGAACAGGGAGAAGAATGAGATAGATAGGCTTCTGAGCCCTGTAGAAAGAACACCCTCAAGCAAGTGTATATGTGTGTGTATACTCTACAGCAGTACTGCATCAGTATAGTTCCCCTACCTGCATCTAAAATATTCTTCCAGCCTTTGCAAAAATTACACTTAATTCATTCTATTACGATTAATAGGTTTTGTTGAGATTACCTCAATTTTATTAAGTTTACTATTTCTTTAATCTAGTATAAATATTACATTCCGATGTTAGTATAGTGATTTCAGAGAAGAAAAATGAGTTTGCTACAGTACATTTTAAGTCATTAGATACTTGCAATTTTCATTGTAACGATTCAGAGTAACAATCTATCATTACCCATAATTAGCGCTAGAACTGTCAGGGTACCATTCTATTGGTACTCTGTTTAGTCTCGTTTAATTTATTAAAATTGTGGCTAGATTGTGCTGGAGTGTTGTATATTGGTTCTATATGTTTCATTCTACATGTATATCGATAGTATTCGGTATTAGATGACTGTTTCTACAAATTATCGATATTGAAAGTCACGTTACTGTTTGTTTCTGAAAGTCACATTCTTCTGCGTTGCACATAACCTAATACTTATTTGCGCTCATATATTTTGTAATATATACCTTAGTTTTTTTTAGTAATTGTTTCCATATTGGCCTTGTTTGTTATTGTTCATTTTTGTGTATTTTTTCTGAAATGGAGAAAACACTGGGCCCAAGCGGACGGACACTTACCAATGATGGTGAGAAAATTGCCGGAAAAGAAGTTGTCAAGATGTGTATGTACTAATGAAGGAAGAAAAAGGTCAAAAACTGTTTGTACAAGGTGAAACAGGGGCTTGCATGGAGAGTGTTTTCCCAAACATAAATGCTAGGCAATATAGAAAACCAGGACAAAAATTGTCATGTACTCAGATTTCTATTTTTCATAATGTTGTAAATAATAATTCAAATTTCATACTTATGATTTTATTTAATAATTTACGTAGATTTTATGAACAGTGGTGAGTTTTCTTCAAATTAATTATAGTGTTAGAAATATGGAAACAAAAATAAACATTTAATTTTTTTTTATTTAAAAAATTAAATTTTTGTAATATGAACATTTTAAAGAGAAAAATATGACATTTTCTAAACATCATATTCTACATAATTTTTTGGGTAGTAGTTTTGGAAATTTATACAGTGGTTTCAATAACACCTCTGCATGCCAGGATAAAAACACGACAGTTTTAGCTTAGCACAACCCACTCCAAAATGGCTGACAACAAAAGGGTTAAATTTCTCAAACACATGTTCACTTAGAATCCTTTCTGTCTCGCCATCTAAATAGTTCATGCCCCTAGCCCCTTGAATGAAAACCTTGAAATGTGCTAAAACATTTTTTTCAAATTCATCTACCTTCTTTTCTCCTGTTTAGCAGGGAATTACCATTCAGGTATTACTTCAGAGGATGATATGTATGAGTGTAAATGAAGTCTTGTAAAATCTCAGTTTGACCATTCCTGACATTGTGGTTAATTGAAACCAACCACCAAAGAACACTGGTATCCACGATCTAGTATTCGAATCCATATAAAACTAACTGCCTTTACTAGGATTTGAATGCTGGAACTCTCGACTTCCAAATCAGCTGATTTGGGAAGATAAGTTCACCACTAGACCAACCCTGTGGGTTTAAATTCATCTATCCAGATAAAATTAAAAGTCCATAATGGTAATGGTGTGCAGGAGTTTCAGTAATGCTGTTTTTTTTCTATTCTCAGAAAAATTTTCAGACCTTGTCTTTTAGGAACTGTGTTAATAGTAAAATTAATGTTTTTTTCCAAAATGTATCCTACATCCATAAACAATCAATTGCAGTTGTGTTTAAGAAGTTCTGACCCATTACCCCCACGGGACATTAGCCTTTGTCCTCTCAGTTAACCAAAATTATATTCAAACTGTTCTTTTCAAAAATTTGTTATTCCTTCAAAAAAATTTTGCAAAACAAATACTAAGAGTTTCAGGCTCTTCCTCCTAAAGTACCTTAAGAAAAGTTGAAATATTGCCGTATATGAAATTTTTTTTCCCAAAATGTTTTACAAGAGAAAAAATAAAAATGCACGTGGTAAATATGTTTTTCAGCTCTATTGACCCTCTACCCCAGCTCATTTAAATTAACAAAAAATGAAGTGCTGCAATATTCAAACCATTCCTTTTTCAAATTTATTCCAACTTCAGAAGAAAAAGAAGAGATTTAGATCTTTTTCCTTCTTAAACAGCTCAGCCCCCTCAAGTTAACAAAAATTGAAATACTACAATATCAGAATCTTTATATTTTTCAAAATTGTGAATTTTACTTTAGAAAAAAAATCTGATGTGGACAACACATGACTTCCTTGTATGCCTATAAAATAACATTTACAATTTTTTTAAAATGAAAAGTATATAGGATTTTATTTCATTAAAAATTTCTGATGTTTATTCATTGTTATTGAATTATTATTTATCGTAAATATTTTTTTACAATGAGAGGTTAATAATTATTAATAAATTAATATATTTTAATTAAAAAAAAGGAGATGAAGTCTGATTCGAATCAATTGCCCATGTAAGATCCAAATATTTCATTTAGGGTATAACTCTGAAACTGATGAAAATTGATAACACCAATTAGTTAAGAAAAAGTCCAAAATCTAAATTTTCTTGGATTTTTTGGACACTTTTGGTCAATTGTAATCAAAAGGGAAGGTACACAACTAGATATACCAATCCTAAATCCAAAATTTCAATGTCCTGCAGCTAACTGTTTTTGAGTTGTGCAAGATACAGATGTCATGCCGACTAGTCAAAATGGTAATTTCTGTTGAAATCTGGAAACCGAAATTTTTCATGATCACTATACTTATTTTACTTCATAAAATGAAGTAAAAAACAGGTTCTGCCTTTCGAAGTCCTGTAGCTTCTTACAGCCCAACAAACATGAAACAGGGATGTCTGAACTTTAACTAAAATATAACTAAACAAATTTAAAAAAAGACATGAGGATCAAGTGTTCTAGAATCCCCTAGTCCCGCAATGTATAAAACTTGAAATTACCATTGTGATGTCCAAACCATTCTTTTTCAAGATGTTCAAGTAATTTACTTTCAAAAGAAATTAAAAACTATATATAGAAAAGCTAAGTGCTTCTAGTTAGAGTAATTAACAAACATTTTAATTTTGGAACTTTTTTAAAAACTATTTCTACCTTATAAAAGAAATTATAATGCCCATAAACTTCAATTTTCATTGCTCTCCAAAAGCCTGTGGCTTCTTTTAATTCAAAATTGAAAGAGGGATATTCAACCCATTTTTCAGTTCCATGTTCTTGGGGACTGTAAAACCTTTGTATCATGTTTGTGCCGTATTCTCTACCTGAGTTCTACTCTACCTTAAGAGTCTTGAAAATATTTCTAGTAACAATATTTACTGCTTCCATAAGTGATGATAACATCTGGGTAAAACCAAGGTTAACTGCATGCTTTAAATAAATTTGTAAGGGTATTTTTTAAATGGGTCTGTACTTTATTAAAAATTGCAAAGGTAGTGTAAAAATGCCCTTTTTCTTACCTCAAGTAATGTACTGCTACATAAAATAGTTTGTTTAGTTACATATAGTTTAAAGAGAATATTGTTCTACTGGAATAATTGACTTCTGTTTTAAAGAGGAGAAGCACAATTGTACGTATTAAATGGATAAGTTAAAATTTTCTATTCATTTAGTCTCAAGCAATATGATATCTCATTTTTGTACTTTTGAAAACTCATCCCGACTTTCTGAATAAGCTCCTAATGAGAATATATCTTTCTTTTTCCTGTTTAGCCTCAGGTAACTACCGTTTTAGATAATACTTCAGAGGATGATATGTATGAGTGTGAATGAAGTGTAGTCTTGTACATTCTCAGTTCGACCATACCTGAGATATGTGGTTAATTGAAACCCAACCACCAAAGAACACCGGTATCCACGATCTAGTATTCAATGAGAATAAATCTAAATGTGATAATGATTATCTAAATCATTATTATCTTAAAATTTTATTAGATAAACTCAATCTGATTATCCCACATTACAACTAGAAATTTCACTTTAAGCGTCATTACTACTGATTAATCAGAATCCATGCAATTAACAGTTACTTTTACCTAATAAACAGAAAAGAGATTGTAATCGGGTCCACTGCTGTCCATTTTTTCTTAAATGAAGGTTGTTGTTATACTATTACATTTTTATATTAAAATAAATTTGGTTGTTTAGTAATTAAGAATGCAATATATTTATTAAAGAATTCGTATGCATAATTTTCATTAGTGATGAAACACTGTAGTAATGGATGCTTTTACTCACAGGCACATAGATAAAGGTGATTTTTGTAACTAGTCTTAGTAAACACCTAATATTAAGGTGTGTTAAGGTATATCCAGTAATATTAAGAAATCTGTTTCTGCTGTGGTAATCATAATCTCAAACGGAGCTTTTTCAAATACGGCGCAAGTAGAAAAAGGATTTTTAAAATACTTTCAATAAAATGATGGCTTCCAAAAATGTTTCACTCAAAATATCATGTGTTCAGAAAAACTTTTCATGTCGCCATTGTCAAAAAATTGTTTTTCTGAATTTGTAATGCTGAAAAAACTTACGAGTTACCTAAGGGTAATCACAAAATTACGAAGTAAATGTACTTTTACCGTGCTGATTATTTAAACTGACACTTTCTTAGAAAGTAATAACATCAACCCAAGTTGATTGGTGGTCTATGCATAAAACTTTGCTAATAACGAAACTTGAAGTTTCTGTATGAATCAAGATTTCTAGTAAAACATAAACTTGAACTTTCTTTCAATATTATGGTTTTATCTTATTCAAATCACATTCATTAAAATTAACCGAGCCTAACTAATGATAAAATCCTTATCTTCGTTTCTTTGCGTATTTCGGTTCCTCCCGATGCAAAGACCCACACGAATAAGTTTCGATTAAACTGCAGTCCCATGTTATAGAACAGAATAAGATAAGAAAAATGCTGATAAAGAATATGAACATCATTGTAATTGAAAAAAGCAGAAACGTAGATGTATGTGCCTCTTTTATAACCTTAAATTTTGGGTTAGAGCATGACTGTTTCTAGTTTGGATGGTAACATCTAGGGAGCATTAAGTATCTTGTCTACCTTTTGGTGTAGTTTTCAGCATACTATTGTGTTGTATTATTTGCTTATTTTTTCCGAACGCTTATAAAAATTTATTGGTATATATTTTTACATGATGAGTTATTTTCTACTTTTAGGCGTTTTTATTACTATAGAAGATTGAAGTTTTGGATTTTTAAATATTAATACCAGTAAAATTAAATAATTTTATGAAAGTGGTGAAATTTAAATAAACTTAATGAAGGTGAAAATTATTTATAACGATACTATATTGCCAATTCTGGCAACACCTCCACCCATTCAAAATGGTGTTTGTTGTCTTGGGGATAGTCGTCTGCTGTATGTGTGAAGATTGTTATTGAGTAATGAATTTTCAACGTGTCTAGATTTATCTCAGAAATGCTGCTTAGACGCTGGGTTATTGTTTATATATTTTATATGGGTGAGCGAATGCTTTTTAAGAAGTTACTGTTTAATTTTGTGTTTGATGTTTAATTTGTATCCTAATATTGTGTGGTGTCGTGTTACATAAACGAAACGTGAAGTTAGTGATAAAGTTTTGTAAATAAAATGTTTTCTTATTAGGAATTGCCAAATGTTACTGGTTGTTTTTATTATTTTAGTTTTGTTTTTATTGTGTATGTTTATTTACATGGAAGTTGCTTGCAATAATTACTGATTGCTTGTTTTTAGAACGATGACCGGTTTTAAGGGTGTTTATTTAATGGAAATTATTTCCTTGCGGTTTTATTATTGACCGTTAATTCAACAGCGAATCAATTATTTTTGTAGGCAATCCTTAGAAAAAATTACTTTGTGAATTATACGATTTTTTGTTCCCGTTTTCATAGGTCAATATTGATTGAACCAGCACGTAAAATTATTTCCACCTAAACAAGTAATATCAATTGATAAATTAGTATAAAATAAAAATTCGAGATTAATTGCAAATTTAATTTCGAAAAGTAGTTCCTTAGCTATAGTACTTTATTGAGTTATTTTTTTCTGTGTATTGCGTTTCGTGCATGTAAGGTTACCTATAGTTGTTTTGGTATATGAAACGCCAAATTAAAATAAAACGCAAGTTATTTTTTTGAATTGATGAACTGTTAATTCTTTTAAACTAAATTTTAAATTGTAATACTTTATTATTAGGCCCAACTAAAGTTTTAAAATGATGTTTGGGAAAAGAGTGCTAACTTACTGTTGCAATTAGTAAACAAATTATATATAAATATAAAATTTACAGCCTGCGATTCACGTATTGTACAATAAAATGTCAGTAGCTTTTCTAAAAATTAATTTCAAACAACTTTCTAACTTTATTTTAGTTTAACATAAGGGCTAAAAATTGACTGATTTTTTTTAACTTAAGCTACTTACTGTTTAAAGGTATATTCTTACATGTATTTGTTAGCTTGGTGAATTGTTTTTTTATCAACTCTTATCAATTTGTTTTGTAATAGGTTTATAGTGTAAGTATAGCAATTATAAAAAATAACCAAATTTGGTAATTTGCAGAATATGTATAAACTTGATTTTTTTACACCAACAGAATATTGTAATTCGATATATAGCAACATGTTGCCATTGCATTTTTTGCCATTCACAGGTATTTGCCAAAGGTACCCATATTCCAGTACACACAATTTGCAATTAGAACTTTTAGTATGACAAAAAAATTGAAGAATGTGTACTCTATTCATTATTTTGCGCTATTCATCTTTATTGAATAATATAGAAATATAAATATTTTTTGATTTTTAGCCCCTTTTGACTTTTGTAAGTTTGATCTCAAATAGTAAAAAAATTCTCAAATATTTACACATTATAATGTATTGTACTCTGTTACCTGTAAATATTAGATATTTTTTGGATATATCATTACCAAATGTTAATCACTGTCAAACTAATCTAAATGTGTTAATAATGAACAAATAAATGGGTTTTAATGTAGTAGGCAATCTACTGCTGTAGTTTGTTAATTCTTAGATGGCGCCATCGAAACACTATATTGAAATAAGAAAATAAATATATATATATATTTATTTATTATCAAAATAAATAAAACTATGTTTATAATTTTATTTATTTTCTTATTTCAATATAGCATTTTAGTGGCGCCATCTATGAACTAACTACAAGGGTAATCGCCTACTACATTAATTCCAATAAATGGTTTTATGCAACAGCATTTTATTATTTATAAAAATTAATTTTTATTTCTTAATCTATTCTTAAATGTCTAAAATCAAAACTGATTTCATTTTTTCATCTTAAGATATTATAAGCCAAAATTAAATTTGTGTAATGAATTGATTATTAATTTGAAGAAACCTAGTCAGTATATTCTATGGTGAAGTTGATGTTTATTTTCTGATGCAGATAAATTCATAACTGCTTTCATTTTTACATTTGACAATTTTTCTGTAGAAGAAAACCTTTAATATGTATATCTAAGATTTAAAAAATGCTCCAGAAGATTATGAAGGTATTTGTTTAGGAGGAAGGAAGATAAATTACATAAGGTTTGCAGATGGTATTTTTATTTTAGGAAATGAAGCATAGATATTCAACACATAATTTAAAATTTAAAAATATGACAATATGGAAAGAAAATGAAGTTATGAAGTAGATACAAAAACAGAATACAGTATGACAGTGTAGGCCTACACAAAAGAACAAAGAATTGAAACAGTATTGAAATAAAATAGTTCAGGAATAAGGTAAATGCCTCCAGCCGATAGGCTGGAGGCATTTGAAATGTGGACATGGAAGAGGTTAGAGAATATAAAATGGAATGGTGAAATATTGAGAATTGAAGCTTAATCAGAACAATTTAGGATAAGGAAGGTAAATTAGCTCTATATTTTGAGAGATGGGCTGATTAAAACAGTGCTAAAAGGAACAGGAGAAGGTGTTTGCAAAGAACAGAGGTTGGAAGATACTAAAAATGATGATGATTTTAAAGGAAGTGGGTGGGAACTATCAGCTCAAAGGTTTTACTGCAAATAGACTGGTGTAGTGCAAGGAATCTGCCACGATGCTGACAACCATTTGATGAGGTTAGAAGGGTAATTTTATGCAATTATTGACTCGCCTCAGATTTTGATGAAATTTAGAATATACCTTGCTTAGGATCTAAGTTATTTGTTACAATTTTATAAATATACAAAAGCAATGTAAATTTCACTTATACAGTGTTGAATTACATATTTTTGGGTGAGGGTACTGTGTAAATTAAGAGAGATGTAACTCTGGTGAAAGGTGTTTCTGACAAATAATTTCAATTGTAACGAGTAACCTAGGTCCTTAATAAGGTATATTCCAAATTTCATCAAAATCAGAGGTGAGTCTATAATTGTTTATAATTTTTATGAGACCATTTATTGAAGAAATTATTAGTTCATTAATTAATTAGCCTTACTATTAAGACTTAACAAAAATTAGTGCTCGAGAACTAATTTGTTAAGTCCAACAAAAAATTATTGGTTTTTACATTTATTATGAATAACATTCATATTACCTTAAACAACGTAGGTGTAAATTTAAACAAAGATTATTTTATGAACTTTTTTAGGTAGGCTTTTTGAAAAGTTAGCAAATAATGAAATGAAGTTACTTATTTCATTGTTTGAAAAATTCGTTTTAAAATATGCTTTGCATATTTCTTATTTTTAAAAAACTTATTCAAATTTCTGTGCATATACTAGATATTATTAAAGTAATTTAAAACCTACATTAAATCAAATTGTTATTTTAGTTTTTATACCAAATTATGAACTTAGCATTGATAAATTAATATACTTTTAAGTGTGAATAATTGTGAACTGCTGTTGACAAACGTTTTAGAGCATTATTTTTATAAGTCAGTTTCTTAACTCCAATCCCAACCTTTCCTATTGATCTATTTACATAAAAGTTGTAATTCTATACATTAGTATATAATATAAAATTTATTTTTATTAATAGAACAACTCTTTTCTTATTTAAAATTTTAAACGTTTTGTATGAAAAAAGATGTTGCATTAAATTTATTTTAAGTATTTAAGTAATGAATTACAAATTAAATCTAAATATATAAAAGCAAAAATATAAATAAAAAAATACGATATTCAGTAATTAGGAATACTTGTAACATAAGCTTTTTTCATAAAAACTCATGACACTACATAGTATATATAGTTGTATCATGGCATGTACTTACTGTGAATAAAAGTTAATGTGTTACAGTGTTGGTAAATGTAGTAGTTTAGTATTACTTTGGTCACTTTTCATTATCATAAGTGTACTTAAGCTCTTTTTCAATTTATAGTAATTAGGGGAACTGTGCCAAGTTTATTTAGTCCCTTAATTAATATGGTAGGTGTTTTGTGTAGCATTCAGAATTATATGCTTGTTAAACCCCTAGCTGGACAACGGCCATGAACAAAAATAAATGACAACCTAAATTTAGTTATTTTGATAACTGTCTACACTAAATCAGTACAAATGCAGACATTAGCAAATGGGACATTCCAGAGCTGGAGTACTTATATAGTTGTTTTCAATTTCATCTTTTGTTATTTTACCAGTACTTATTTTCTTTTATTATGGTTTGAAAGTACTATTTTATTTCATAGTATCATCCAACATTTATGGAAGATTATTTTTTCTCAACTTATCATTGATTTAAATTATAAACTATGTCTACATTTAACATTTATAGTATGTATACCATTACTACTATTACTTTTTTTAAAATTAAGTGGCTTCTATAGTGGTAAGTTTGGGTTAAATCCATGGATTTTTTGAGTTATACAGCCCTCCACAAAGAATACTTAATTCTTATTAAAAAAAAATATTATAAATAAAAAAACAAATATTCATAATTTTTGCTAGTTTTTATTTTGAATATCTCATAAGTTGTACAAATAATTCAAATTTTGTAAGTTATACTTTATTCTGAAATATAATGATCAAGAAACTAGTTATAAAATTATTTAATTACAAACCATATCAAACTTAAATTTTAAAATAAGATTTTTGCTTATATCAAAATGTTTTCGGCTACTACACTTAATAGAATATATCAGTGGTGTAATTGATGTCATCATAATTTGAAGTAAAGTTGGTGCTTTTGGTTGAGTGGGTAAACTTATACCCGTAATTAGTTTGTGGTAAGAAAGTGTATCTGCTTTAGTTATTTTTTATGTTCATTTATTCCATTATGTTAAAATGTGTTAAGATTTTTTTTTGTGGATTCAGAATATTAAGTTAGTTGATAATTTTTGTGAATTTATTTATATGAGGTGGTTGGAAAATAATAATGAAATATTGCTATGGAGTTTATGCCTTTTACTCATGTATTCTTCGTTTTTTCCTGTGTACTCAGTGTAGGGCTTTGGTGGACCAGTTTGTATTTCCTGGATATTGTATGTGTTTGGCAATTGGCAACTGGTTTTGATAATTTATTTTTGTTTTTTTACTTTTTATTGCAATGGCAAAGGAAGCCTTTTTTTTATAGAAAGAAAAAAACCTCTCCAGCAACATGGATCTGAACATGAGGAAGAGTGGAAGTATTAGTAAAATGCTGTGTTTGGAGTATACTTTTGTATGGTAGTGAAACATGGACACTGGGGAAAAAGGTTAAAAAATAGGATCAAGGTTTTGATCTTGAATTTTGATCCTATTTATATTTCAATAGTACATATTTTTCTCCTATATTAATTGTGGGGTTAGAGTGGGTCTGAGGAGGATGAAGAAGATCTAATGGTTACACAGTATAAGTAACATAGAAGTATTAAGAAGAATAAATGAAGATAGAATAATATTGATAATTATCAGAAGGAAAGGAAACTGGATTGGGCATATAATTAGGGAAAAAATAATAAATACAATACCTTAAGGTTCCATTGAAGGTGAAAAAGGAAGAGATAGGATGAGACTGAAGTTAATAATTGGCAATAGGGGTAGTGAAGGTTATGAAAAGAAAAACATGGGACAGAAACAGATGGAAATAACATTGGTGCCAGGTACCTGCCAACAAGTAGAATATCACATGATTATGACTTTTTATGAAAGTTGTAGTTTACTTTGCTTTTTGTATTTCAGATTTTGTTTTGTGAATTCTTATATATGCTTTGTTATACATATATATTATATTTATTATAGTATATTGTAATATAGCTATATTTATTTTTATTTGGTTATATATTTTATTTGTTTGTAATGACATAAATACTTTATTGATGTAGAAAAAGTGGCTAATGATACATAAAAGCAGCACACATCATTGCTCTCAGAACGAAGAATAAATCAAATATATTTATCAGCAAAACAAACAAAGAAGAACTTATCCAACAAACATAATGTTCCAGGAGCTTATAAATAAAATTGCACAGATACAAAGTAATTATCTCGTACATTGGAAAAAAATGCATGGGTATTATTGAACTATCATTACATTCCATAGAAATGCAGTCAACATTTCCATCTATCTTATAAAACAGATCACAAACAACATTAATTTAAAAAAATAAACTTCCAGCAATTACTTGATTAAAAACTACAGAGCAACTACAGCAGTGTTAGTGATATATTTATATTCTCTCTGAGTGCTTAAACATAAATTAAAACATTTTGATATATATATTAAAAATGTCTGTTGAAGTTTGTAATAGTTGAAGATTTATCATTAATTAAAAACATTTTTGAATAATTGTCAATGTTGACTAAACAAAAATTATGTAATCAATATTTTTCATCAAACATTTTGTAAACTTCCTTTTCTTATCTAATTTTTTGAACTTAACTTCCTTACTTTTCTCTTTTTTGTATTTTATGAAGATCATTGGATGTTTCCTCTTCCCACACAATTCTTAGCTTGGGTTAGGTTGTTCCTTTTAGAATCCTGTACCTGTTCTTGGATAATTATAACTACACTGTTAGATAAAAAAAAATTTTAATGTTTCTCTAAGTGTGATACCATTTCTTGAATTGCTTTTTTGGGTACATTACAGATCTGTAAGTACAATTTTTCTGTCACCCTTAGTTTTAATTAAATTACGCTTCAGTTTCTGTTCTATGTACAAAAATTTGGGACTATCCTTCTTCGTTGCTTTTAGAAAATTTTTCATTAGTCCTAGCTTTATATGGAAAGGGGTAAAAGTATTTTTTTGGGTTCCACTAAGGGCTCATGAATAATATTTTTCCCATTTGGAGTTAAGTTGTCTTGTTTCGTCCACTCTTTGGTAACATAATGTTTATCCCTAGTTTGGCCATTCCATTCGCAAAGAAGACACATGTACTTAGTCTAGCCTAACTGCATGCCTGACAAAATAGCTATAACTTTCAAATCACCACATATGTTCCAGCTATGTTTTTATAATATATTTTTTCAAGAACATCTTTCATCACATCATATGTCTCTTTCAAATTAATACCATAAGCGATTGGTATTGAAGGATATTTGTTACTGTTGTGTAGAGGAACCACTTTTAAACTATACTTTGACAAATCTATGAAAAGGTGCCAGTCCTCAGGTTTATGAACTTGTCCTCAGTCCTCAAGTTTATGAACTTATCCTAAGTGCAACATAAGCTCATCAAGATTTGTGCAATAAACCAAATTACTTTCATCAATAAAGTATTGAGAAAGTTCTTTTTGTCGGCTTTGAAAGCCCAAAATTGTTTTTAAAGTAAATTCCAACCTTGCAGTCTTGACCCTAACAGTTCAGCTTGATTTTTTGATAAATCGCTAACCAAGTCATTTAATTCACCTTGTGTTATAAGGTGTGGCTTATTGAAGCTAATTCAAAATTAAAATCATTGTTGTTTTCTTCAGCAATGCTTTTGAAATATACATTCACAGGTGGCTCAGTAACTGGAATAATTTCACTGTGAGGCACAGGCGTGATTGCAGATTGCTATGAAGGATATTTTACAGTATGTTTAGATTTTTTAGAAATTCCAGACACTCTTGTTAAACAAAAGTAACAATCGTTACATGATCCTATGGTTCACGCCAAACCATAGGTACACCAAATGGCAAAGCCTTCCGTGTACTTTTCAGCCATCCTGTTAAATATGCAGAACAATTAGTGCATACTATATGAGGGCCCATGTCTTATCTGATCACCAATTTTACACTGAAAGTTCAAATCATATGCTTATTTAATTAAAGGAGTAATGTTTTCTGTATTTGATTTTACAGTAAACTCACCACATACATAATAAAAGGCATCCACATCATTTACACAATTTCGAGGCATTTTGACACTGCACTGTTAAAAAACTTAAGAAAGCAATAAGATTGAACAAAATTGATTCATTCCTAACTTTAATTAATAAAATTAATTCATTCCAGTGCTTAATACAGATAACACAGCTGTGGTTTCAGCTACATTTTTTGACCTGCACAGACATGATTAATCTTGTCCATGAAGGCTCACTCTTCAGTATTAGATATGATGCCATAGTATATGACTATGTTATGATTTGATTCTTTGTCTAGTAATGTTTATTTGTAACTTATAAATTATGTTAACAAAGTTAAACAATAAAAAAATGAGCTAACAAAATACAATATAGGAGCTTAAAATGCTAACTGTACATTAAAAAATGAAAAACAAATCCTTTAATAATTATTTAAAAATTTTTCAAATATGGTGGGTGATAGAAAGTTTCTGATATTAGTTTTCAGCATCAAAAAACAGATTAAAATCATGTATAGCATGTTAGGAAACAAAAATTATGTTATTAGTGCGATTGGATAAAAGTAAATTTTTGTTGCAGCATATATTTAACCCTGTCATTTGACCAGTATTGTTCTATTACTATCTGTTTAAAGAGTCCCTGATCTCCTTAGAGGTTTCTCTCAAAGAGGGATTATCCCTGAATGGGATGGGCTGTCCCCTGCTCCCTGGAATGACCTTGAGGTTTTTGGGTGGAGTTATTTGTTATTATGGCTCCTTCTAGGTTTCTTTTCTCATCACTCATCTCTTATTCTTATTCTTGATCTTTTTCACATTATTGGTTGTGTGGGTTTATTAACCTGTTAAGTCTAGCATGGTGAGTGTCAGAAATTGTAGTCTGTGGAAGCTTATTATTATTTGGTGGAAGTGTTATCTATGAGCTCCATTCCAGTCCATTGGCTGTACTGTAATGAGCTTAATAGTTTAAGTGTTGATCATTTAAAGCCGGGTTTTTTAATATGATTCCTAAATAAATACAATATGGTTGAATAAAGATGTTTGACAGCTGTAATAAATTTTACCTCTGAGTTTTAAGTAAATCAGAAAATAAGTATAAGCTTTTAGATATAAAATAAATTAAGAAAAATTGAAAACTAATTTGTATTAATGAAATTGTGAGTGTGTTGCTTTAAAAGTTTTTAAGATGTGCGATTCCCCAATTCAAATAATGTTAGTTTATCTATGGAACTTCATTTGCCAATGACGTCATTCGGAGAACAATGCAGTTCAAAACATGTGTGTATATCAAAATGATGGAGGTGGCTACAAGTAAAAAATTTGTGTGTATTCAATTTTTCTGATCATCTTTATTTTTCGTCTGGTTGTGCTTCATTTACATAAAAAAGGATATGCATATTTTAAAATGGCTTGAATTAATGTATGAGCTATATATTTGTTTTTGTAATTATAAAGTCAAGTGGGGGGGGGGGGGGCATGTATGATTTAATTATTTATTTCAGTTCACAGTTGTTTTCAGGTTTTACTTTCAAAAATGTCATACATTATAACTTCTTCACTTATGCTAATTATTCAAAGTCTTAGCATAGGACAGACATCAGCCAACAACCTATAACAGAATCAAAAACTGATGACCAATATTTTTGGACAATCCAGATCTGCTATAGTTATTTTTTATTAGGCTATTCACTGCTAAAAATGGTGTGTTTTGATGTGTTCTCACCAAGATGTGGTGATAAACACTGATGGATCGAAACAAGACGATACTGTTGGTTGTGCTTTTGTTAATGAAAGACCTTATATGTTTGGCCTACCCGGTATTACGAGTGTACTCACCGCTGAACTGTTCACTATAAATAAGGTTCTATATATAATTTACCCTAAATATAGAAACATTCTTATTTGCAGTGACTCGTGTAGTGCTCTCCAGGCATTAGAAAACTTTTATTCCAAACATCCTGTCATCATTGAAATTTACAATGCAATCGCTGAGTTGAATAATTGCAACATAGAAGTACCTTTTTGCTGGGTCCCTAGCTACGTAGGGATCCCAGGAAAGCAGATTATGCTGCCAAAAAAGCATGCATTCAACCTCCTTTCACAACCCGAGTTACTATCTCTGATTTTATTAATCGTGTAAAACAATCACTGAGAGCAAGGTGGCAAAGTGCCTGGACGACTACCGTCGATAATAAACTCCAACGGATTAAAGATTCTGTCTTGCCATGGGACTTCTCTTGCAGAAAAACTTGACATGAAGAAGTAGTCCACTGCCGATTGCGGATAGGACATACGAGGATCACACATGAGTACATAATGTCAGGAGGACACGCATCCCTATGCACACGATGCAACTGCCGCATGACTGTGCACCGCATTCTCATGACTGCATATGTTATGCAGCGTTGCGTCGTAATTTTAATCTACCCAGAAACATCCGTGGTATCTTATACAATGATAACAAAATTTTGAACCGGATGTTTCTGTTTTTGCGAAATACTAGGTTACTGCAAAAAATGTAATATTATCATATATATTTTTTATGCTAGAAGAGTTTTTGATAATTTTTTTACCCTTATCTTCAATTTTGATTTTTTTGGTTCTGTCTTATTTTATTAGCCGAGTAGGGAGCCTTTTGCACTCCCTATCGGAATTAGTTAAATTTTATATAGTTTCCTTTTTCTATTATATTAGCTTTTATATTTTAAAGACTCCGTCTGCGATATTAGTTTTGAGTTTTATTTCACTTTTCTAACTTTTGTTTAACTTAGTTTTTAATATTTAATTATATAAAAAAAAACTGCTTGAAATGTACATTATGAAGCTTAATTTTTTTTTCTGAAATGCCATTTTAATTTAATGAGATGGTTTATTATGCAGAGAACTTCATTTCTATTGCATGTTACTGTTGTAATAATTGTAGAAATTTATTATTTTTTACAGCATTTGCATGAAAGAATTGATAACAATGTCTGGAGGGGAACGAAAGAAAAGGTCTTCAAGGGGGACAGGATGGGAAGAAGCAGGAGCAGAATTTTATCAGGAAAGTTATCCTGGTGATGTTGATATGGAAGTGTTGCAACGAGATCCTCATCATATTGCTACTTTGTTACCTAGCAAGCAAAACAGAAATGGTGATTTTTTTTTAACATTTTATTTAGAACTTTTTCTATAAGAGAACAAATTTTTACATTTTTCAAACAGATAACATTTTTTATCCCTTTTTGACAATGTACTTATTTTATTATCTGGTATTCTTAATCTTATTTATTGATTGTTAGATGATGCATATTCAAAACTTAATAATCTTTGTATAAGTTGTTTTCATCACGTGCTGATTGTAAATATAAAAACGTAGTTTTTGACTTTAAAGATTTTAAAGTGAAAAATCTAAAAATGATGTAATCCTGTAGTAGCAGGGGTAATGTTTTGAATTTATATCAATACTTTTGTGTTTAAATTTTTTCTTTTTCTTATAATCCACATCTAATGTTTTATTATTCGTTTTTAAATATATATCATTGAAATTTATGTTAACTGATTTTAATTATTGATAAATCGTAATGAAATGTTAATGCGATTAAATTACAAAAAATGAAATTAAATTAGTTTCTGAACTTTTTATCCTATCAGCCAACATAACCTAATGCTCACTAACTTCATCTAATTAACCTTAAAAATGAAATTGGTCAATTGGTAGGTCGAATCAGTAATTGTATACCAATTATTAAGTCTGAAAATAATGTATATTACACTAGTACACTACTGAATTATGAAATTTTTCATGAGAGTACTTTGTAACTTACAGGTTACGTAACTCATGTGAAAGGCGTCCTATTGATGCCTTTTTTGATGTTGTATGTAAGTCATTTCCATTAGAATAAGGTATATAAAATATAGTTATTTGAATACTAATGCTTGTTTCAAAATTGACTTTTATTCCCCACTGATACGTTAAGAAAAAGTAAAGAAAATCCATCATTATTATTAAAACAAAAAGATTGTAAAATTTAAGAATTATGGTAGAGCAACACTTTTTTTCTTGTTTATTGATGATTAAAATGACCATAACAACATATGCCAAGATTATTTACTTTTGAGTATGCATCATCTTTCTAAATAATTACCAATTTATACATTATTACTTAAAGTATGTATATTTTTGTAGCTACTACAAAACATCCAAGAAGAGATTCAAGGGTTAGCCTCAAACGTAGAACCTCAACAAGATCAAGATATCACAGTACAGCTCGGCAGAGTACAACACAGCTCAATGATATTCAGATATCTATGATGCCAGATCTTTCAGGTAAATACTTGATACAGGAACATGTAATGCTTACATTTTTTTTCCTAATGCTATTAAAATGTATGCTATCTTTAAAAAAAATTAATTGCCAATGTTAATAACTATTTGCTTATTTTTCTTGTATTTAGAGATGTTCATCTGTTGGCACAGAAATTCACTGAAATAAAAATTAATTTTCTTCAAAGCATTCTCTGCACAGAAGTACTTATTATTTTTTCAAGGGAGGGCACTTTTTCATGAAGTAATTTATCCTCTCCTCGAAGCACCTTTTAACTCCATTCCACTTAACACTTAATTATGTTAAAAATTATACAGTGATGAAGTACTTAAAATTAAGCTTTTTAACTTGCTGGTACATTTTATACATAAAAGTGTCAGCCAGATATTAACTACTTTTGTCTTCCCAGCTCATGTACATGACTGGGTTGGCATGGAAAGATATTAATGGTGGAGTTATGGGAGGGGGATGGATGCTCCAGCCATCTAAGCATTCACAGATCTTTCTGGTTATTGCATCATGTCAGAAGAACAGGTTACATTGTTGTTTGTGCAAGGTACTATCGAGAAGTTTCTCACAAACGAGTTTCTCTCAGGAGGGTGTCAAATCCTCCAAACGTTTAACTAGATTGCATGCACAGTTTGGGAATACAATGTCATGTACCCAACGTACAGTCATATGACATGGTGTATGGCTGGGCCAACAAATTTAAAGGAAGGCATGAAGCTGTTGAAAGTGAGTCACTATAGATGTTTAAAGATAAGTGTGACAGAAGACAACATTAGATTAATCTGCGACCTCATTTTTTCACTTATCAGGACCTTATGGTAGAGACATTTTTTCAGAAGTGGGCATCAGTTATGGAAGAACCTATTTCATTGTTACAAAGGACTTTGGTTTCTCAGAATTCAAGTTGATTTTGACTCAAAATCAACCCGATTTTTTTTTTTTACTCAAAATCAGGCCGGACAGGAATTTTGTCAAAGACTCTTTGAATCAATTTTGATGAGAGTGAAATAATTTTTTTCATCAAGTAATTATTAATTAATTTTTAGTAATTAGTAATTAATGATAATTTTTCATCAAGTGAGTCCATCACTATACTCCCAAGTAGAAATCTTTGAATTTGAATCAGGGGAGAACCTTTCCCTATAAATGTGACATAGCCATTAGCTGGAAAAGTCCTCCAACCGTCTTTTGGGTCTGTAAAGACACACTGCCCCATGATTTTCTCTACAAACATTGCTGCATCGCTGAGTTTATGCCATGAAAAGAGGCACTGGAAAGAGATTGATTCTAGAGTGACAGTGAAGTAGAATTTAACCGGAATTGGATTGTGGTGTATCCTCTAATAATACAGAACCCCAGAAGAATATTTTGTACATGCTTTATACAAGCTCCCCACATGCTACAAAAAATAATAGAACTTCAGAGAGACTATGTAGGAAATAAGTAAATTAAAAAAAAAATTATTCTGTATTAATGATTGTTAAAAACAAAAGTCCAGTTTATATTTAACTGATACTCATATAGATTGGTGATATTACTGTGCACATTCTTGCCAAAAATGAATCATTAATTGGGCTGGTTGTGACAAGAACCTTATAGTGCCATAGTTATATGAATACAGTTATTTACACTTATTTTTGCTGTATATATTAGTAAATTATTTTAGTTATGCAATTCTGTAAATTGAAAAGTTTGAAACTTTTCTCCAAACTTGATAAACTTTAACAAATACTATTAGTAGTGTTTGTCTGTAGCATTGTAAACCAATCTTGGTAAAATAATAAACTGTATTTTAGCCTGAAATTTTTAGGAACTTGCATAATAGGAAATTTTTTGTGAAGTGACGTATATTTGTTTTCCACCAATTCTCTTGAAGTAAACATGTGCTGCTGTATTGTTGTTTTATAGTTCATATTTACTACTCAAAATTTTAATAAATGAGTGCTTGCAAATTAAATTGATTAATAATTTCTTTATTTTTATCAATAAAGTAACTTTTGTTGCACCTGTGTAGTTTTACTCTTATCAGCTTTATATGATTACAGTTCCTTATTTATTTCTAGTATATGAAATGATATCTTGTGTAGTATTGTCAGTGATTTCTAGAGATTGTTATTGTTTGCCTCTTACAAGGGTGTTAAAATTTTCACTATTAATGTATATAATGTCATACATGATGTTTAAACCATCTTGCTGTACAGGAGGTTATGTAAATGAGTTTTATTTATTTTTTTATACAAGTTTGTTTTATAGAACATTTTTGGTCATTATTGTTCCTTTTACGAGGGTGAATCAAATTCTAAAAGTAAATTTTGCTGTTCGATACAGCAAGCAGTTCTGAGCTGGATGGTGGTGAGAGGGGGGTTACTGTTTGGTATGTTAGAGAGGGGGAACCAGCTTGGTTATCTCCTCTGCTCTGTTCTGTTGTCATTTCAGCCTTGAGTGAGCAAGACGTTCCATCATTTGTTCCACAACATGTAATCATAAAATTTTTAATAAGGCTTTAAACCCATGGAAATTTTAACTCATTTAAAGGTACAGTTTGGGGATGCCACAGTGTCCCAGAATCAAGTGTATATGTGAGTCAGACAATTTAATGGCAGGTAAGAAAGTATAGAAAATGAAAGTCATGATCAATGCCCAAGGCCAAGTCTCACAGCTGACAACATCTGTGCTGTTCAAGAACTTATCAAAAATGATCGCTGCAGCCTTGAAGAATTCGAGTCATAAGTGGGTATGAGCTATGGGAGTGCTCAATCCATTATAACTGATCATCTTGGCTTTAAAAAATTAGTGCTTTTTGGGTTCTGAGGTTGTTGACCAAAAATCAAAAACAGGTTAGGATACAGATCTGTGAGAGATTTCTGAATCGATTTTTGCAAGAAGGGGACAATTTTTTGAGGCACATTGTTAAATGTGATGAAACATGGGTCCATTATTACAGTCCGGAGTCAAAAATGGCGAGTAAGGAGTGGTGAAGGAAGGATGAAGGCTGCCCAGTGAAGGCCAAAACCTGTCGGTAGGCTGGAAAACTAATCAAGATTTTTTTTGACTGAAGGGGTTTTACTTATTGATTTTTTCCACAATCAATGAACAGTAAATGCGGCTTACTATTGCCAGTTGCTATAATCAACAAAAGCTGCCTACTGAAACAAAAAATGGACTGTGCTCATCAGAGATGTAATCCTTCTCCATGACAACACCAGGCTGCACACTGTGATTTTGACAAGAGATAGATTTTAAAAAATGCATTGGGAAACCCTTGAAATCACCTTCCCTATTGTCCAGATTTGTTCCCCTGTGACTATTTTTTGTTTGCACCCTTGAAAGAATTGCTTGGAGAGGATTGATTAGAAAACAATGAACACTTGAGTTGAGCGTGTGCGCAATTAGTTGACGACTTGTCCTCAAACATGGAATAATATTCAAGCTTTCAAATCATTGGCAAAAATGTGTAGATAATGCAGGAGACTATATAGAGAAATGATGAAGATATGAATTGTTTATATTATTAATCAGTAAATTTATAAAAAAAATAACCATTTATATTTGATTCACCCTTGAAATTAAATATGAGGATCTTTGTGTACATATATGTAATACATACATGGTAAAGTATATTTAACTGTGATCAGGACCAGACATTACCCAACTAACCCTGGACTGTAATCAGTAACCAAATTTTTTTTTAAGTACACAAGTAAATTAATTTTTTTAAAGCATAATTTAAAAAAATTTTCATAAAATAAAATACCTCTCAGAAATGTGTTGGGAAAGTTTTTTAGAAGTATAATATTTCTTATTTCTTTGTTCTCCTACCAAGTAATATCTACAACAAATAAAAATAAGTTGATAACAGTTGAAGAAACTTGAGTATAGATCAGATTCAGTGACATTAGTGTGGTGCATGGGGCTAGAATTCCCAATAAATTTCTGTGAATAAGATCTTTAACAAACTATTTATGATATGTTACTTACTTTTTCTAACAGTACTAATTTTTACTATAGTCTTGAATTGAGCAGAATGAAGGTGGCTTTTATGTGGTTGAATGTCTTTTTATTTTGGCTTGACATGCAGATATTTTGGTATATATAGCCCCATGAAGTATTCATTGATAATTTGCTGTACTTCTAACTTTGCGTAATTAGCTTTTCATTGGATGCTAATTGTTTTTCAGTATGACTTTATGACGCACTCATGTCGCCTACAAGCATTGTGGTTACGACTTCTAAAATCATATATTCATGGTTGTAATAATGATGTAAAACTACTATTTAATTAGAAAATAAGTGTAAAATTGCAGTGTAAGTGTCTCTGTATTTATTTTTTATTTTGTGCTTATAAAAATTATTATAAAGTGTATGTGGTGTTAAAATATCAGCACCCCTCTTTCCTGCATTCAGAATATTAAATGAATATTTTAAATTATCTTCAGTAAGGATGAATTGGTGGTCAGTCAATTTTAATTCAGTTAAGCTTTTAAAAAACTTTTGAAATTATGTTAAAAATGTTTATTGTATATTTTAATATAGTTTAATGTTTTAGAAAACTTGTCAAATGAGGAACGTATGTGGGAAGAGATAATGCTAATTAAGGCAATGCCTATATGTATGACTCAGAAAAAAGAAATGAAGGCTAAACTTCAGGTAAAAGTTATACATTATTTTTAAGATAATATAAAAATGTACTTGAGATATTAATTCTGGGTGCTGTTTTTTCTTCTCATTGTAGACTAGGAAATTTAGCTGCTAAAAACAAAAAACAATGAAATGGTGGTATGGCATGTTGAACTGTTATATGAATATAATGGTTGTATATAAATATAACAGTGTTATATTTTGAACCGTCACATAAAATATTTCCATAACTGATTCAATTCATTTACTTCATTTTATTTTATTGATTTTACTTCATTCTTCTCTGATTAATCTACCAAATGTGTTCAGTGATCAAATCTGTAAGTTCATTGGTTGTCTTAGAAAAATTATGTAGTGCCCAGTTTTTGTCATCTTTCACAGTTCGTAATATCTATAGTACCTTTAGAGTAGTATAAATTTTTATTATTTCTTTTTAAATTAGCTTTAGAAATTTGAAAGTAGTCTTGCAATTGTGTAGCAAATAGTGTTGCTTTTCTAATTGTTATAGCATGTAATAAATAGATCTGTTACTCTTAAAAATAGATCCCAGTTTTTTATTTTATAGATCCCAGTTTTATATTTTTCTGTTTTGAGGTCCCTGAAACCAAACTTTTATAACTATATAGATGTGTTGATTTATGTGTGCCATTATATTTTTTCTTTGTATCTTTGGTATGCACAAATTTTTTGCAATAGTTTGTGTGTTAGATTGGTTTTATACTCGTTTATGTGATTTTCTTGTAAACTACGCACAATACAAAAACATGACCTAAACAAAAGTTACTCAGATTGGAGAGGGCACCTCATGGTGACCTTGGATTTGATCTTGACATTATTTCAAGGTTAACAGTTTTTTCAAATGGAATGACCTATTTTTGACCCCACCAAATGTAACGAGCAGAAAATTTTATGTTGGAAAATTGGTCATACATATGACCTGAACCTTTTTGTCAGGGTTTCATTTTAATTTCCATAGGTGATTTTCTCGTGAACTATGCACAGTAAAATAAATGCAGTGAACAAAAATAACTCAGATTGGAGGAGGACAACTCATGATGACCTTGTTTGACCTTGACCTTATTTCAAGGTTAACACAATTTTTTCGGTGGAATGTCCTATTTTTGACCACACCAATAAAATAATATCTCTAAACAGAATTACAGGACCCATACAACACTTATCTCTGATGCTTAGCTATATGACCTTCATATAAGTTCAAAGGTCATATATGTGTGACCACATATTCCAGTGTAAATATTTTTGTTCTTTTCATTGGTTGAGCAAAAAATAGGTAATTCCATTCAAAAAATTTATGGTAACCTTGAAATAAGATCAACTTCAAGTTCAAATCCAAGGTCATCATGAGGTGTCCCCCTCCAATCTGAGTAACTTTTATTCAGATAATTCTTTTATTGTGCATAATTTATGAGAAAATAGCCTGCGGCAATTAAAATGAAACACTGTATATTTATAATGAAACAAATAAAATTCATTTTTTTGTTAAACATGTTATCCAGTGTGTTGCAATTAATAACTATCAGAACCACCATAAACACTCCACCTTAATAGCAACCTCAATGTAAACTTAAAAGTTTACATAAGTATTTTTTGAATTTATTGATTTATCATCAGTTATTTAAATATTCCTTTCCAACAATGCATTACCATTGTCATGATTAACTGTACTGGTAAGTTTACATTTAGCTTCCTATTAATTTGGTATGTTCATGGTGGTGTTTTTCTTTGATATGCTGACTAGATTTTTTGTATTATTTCATTTTTATGTGAGTTAACAAGACATTGTCGAGTTGAAACATTTCCTATTTTTTGGTAGGTTTTATTTGATAAACCTCATCTCTTTAAAGTATAGATCTCTTATTAATTTTTAACGTTTGGCTATTTCAACCTATTAACTTTTTTTATTATTTTTAATCAGTATTTTTTTTTTTTAATGTAGTTAGTAAAGTTTGAAATAGTCTTTTCACCCTTTTCACAGAGTTAGGATTCCCAATCCTTAAAAATATGTAAATTTTACTTTTGATGGTTTTTAATCCTTTTTATTATATTATTTTGAATAATATTGAGTTTTTATCATATTTTCAATCCTTAACATGGGATTAATCCTATCCCTATCTTCTTTTTTATTAAATTTAAGTTCATGACTGCAATGATCATTAGTTAAAAATTGTGACTACAGCATTCAGTGAAACTGCAACCACACTAGCAACTTTTAATAATTTTTATGACTTTTTTGTAAAGGTGGGTTTGGCATTGGCATTTCTGCATCTAATTTTCAGAATGCTACTTGCTTGTTCCAGATTTTACAAAACCACTGGTTGTTAGTGATTCAGTTGATCATCTTATCTAGTTAGTAAATTAGTTTTTAATTATTAAAAATTCTAGTAATCCATTATCTACTTATGGAATATTAATGTATTTTATTTTTTGAAATATTTTACAGAGTGCTGACACTTTTAGATTACAAGGATTAAAGCAGTTTAAGTGGCAGAGAAGAAAAATGTGGGAAAATGTAAAAATTCGTTGGAAGGAAACATACATGAAATTAGAGCTTTGGAGACACAGCTTAAAAGAAATAGAAGGAAATTTTGGTACAGGTGTAGTTACGTTCTTTTTATTTGTTAAGTGGCTAATGTTCTTAAATTTAATAATAACAGTGTTGATTGTTTTGTTTATAGTTTTACCTACAGTGTTTATGTTAAAAGAGAATTATGATGTAGTTACTTGCTTCCCAAGTAGTAATAGTGATAATATCACCACAGAATGTTGTTCTGAAATTTATAGCACAAACAGAACTATGACACAAGCTTCTTTGTTTGATTTTGTTCAGGGTACTGGGTGGATGGAGTCAACATTTCTATTTTATGGTATTTATCCTCATTTTCCATTACGGAGCGATGTATTGTACTATAACTTACCTCTAGCTTACATCTCAGTAGCACTTTTTTGTTTTCTCATAAGTTTAGCTGCTATTTTAAAAAGTGCAACTCATGGTTTTAAAGAAAGACTGATTGAAAGCGAAGGCCAGTTTTATTATTATTGTAATCTGGTTTTCGGAGGGTGGGATTTTTGTATACAAAATGAATGTTCTGCTGCGATCAAACATAAAGCTCTTTATCATGAGATAAAAGGTTCTCTAGAGGGGGAGCGGCGTGAAGAAGAAAAACGAAATCGATCAAGAGAAGAGAGATTGAAATTATTTATGATTCGTACAATAATCAATTGTTCAGTTGTATTTGTTCTTGTATTTGCTGGACTTTTAATATTTTTTACTTATACTTTTTCAATTGAAGCGTTAAAAAATAAAAAGCCTTTGTCTCAGCATGATGCATTGCTTTTGGAATTTGCTCCTTCCATTTGTATTGTAGGGTTAAATCTTATATTACCAAGTATATTCAAATATTTGGTGTCATATGAACAGTATAGTCCAATATTTGTTGTTCGTATTACACTTTTTCGTACAGTTTTACTCCGTCTTTCATCACTCGGTGTATTAATGGCTTCATTCTATGTGACTGTTAAATGTCAGATCCATTCTAGTGGTGAATGTGATTCTTCTGATAACAGCTGTGAAAATCCTCTTTGTTGGGAGGTATACATAGGAAAACAGATGTATAAATTACTTATTCTAGATACAGCATCAAATATTTTGATTACATTCCTTTTAAATTTTCCTCGTATGCTGATTGCAAAACACATTAATTGTAAATTGGCTCGTTTAATAGGAAGACAGGAATTTGAACTGACAAAGCATGTATTAGATGTAGTTTATACTCAGACTTTGTGTTGGTTAGGTAGTTTTTATGCACCACTTCTTCCAGCAATTACTACTGTAGTATTTTTCATCATTTTCCATGTGAAAAAATTTGCCTGCCTTGTTAATTCAAATCCTTCTTCTACTATTTATCGAGCATCTCGTTCCAATTCCATGTTTATGTCGGTTCTACTTATCTCATTTTCTGTTGCTGTAATCCCATGGGCTTATAGCATTTCAGAAATAACACCATCAAAATCTTGTGGTCCATTTAAAAATCAGACTTCTGCTTGGTATGTTATGGAGCACACATTTAGCAATTTCCCGGGGTGGATAAGAGTGATTGCTGATTTTTGCACTACAGCTGCTTTTGCTATACCAGTGTTTGTGGTTCTTGTTCTTTGTCTTTATTATTATTATGCTGTTGCTGTTGCAAACAAACATATGGTGTTTGTTTTAAAAAAGCAGCTGGTATTAGAAGGTCATGATAAACAGTTTCTCCTTAATAGACTTAGTGCATTTATTAAACAACAACAAGAACGACATAAAGCTGTTCGTTCTATTGAAGTGCCAAACAGTTAATGCTCATAATGTATAACTATTGAATTAAAATATTTTTGCTGATAAAGTGAATAATAATTTATGAACAACTTTTAAATGTACTCTGCTATTGATATAATTGAATAATACTCTTTACTGACCAATTTCCTGGCTAGTTTTTTATGAATTGTATTTTATAAACAGTAGTTTTAACTAATCCATGAGATTTATTTGTAATTCAGTACTTATGAAATATTTTTCCTTAACTCTGGATGTTTTTTTCATGATCATTTGTGTATTTGAAAATTTTAATTGGGAGTAATTAGTGTCCATTAAAAAAAGTCATTTGTAATTGGTAAAAAGTAACATGCTTTAACAGGAGCTAAGTTATATGTTACAACAGGACCTAAAACTACATCTGGATTGATTTTTAACCTTATATGATTTACTTATCACACTGTTAGGTTTTCTATATTAAATAGTATTTTTCTTAACTTTTGTGATTAAATAATTTTTTTATGCTAATAATCATGAATTCAAATGATCATTTAGAAAAGTAAGCCTCTGCAGTTTTTGTAAATTTTCTTTATCTATCCAAATCATGCATCATTTATGATCCAAATGCAAAGGGATGGTCAGTCTAAAGAAAAAGTGGCCTAGCCCCCCTTTTTTGGTAATTAAAAATAATACGTAGCTATACATAGAGGTTATTTATTCTCTTTACCTAATAATAATTAACAGTTACAATCTTTGAGCTAATAATTTGTGTTTGGTATTACAGTCTAGTGATTTAAACTTTATGAAAGGGAAGAATGTCAATATGATTTACTTGGAGTTTGAAAAGGAATTTGCTCTAATCAAATTAATGCTTGGTCTGACAATAATATTACAGGAGGTACTTATTTGTTTGTTTTACTTTTCCTCATAGGATTACATTACTATCTATTCAATCAATTTAGAAAAGAAATTCACTTAAATGGGAAAAGATTAATAAAAGTTCAATGAAACTTTTGTTTTTATTCAGTGATTTTTTTAAATTTTATTATTATTTCTTTAATAAATCTAAGAAGCATTCAACTACTGTGGTCATCAGTAAAATAAATTTGAAAAAGCATCCAGTGAAACAATAACCAATGTTTTTTTAACTAATGAACTATGGAAGCAGTTTATTAAATATCTAATTAGACAGATAATCTGTTAGATATTATTTTGCTCTCCCTAGAAGACAGCACATTGCAGAATTGTAACCTCTTCTGTAGCTTAGCACTTATTTTTGAAATTCTGGTGTAGGTTAAAAGTCCTCAGATCCCAATGAAAGGTGTTGGATTATTTGTTATAACACAAATTTTCATTGATCGAACATACGTAACAGTTGCGACTAAGCTGGGCTTTATTCATGTTATTTTTGCAGTTGTTATTAATGGGAATGTTGGCTGAAAATTGATCTATTAGTCTGTTGTAAATTCAATTCAAGATTTTTGGAAGTAAAAAGGAAGAAGATGTAGCTGAATCTGTATTTGAGAAATGGTAAGAACATTATGAACTTCTACACTCTTAATTTGATGTTTATCAGATTAAGAATTATATTGACTGAATTTTTCATTTTCAGAATATCTGATATAAGTAATTGTTATTTACTTAAGGTTTAAACAATGTTTTTTTTTTATTCTGACCTTTATTTCATTTTCAAGTTAGAATATTTCTTACGATGAATGAAAAGTTATTTTTACCTGAATAAGAGGTATCCAATCCATAGATGAATTGTGTTAAGTTAGTGTTTGTGAGTTTGCTGTCTCTTTGTATTTTAATTGGCTGGATTAGTTGTATAAACAAAACCTAATGATCTTAGATTGCCAAGCATTTCCTAAAAAATGATTGCCAAGAAATATACATATATTTTATTGTGTTTATAAAGCAAGCTACTCTATCTAATTCTGATTTGAAGAATCCTTTCATCAGAAATTATATTCTATCTTCTTCCTCTTCATTTATAAGTATTCTGTTTTTTCTCTGTGGTTATATAATCTACTTAGGCAATTTGAAGATTTGATTCAGTGGCTTCATGTGCTATTACCAAAAATGCAGCAGTATGAAGTAACCTATCTCATTTTATGTTATATTACTGTTTGAGATATTCACTTGTTCCAGAATCATCAGGTTGTTAAAAGTAGTTTATTGATTTCCCTTTGTTCCATTATTGTTAATTTATCAATAATTGCTATTTCTACATAATTTATGACATTCTAAGTTATTTCATTATATATATATATATACACACACACACACACACACACACACACACATATTATTGTGGGTTTGTGATTTGACAAGGATATTGAGAGATAGTACATTAGTACATTTAAAAATTCTTACAAATAATTTATTTACTCTTAAATAATGCACAAAATAAGTCAATTATAACTAGCAAAATTCCAATTTTACTGTACACCTTAAATAGCTTTCACAAATTAATACAAAAATTAACAAGAGATTATAACAGTAAAGATAACAATTACAAAATCAAAAATTCACTTTATGCAAGAATTATTTACTTTTAATGTTTACAAAAAAAAAAAGTTTACACTTTTATAAATAAATAATGTCACTTTGTCCCCTTCTTATACTTAACCACTCCAAAAATGGAATACTCATGGTGATGCACTGTTTGCTCGTTTGTACCACACACTCACTTCGAGTGCTTGTACACTATCCTTGCATTTATTGCACACTGAATGATGAACTGCAACTCCAATGCTTCTTGATAGTATTTATACCTCCGGGCCTAGGGCTTAATTTTTTTTATTTAATATTTTCTTTTGTAACCTTTTCACATCATAATGAAAACATAAGTAAGATTCTAGAGCCAGGTGAAAGAAGTACTGCGATCAAAAGACCCTCACAAAGTAAAAGGGGAATAGGGAAAGATAACAGAAGTAGAAGAGGAAGTAGAGATGAAATGTAGAGAGAAGATGAAGAAAATAGATGACAGGTGGACAGCATGAGACGAACCAAAAGTCATGGAAGAGTTAAGAGAAGATCCTTATCATACATCCTAACCAATACCTGGCCAAGGATGTTGCCAACAATTCTTGCTTTCATTCTGTCGAAAATTCTGCCACTTGTTCTTCTGCATCATATTCTACCATCAGTGGAAGTTAGTAGAGGAGCCCTGTAGTACACTTGTAGTAACTCCAGCTAGAACTGTTTTGGTGATTCCAGTCGAAATAAGACCCCTTGGCAGATGCCAGGCTCCAAATCCCCCTCCAGGTAATTTTTGCTGTTATTACCTACATAGAAGCCACTTCGCACAATTTCTTGATGGATCTAATCAGCAAAGCATTGTTAGTGTAGTAGCTCTTCATATCCTGGTGGCTTCTGTTGGTTGGTCTGAAACCTGGATATCAATGACAGTCGCCAGTCCTTCTTCGACTGGTACGCTATCCGGTTTTCTCATACTCTCATCAAAGTCAAACTGGCATTCATAATAGACTTTGAAGTTCAGCTTCTGTAGAGCTGCCTCTAAAGTCTTAGCAACAGCATCATGCTGTAGTATTCGCTTGTCATGAATCCTGTAGCAGTCCTGGATGATATGGACAGTGGTCTCATTCACACTACAGTGCTCTGTACTTGATATTCCGCTGTTGCCTGTGACTGCTAGATTTTCTGACCATGGATGAAAGGTAGTTTCTGATCATGTGCACAAAATGCACTTAGTCCCTTCCCGGAATAGCTAAAGATACTGAGGAGATGCAGGAGGTCGAAATGACACTTTTCCAGCCTTGCGCAGTTTGTACCCATCCATTGTTTTACTTAACAGTTTGTGTCAGTATGCTGCATGCCTATCCAAAGAAAGAAGAAAGGTGTCTCCTGGATTAAGGGCACACTGGGCAAAGGAGAACATACCTTGTATCCTAGATGATAAAAAGACTGCTTTAGCAACAGGAAATTCCAAATTATAAGTAGCGCCGGGACGGAAAGCCCAAGACACAGAATCCCAAGCCCACCATCCTGAACATTATCATGGAAGAAAGGGACAGGAACATCTTGTGGCAGCCTCAAACACCTTCTTCTTTTTTTCCTGTTTAGCCTTCGGTAACTACCGTTCAGATAATTCTTCAGAGGATGAATGAGGACGATATGTATGAGTGTAAATGAAGTGTAGTCTTGTACATTCTCAGTTCGACCATTCCTGAGATGTGTGGTTAATTGAAACCCAACCACCAAAGAACACCGGTATCCACGATCTAGTATTCAAATCCATGTAAAAATAACTGGCTTTACTAGGACTTGAACGCTGTAACTCCAGACTTCCAAATCAGCTGATTTGGGAAGACGCGTTAACCACTAGACCAACCCGGTGGCCAGCCTCAAACACCTATGTACAAAAAACATAACTATCTTATTGAGCTCATTCAGAATGGCTGCGTTGCACTTTCCCAACAGAATGGTACATGTGCAGAAGCAAAAACGACAGCAATGCCATCACCTTCTGCTGTGGTTTCATAGGAGCACAGGTGAGTCGCTATAGAAACTACAGACTTCTGAGAACTGGTTGGTGCAACTGAGTCAAATTCCACCAAGTTTCCTCCATTTTTGGATAGCTTCAAGCTGTGGTACAGTACTAGAGGACAGATGGAATAGTCTCTCAACAAGAATCTTGAAGTTTACCATAAGGAACAATGGAAAATTCAGAGCACTTCCCAACATTCAATACGAAACCGAACCACACAGCAGCATGTTTAAAAGCATCAAAGGAGGATTGCAAGCCCCATATCATGGAGTCATACAGCAGCATGTTGTCTGTGTATGCTACAGTCAACAACCAAGTCTCAAACAAAAACCTTCCTTTTTAACTTTCTAAAGGTAAGTCAATAATGTAGGAGAAAAGAAGTGCCAGCAAGGTGATCCCTTGCTGGACACCCTGTGAAACGCAGACAAGAGGGGAAGATTTACCATGAAATGTGAAGGTTGTAGAAGACAAGGATACAAGCAGTTGTTATAGTCAATCAAAGGGGAAGGTAGGCCCTAAAGACCTGAAGTCTTTCTTTGTATCTTTGGGAGGAGGTGTAGCAGGCAGCCAACATCTAAAATTAATATATAACATTGACCAATATAATATTAATTAACTTGCTCCCTCTGGTGTTATCACATGTGCGGATTAGTTGCCTTCACGTGGCGGCATTGTTAGTACTCTGTAGCTTGTACTAACTGAGATACCACTGGGCAGGTGAACCGAAACTGAATGCTTTCTGGAGGGTATAATGCCCTCCTCCTCCTACTTTACAAGCCCAAGTAGCTTGTAAAGTTAGTTAATTTAGATAAAGTAATTTAATAAAAGTTAGTTAATGGTAGTTTGTTAAGTTAAAGCTAGCTAAATAAGTTAGCTTAAATAAAGTTGGTTTCGATGTTCAAGCAAAGGCCTCGAATGACTCAGGTCGGCCTCAAAAGGTTGGCCAATCAACTCATCTACACCCACCACTGGATCCTGCTACAATCACACCATCTGCTGCCTCTGTAAGATTTCACCAAATATACATTCTTTAGAACAGCTGCTTCAGTCACCTTTCAAAATTCTCTGATTATCATTCCAGCCCTAAATTTATCCTACAATAGTTTTAACTCTTTAAATCAACATCAAAATTGAATCTCATTAAATCATAACGTGACATTACAAGAATGTAAGTTCTGTCCTTTCTGCCAGAGATCTTTTCTTTCACCTTCAGGCTTGGGAGTGCATAAGAGAAAAGCACATTACGTACAGCACAAGGCATGGTTTCCATCTCAGAAGCCAAAGTCAGTTGGTTTCCTGAGGAGTTGTGGCTTATGGCCAGACAAGAGGCCAATACTTTTCCCAGGAACATCCACTTCATGTACCAACATCTTGTTCAAATTGTACCTGGGCGTTTCCTGGAGGATATCAAAGGGGTGAGTTGCGGCAGATTAACAGAAGCTTGTCCAGGAAGCAATTACTGGCTAAGTCACCATGTTCAAGCCTCAGCCACAAAGTTCCAGATCCTTCTTCTTGTTCTCATGAGCTGTAAAACCTCCACTTGCTTCTAGGCCCATCAACTTTGACTCCTAATTCTTCTTACATTTCTGGTGCCAGAACATTGGCAGCACTTGTCTCCGTAGCTAACCGACATGAGCAAGCATGCAAAGTACGTCGCGTGCTTTCTCATGTTGCTCTTCTCCCTCATCAATTGAATAGCAGTCATTCAGTGACACTATCACGGCTGTTATTCGTTCCCTGATTCATGCTCTTTCCAATATTCGTGGTTGGCGGTCCCATAAATTAATTGCCGTAGTCTGCTCTGCTTTGGGTGGTGCTCTGACTGACCAAATCCTGTTGTCTGTGATGGATTAGTTCTTAGTTTTTCCTATCTCCCCTTCTCCTTCAGTTTACTCCGCCAAGAGAAGGCCTCTTCCTAATCCGACTAAACATCAGGTTAGGCGTTGGGAATATGTGGTTACGCAGCGACTATTTGAAAACAATATTTTGAGGTATATCCATAATATTCTCAATGATGTCCCAGTTTCTGCAGACATTCCAACTCCCAACATTGATGAAACGTTTGAATTTTCAATCAATCTGGTCACTACCTGGTCCAAACCTGTTTTTGGAAAACGCTGCTTCAAAATGTGTTCTTCCCTAGAGTCTGTGTGGGGCCCCATCTTCTGAATGAAGAAATTACTGCTTAGCTTAGTTCCTAGTCCTGATGGTGTATCTCTGTGCCTGTGGCAAGCTATCCCAACCTCCATAATTGCCCTGTTCTTTAATCTGACCCTGCTCCTCAATGGCATCCAGTATCTATGCTTGAAAACTGTACTGTTTTTTTCATCAAGAAAGGGGGCACTGATCGGCTTTCGAATGCTTGTTCGATGTCTGTTTCTTCTATAGTAGTCCAGCACCTTCACAAAATCCTTGCCAGGTGCCTACAACATCGGATGGATCATCCATTTAGATTATCCATGTCAGCGTTGTTTCGATGATCACAATCAGCATTACAAAATCATACAAAAGCATACAAAATCTGAATTGCTTTAGAAAATTCCTTTTCTTCTGTCTAATATCTAAACCTACTTTCATAATATTTAGTAGAGATTTGAGATATTTGTTTATTGAGACTAGAGCTGGGTATTTTTAAATTTGTTGTGGCATTAGCCATTAGTGAATGATGTGGCACTATTGCCATTTAATATTTTCAGAATCATGTTGGACAACCATAATAAAGATTTTGTGAGATATGATAGTGTTCACTTGAATCCACAAGCAAATCAAGGGCAATCATTATGGTTAAAAGAAACAGTATCTTGAATAAGAAAAAGTGAGGTTTGGGATTTGCTTACTCTTCTAAATACTGAGCGTTTGAAATATTCAAAAGCTTTATTCTTGACAGATCTGAAATAACAGATTGAGGAGATACTTTTGTCCATTTTGACATTCTTTTCTGAATGCTGATATGTCAGCTAAAATCAATTTATTCATAAGTACATTATGTAATTAAGGGAAAATTTGTAAATTTCTCACCATCTAAAATTCCTGTATAGGTTTTACTGTTCCTAGTGTAATTTTCAGTTTAGGCACAAGGAATATCTTCAGAGACGATTTCCTTTTTGTGGACCAGATGAATTTGTGAAGATTATTTCATATATAGATTTGAATGGATGACTTCATGTACATGGGTTGACAGGGATTTGGATTCTTCGTCATGTTAAATAATTTTGATAGTAATCAATGTTGACTGATTTTCATCAAAGTGATGGATGTTGGTTGTAATTCAGGAGGTAAGATGTTCATGTTCTCCATCTTGGACTCTGCAAGTTGTGATTATGGTCATTGCATTTTAACTTGCTGAAGAAATTTTGTTAGTTTTTATGACTGGATTGATTTTTTGTTATTGATATATAATTTACTAATTTTGTTGACTGCATTAATGAAACACTATTGTGTTTGAATATTTTGTAGGTAGGTTTTTGACTTTAAAAATGTTATTTATTTTCTTTGGGAACATTTTTCTGTTTGTCATGTTCTTTCAGTTTGAATACTTGTAAGTAATGAGGTAATTAATAACATTTATATGACTTACTACAGGTTTATAGAATTTACAGTTAATTTTTTGGTAAACGAAATCTGAATTTGCTTAATAAAATTTTTATTAACTTGGTTAATAATTCACTTTAATTTAGTGAATCATGGGAATTGTTGATTAAATTATCAAATTGTTTAAATCACATCACACTACCTATGGGTATGACCACTTTTTTTATCCAATTTCATCTTCAGTATCACTATCATTTTCTTTACTCTATGATGATAAGTTATCACTTGATAATTTGAAATCAAATAACATGCATCAGTTATTTCATTATCACCTAACTCTAGGAAAAGTTGAAACCTTAGGGACATATGAACTTGATATACACACCACCATAATCTAATGAATGGACAAGGGATAGGAAAGAGAGGGGATTAACTCAAGGGTTTAACTTCATTTCAATTACAGTAGCATAAGAATAGTATATAGCTGTTTCCTTGCACATGTGGAGGGAATATATTTCTTGTAGACTTCTCCTTAAACTCAAGAGTTCACTCAAACATTAAGGTTAATGACTGATTGATATGAATTTGATTGACAATGAGTTTAATCTCTTAAATTGGTTGAATGCTTCTTTACTGTGTTCTAATAATTTTCAGAATAATAACCAAAATATAATTAAACAGAAGTAATTAAAATATATAAACATAAGTATATTTTTGATATTACTTTGTTTTAATTAAAAATAATAAAAAAAAAAAATAAAGAATATTATTAAATCCTCTTCACAATGAATAATGTTATTTTATTAATCTATAGCATTTTCTAGATTTACTCTCGTTTCAGAATTGGACCATTAGTATTGAAAATAACCTAATTTTTCTTAATGTGATTCATCAAAGTACAGCAGACTCATGATTATCTGAAATAATTGGGACCAGGAATACCTCAAATATGGAAAAACTCAGATAACGTGGATGTTACGTACTGTTGGGCTAAAAATAACAAAAAACTAGTTAAAAATATTAGTTTATTGTAAGAAAAAACTTAAAATAAGCATAATTACAGATTTGTAAGTATGTAGAAAAGTGAGGTTTTTTTTAAAATGTCTGATTAATTTTTGTGTCAACCTCTGTGCTCTCTGAGA
Source organism: Lycorma delicatula (assembly GCF_047948215.1). NCBI lineage: Eukaryota > Metazoa > Arthropoda > Insecta > Hemiptera > Fulgoridae > Lycorma > Lycorma delicatula. The sequence continues at coordinate 134,942,158 of NC_134456.1, forward strand.
CAGTGCGATGTTACACCAATGCTGTAGAGACGGTGTATCATGTGATGTGCACTCTTCCTGTTGCTCTGTGTAAGCAAGAGCTTAAGTAGATTGCTTTCAGCCCATCAGAGTATAATATTGTAGGGGGTTATCTCTTCCATATCAACACCCTCTTCACTATCATTGGCATTGTTGACTATATTGATAGTTGCCTCGTCGGTGGTCTCCATCTGCACATCTTTATTGTACCAATCATTATTATCTTTGCTGTTGATTTGACCTTAACAGGTAGCACATTGGCTAGTTGCACTAGTTCACATACATTGTCCTGTAGCACTTTTTTGGGGGTCCCTTCTAAGCCAAATAAATTCTTCCAAGATTTTTTAATGGTAGTGGTTTTCACCTCTTCCCATGTTGAACCAATCTAGTATGCTACTTCTTTTAATGTGACTTTCTTTAGGGCCTCCGTAATAGTCATCCCTTTATCTAATCTTGCGGTCAACGTCTGGAGAAACCTTCACCAGTAATTTCTCTTTATCATTTCTAGAACCTCTAGAAACAAGTACAACCCCTTGGAGTCTAGTCTAAAGTCCAACCCCTTGGTTGTATAAGTGATCTCACATTAAGGAGCAGAAATGTAGCTTTAATGTCAACACTACACAGTTCTTTGGCATCAGGGTGAGACGGCACATTGTCCAATAGTAAAATAGCTTTCCTGGAGGCTTACTTTTCTTTAAAAATGCTTCAGTGACATGAAAAAATTCATTAAAAAACTAGTCACTAAAAATTTGGCTTTCCATCCATGCACTTCTTTGGTTGCAGTACATTGTTGGCAGACTGTAGACTTTGATATTTTTAAAGGCTCTTGGGGTTTTAGATTTCCAATAAGCAGAGGCCTTAGTTTCAAAGAACCAGAAGCATTGCAGAATTGTGACTCACTCTTTATTTTTTAAATCCAAGAGCAGTTTTTTTGGATTTTGCTTCTAAGATTTTTGAAGGTAGCATTTAAAAGCTAGACGAGACTGGTCTAACAAGACCAGTCTCGTTAGAGTTAAAAATTTTATCTGATATTAATCCTTCCTTGAAAACAATTTCTTCCACTTTGGACTGAAATTCCACAGCTGCAGATGAGTGCTGACGGTTTCTGCCCACTAATATTCAGCTGCCTCATCCTATATTTTTTCTTCCACCTGTCAAGCCACCCATTACTTGCAGTGAGTGAGTGTTTCCTTGCTGTCTTTAAACACCTTGTGAAACTCAAGCAGCTTAGCTGAAGCATTGACCCACACACAGGACTGCCCATCCCTCGCAACTGTGAAAACAGAAAAAAAGCTTCAGACATCTGCTTGTACTTGCCCTTCTACAAAGTCTTTCGACTCGAATCACTGCCTCCATTTGCACTTTTGTTTACAAATTTTTCAATTTCTTTCCAGTTTTGTCTCCAGTTCCCAACAGTCCCTTTCCCAACTTCCAAATCAGCAGTAACCTTTTAACTGACTCGCCATTGTCCAACTGTTTTATTGCATTAAATTTCATTTCAAGAAAAACTACAATATTCTTTAGTTTTTCACTCATAATGCAACACAGAATTCAGTAAAAGCACAAACTTCAACACACTAAAACAACCACGTTTAGCGTGAGCGCAGATATAACTGAAACTGACAGGTGACTGTGACAATGTAAAGATTGACAAGTGAACTCTATGATTTCCAAATTCAGTAGGAGAGAAGACCTTGCATGTCAAGCATATAAACTTTGCTTCTCCCTGTGATTGTCCTGCTTTATTTTTATGTTTTATCTTCCTGTGACTAGGTTGACCAGGACTCTGATAATCATGAGTTTACTGTAATGCATCTGAATTAAAATCTAGATTAATATCGCCAATCAATTATTAACGCCCCACTTACTTCTACATGGAAAACCAAATTTAATAATACCTTCATGTAATTTTATGTTTATTTAGTGAATAACCTTGGATAATTCATGCACAGTAAATAACATAAGTAATTGCATCTTTTTGTCAGCATACTCTTATGTTACTTTTGTGCTTGAATCATTTGCATGCCCAGCTGTACAGTTCACTAAAACAAGTATATATAATTGAGCCACCTAACTCTTTGTTGTCTTTTTCTTCAGCAGGATGCCCTTATCTTGGCAAAATGTAGTGGCAAATACTTTTATAACCAGAAAATCCCATATTTTAATCATTTTAAATACAGAATTGAAATTTAGGAAATGTTAATTCTGTTTGGTTAGATAATATTAATCATACTGAAATGAATTTATCCTCTCCATTACAAAGACACACTAAACAGGAGTTTGAAGTAGAACATCTATTTTTACAATTAGAAAAATTCATAGCTAAGAAGGATTGGTTGTATTTAATTTAAGTTAACCGATAAAATATATTGAAACTTCTATTTATTTTTATGCCCTTTAATGCTTTATACAATTCATTTCGGTTAGCACACAAATATGCGCACAGTTAACTTCTACACAATTTATTTAATGAGTTGTAAGCTAATACTAAAATCATTAATAAGCTGTTCATTTAAATTATAGAACTAATCTTATTAGTTCTGAATTACGCACTTTACGTTATGTATTAGTACTGTATATTGCACTTAATATTTCCTCATCCAGTCTTTTCAATTCTAACTACTTTTAGAGTTACTTGTGAAAGTAGTCTACTTTTTATGTAAAATTCTGTTAAATATATTATATGGAAAATATTTATAAAGCATTATTGCATTTATTAAATTAATTTGTAAGTACTTTTAATTTTAAATTATTAATTTGTACCAAAGATATGTATTTAAAATATATATATATATATATATATATATACTGCTCATTTTTTTCTGCTGTACTTAAGAATAATATTTAAGCATAAGAATGTTTATTATAAAGCTGTGTAATTATTTAGTTTAATTTGAAGTACTGTAAATTTTATTTATTTATTTACTTTTATTTTTTTATTTTTCTCATAATATATTTTAATGTAGTGTTGTATTATAATGACTGTGATAGTAGCATATCCACAGTATGTTTTTAGAATATATTTCACTTTAATTATTGTTACTTGTTGGCCTTTCTATCAGGGCCCATTTGATGTATTTAATTTAAGTTTATATTCTGTTTCATTATTTGTGTAAGAAAGTTGTGTGTTTATTATATTTTCTTGTTATTATAATCAATTGTTTAGTTGCTCATTATCTTATAGTTTAACTAATGATGAATTAAATACAGGGATGATTAAAAGAAGTTCAATTAAACTTTGTTATGTTAGATATCATAAGATGTAAAATTAAGTACAGTAGATATAAACGGCAGTCACAAGTGCTGTGTAATGCTGGAATTATTATATTAAAAACATTTAATGTTGATTTATTGTCACCATCCCATATCAAGATGTTTGACTGTACTTAACAAATAATAAGGGTAATATCTTTTACATCAAATTGTATTCTAGTCACATTATGAGTGGTTATGCAGTCATCATATCTTTAATGTAGATTTTTGTATTGTCTTAGGATTTGTTGTAAACCTCCTCCTTGAGAAACATTTTCAAATTCTTTGACAAACACAATATATAATATGAGGTGGCCAGAGCTATCTCATAAAAAATTATATTCAGTATTTGAATACATTGGTAAAAAAAGGATTCAACTCCACTTATAAATCTTTCAGGGGAAGAAAAAAGTTAATTTTTAATGATTATAGTTGCTTTCCAAAAGCTTTTAAAATCGTGCATTTTGTTTTTTACTTAATTTAGAAATTAATTACATGAAAAATAAAGTAGGAGCTGTTTCCTTATAGTTACTATGTAACCCAGTAATAGATAACATTTGATAATAAATTTAAAAAAATTTTAATGTCATTATATTTTTTTGTAACTGAGTTTATTGATTGTATTTTACAATCATATGGTTTAATTAAAAACTAACAAAAACATATTATAGCTCTGATTTGTGATGTTATAGAAATTGTTTTATTTTGAATTAAAAAACTTTGTAAAAATAGAAAATTAAATATTATTTTGTACTAAATAATTAAATTTTTAATTATGTAAAATGCTATATTAACTTCTGGTGATTCGGTTAATTCACATTAGATTAATTCATTAATAATATTTTGATATTGTTTAGTAAACAGCAGAACAAGGACCAAATTTAATGAGTATTAAATTTTCCTATAATAGCATAGATAATATTTAAAAAGTTATTTTCATGGACATCTCCAACCAAATATGGAAACCAATTCTGAAACTGCAATTTAAATTTTTTGTTTGTTAAATAAAAATGAATAACTAGAGAGCATTTTTTACACTAATTTGTAATGTTAACAGTCTTTTCTGTAGATGGTAGTTGTTTTTGTAGTGATTGACATAAAATCCCTTAGATGAAAGTCGTATAATAAAACATTACATGTACTGTGAAGTGACCTAAAATCTACTCTGTAGGATTATGTGCTGTAATAGGCCTAGATAGATCTTGAAATTTCAGCAGTAGTCGCCTATAATTTTTGAATTTGGTTTTCCTTGATAGTAATTTTTTGTGGTGGATAATTTGTGATGATGGTGTTCATCAGTTACAGTAACAAGATTGTACGGAAAAAATCCAAATGCGAATATAAGAAATGAATTTTGAGAGACATGTAAAATTCAAGTTCTCTGTTGTTATGAAGGTGGTCGCTTACAAGTTCTCTTTATTTATTCATGTTACTGTTTCTCAGGAAGTGTTTACAACATTTTGAAATCATTTCCATACAACCTCAATTCATTCTAACTTTCTTCAAGTGCACATGTTTGTTTTTTTATGTGTGGTTTAACAAATATTCCATCATCTTAGCATCACTTGCATTTAGGAATTCAACCTTTCAAAATTGAAATCCTAACCGTTATGATTCATTTCTTTAAGAAGATTTTTTATCAAACTTATCTTGATGTAGTCTTTTAATATAAAAAAAAAAGTAATTCAAGAACTAGTAAACTTAAAAAGGTTTTTAAGTTTACTAGTTCTTGAATTACTCTATTTATCACTCCATAACCAGTGTTTATCTTTATAGCCAATGCTTTTTAGAGTATTAGTACCTACCCCTGCTGTACATTCACATGAGAAGCAGCAAAATTTAGTTTACTTCAGATCCCCATAAAAATACTGTGGACATATTGAAGCCTGCAAGTTTTATATTTTTATACACGTTTTATATTTTTATATGAATTTAGATGAATGATGCATACAAAAGAGTTAGATAAGTATTTATTTTCAAACTAAGCTTTGAAGAGCAAATAAAAAGACCTGATTTTTTAGAATGATAGCTTTCAGTGTTCCATAGCTTTCAGTGTAGGATTCCATGTCATTGGAGTAGATCTGCAGTTGATTTACCAAGCCCCATCAAGGCATTTTAACAGTGGTTAATAAACTTCTTAACAACAGTTAATTGAATAAAAATTGTTTCACCAATGCTTGTTAAGGGTTATACTAGTAAAAACTTTGTTAAATTTGAAGGTGATTTGAGCTCAAATTTTAACTGTTTTACGCAAAAATCAGTTTTAAGTAACAAATTTAAGTAATTTTTTTTACATTTTTTGAGCATGATGTAAATATTTTGAAATATTTATTATGTAATTTTTTTTAAAACATTCTGTTATTGTATGTTAAAATGATTTTACCATTTAGTAGGTTACTGAACGTTGTTATTATAGGTGATGACAATTTTGATGCACATTGAAATATTTGAAAATCTTTGATATTTTACCTGTAGAAAATAATGATTTTTTATTCAGTGGATACCAGATTTGTTGCTAGATACAGGTTATCAAAACAGATGGTTCTAAAGGTATTTAATAAATAGATGATAAATTAGAATATCTAACAAATAAGGTTAGACCAGTAATACTAGTGGTGTTCTAAAATTAATAGTGAGTCAGTATGTTTATAAAGTTTCTAAGGCAATTGCTTCATTGTACACATTAAATCCAATTTTTCAAATGTGAGAGGTCAAACATTATTCAGGATTTTTACAGAATTCAGGCTACTTTCTTGGAGTTATTGTCATATTTCAGCAGTATATGGATGGGCATTGTCGTGTAATAACACAACACCTTTTGACAGCAGTCCTTGGCGTTTGCTTCGAATTGCAGGCTTCAGTTTGGCAGTAAGCATCTCACTGTAACGCGCATTGCTTATTGTCGTGCCCCTTTCCTCATAATGTTCCAGTACTGGGCCTTGTGAGTCCCAAAAAACCGTAAGCATCAGTTTTCCTCTCGATCTCGACTTACACAAAGGGTTTCCACAAATGTTTTTTTTTACATAAATCTCCTCTTGAATCTACTTCATTACACTTCTTTTTAAGAATTAGTAGTTACCTTTCTTGCATGTTTGTTCTGCAATGAGGGGTTTCAACAGTCACAAACTTCAAAATAAACTCGATTTGTAATGACAATCTGGAGTGGTGTGAAACTTTTGATTCATCCATTTTATATCTTGCATTCCCAGTTCTTTATGTTTCAATGGCTCACTTTTGTGGTTGCAGGTTGACATCCTTGGTAGAGTTTTGGATGAATATCAGAAGAAAAAAAACACTGTATTTAGATTTATGCATATTTTTTTTTATAAATGTTTTCAAAATGTTTGTTAAGTGTAAAGTGAAGTTTGTGAAATTTTTGGGTTAGGTCAGGTCAAGTCAGGAATAGGGAATCAGTTGAGAAGGGGGAGAGGTCATTTTTAATCACTTAAATTTCATACAACTTGATTCGATTGTTTAATGTGACAATCACAAATTACGTAAGCCTAAAAGGACCTTTTAGTAACAAGTTATTTGACAAATAAAATTAATGAATTCTGGAACTGTACCTAGTTTTTAACTTGTACATAGGAAAATAACAACTTATGGAACTGTTTGACTTCTGAAATGTGAGCATATGGCTACCATCTATCAATTTATGTAATTAAAAAGTAAAAAAAATTTTTTGGACATAAGTTACAGAACTGGGCAACTCATTTATTCTCTTTAATATTATCTCACCATAGACATAGAAGAAATTGTTTGGATGATTGTGAGGAATTGAAATGTGATAGCAAAAAAATATATTACTAACACTTCATACATTACTATAGTACACATATACCTGCTTTAAAAAATGAAATATATTTAAAAAAAAGAAATATTAAAAGCAAAAAAAAAAAATAAGATACGAAAATAAGGTTTAGCACTGAATCTTAAGAAATTATTAATTAACACTTCAATTACTTGTACTCAATTAAGGTAATGAAAAAGCTAGCCCTAGCCTATAATAGTATGATAGTTTATTGTTTAATTTACTTATTTACAGATCTGAATTTCCAGTTTATAAAAACTGTAGCTTAAATTATATAGAACATATACATTATTGCTCATTGATGAATGTTTGCATTAGAAAGAAAATAAGTAATGAATCATATACATTCCTGTACTTTTTAATTAATGTCCAAATATAATAGTGGTGACTAATGTCTGATCCAAATTGTGCCATTTGATTTATAAATTTAGTTAGTAAATGAACTAAAATTATTTATTTAACAATATTAATACAATTCACTAAACTCTAAACATGTTGAGTTTATGCTTGGTACTTGCTAAAGATTAAGGGAGCTGTAACAAAAAAAAAAAACTGAGGCTTATGACTTAATAAAATCATTGTTGGTCATTGTAATAATTATTTTTCGTATTCAATAATGTTAAAATATAATTTATTTTTATATGTTGGTTTTTTCAGAAAATAACCGAACTTATTTTTTTAATCCTTATTAATTTTACAGATTATTAGTCCTTGTCCCCTTTAAAGTACTCCCTTCCTCCCCTATTCACACACTTTTCCCATTGGTATTTCCACTTTGCAAAGAAGTCCTGGATAGCTTCATTTGAAATGGTCTTTAAGGTTCGTGATAAATTTGCTTTAATGTCATCAATAGTCTCAAAACAATGTTCTTTCAAAACTGATTTTAATTTTGGAAATTATTAAAAATCACAAGGAGCCAGGTCTGGCAAGTAGGAAGGCTGAGGGAGGACAAATTTAAAAAACCAAGCCGAATGGGTAATTCTTGAAAATTTTATCAGGTATCTGCCAAGAGAACGGTTTGCCGAGGGAATTTAGGGTTCTGCCAGGTCTTTCCTGTGTTGTGTTTTTGATGTTTTGTAGTGTTTTGTTTATTTAGTTGTAATTTTTGTTTTGTGTTATGGTTGTGTATTGGACTTAACCTATTAGGTAGGTAGTTGCATTTTTAATTTCAGTTCCTTCATGTCACTCTGTCTTGTTAAAGATGTGACATAGATGTGTTTCGTTTTAACGAGTTCATTTCTTAGTAGTACACTGATGGGAATATCACATGTGGTATTCACATCGGTGGCAACCTGTCTGAGGGGGGTTCTGAAGATGACCTCTGGTAAAACCCATAAGGGCTAAGTATGGAGGGGATGATGTGGTGACCAAAACTACCACATGCATGGTGTCTTCCCCTATGGGGTCAGGCATCTGATTTTTGGCACAAAACTGATGAATTGACAAAGCTAAGTGTGTGAGTGCATTGTCATGGTGAAGGAACCATGAGTTGCCCTGCTACACCTCTGGTTTCTTTTTGTGGATTTTTTCATGTGATTGTTATAAAACGCTTTGATAGTACTCACGGTTCACTGTTTCATCTTAAAGTAAAAATTCAAAATCCACAGTTCCATTAAAATTGAAAAAAACCAAGAACATCACTTTGACATTGGATGGAGACTGATGTGCTTTCTTGGGATGTGGAGAATTGAAATGGAATTTTACGTTGTATTGTTGCTCTTTGTTGGGTAAAGTTAACAAAAAACACAGCTCGTATTTGCCAAAAGAAATTGGACTTAAATGAGAAAGAAAACAAATGAACTTAAGTTAAATCATAATCTTAAAAAATGAAAAGAAATTATTGAAGCCTGGTCCTCCAAGGCGGGAGGACCAGGATCCGCACAGCGTGAAAGTCAGGACAAGAATGAAAAAACTGGCGTGGTGAGAAGTAGGAGAAGCGAACAAAGCAATGGACAGAAGAGTGTGTGTGTGTGTGTGTGTGTGTGTGTGTGTGTTGACAACAAGAGTAGTGTCTAAGTGTTAGTATGAGAACGATTAGAGAAAACGTGTGGAATTCGGGAACGAAGACATAACAAAAATAATTTACAAGCAGGCAGACCACTAAAGAATTACGTAAGATTGATAAAAAATAAATTTCTGAATACGCAAGTTGAAGAAATGACATCAGGGCAGACAAAGAGAAATAGACTTCTAGGAACTATGACAATACTGAAATTGGTTGAAAATAAAAAACACTAAGCCTAATATATACATTAAGACTAAAACAGCAATGAATAATGCGTGATAGAAATAAGCTAACACCAATATGATGATGCAACAGTAAGTCAAACTGGAGCCTAGAGAAATTGATATCGAAGACAAATCCAAACAACCTATTTAAAAATACACGTAGATAAGCCTTACAAAACTGCAAATAAAATTACCAAGACTGTAACCTACAAGACTCATAACCTTGAATTCATTGGAATAAAATGACTTTTCGCAAACAGCATAAACACTCTTGAAAATCGCGCATTACAAAATTCACTTATACTTAAACATGTTGTAGTCAAGTAACAGTAACACAATATCTAAACAAGATATCAACAATCCAAGAACATACGGTTACAGAGGAGGTTATGTGGAACACAATGCTGCTAACTGTACTTCACTAAATATCTCCATTGGGGCGTAATTAAAAATGTTTGGTTATTTTCTGAGTAGACCTCGTATTCATACATCTACTAGCCACAATGAAAATGCTTAATAATGAACAACATATGATGCTTTTTAAGAATGAAGCATGTGTCACAAGTCAAAGCAGTCTACCAGATTGCTGCATGGAATAATATGTGATTTTATATTATATAAGTAGAAATGTTCCTTTAAGTGAAAAATCAGTAACTTCTTTCTCTGATAAGTAATTTTGTTTTGAATTGCCATTCATGTGACTGGTTTAATGCTGTTTTTCTATATTTTCTGTAGTGTAGTGATCTTTCAATTTTAACATATTACATTCTACATCCTCAATTATTATGTCTCAGTTTTTATCTTTAAGAGTTCTTACCTTCTACATACATGTTCCTCTGTTATCAAACTAACTAAACCTGGATGTCTTTAAAATATATCGCTCATATCTGTATATTGTCTGTATAAATTTCTCTCCTCTCTTATTGCACCATATTTCAAAGGCCTCTAGTGTTTTCCTAGCTACTTTTCATATTATTCATTTTTCACTTTCATTATTCATTATATGAAATAAATAGTGTTGGCAGGCTTTTCTAGATCTCACTCCCGTGGTTGTGGGTTTTTTGATCTTTACATTGTATAATCCATACTTTGTAATTTAATTATAAAGAAAGAGGAAAAAATCTGTAACTTACGATGTTTGATTCCTTATCTAAATGTTTATTTCCTTATTGTCCAGTAAGCAAATACTGCAAACTTTTTCTTTTAAACATTTGTAATCATTTATTATAAATTTGAGATGAATAAACAACTATTTCATGTTTTCTCATATCTTTATCTATGAAATTAAAACTAATGCGTGGAAGAAGTTATGACAGGTTCAGTAAAATGTTGTATTTCATTCACAGATCTGCCAGTAGTAGTGAGCATGTATAAAATTTGATTGATGGTAACGGTTGTAGTTTTTGAGACTTACAGTAATCTCATTGCAACTCTTTGTTGAAACTATAAAGTATGGAAGAAATCATTCATAATACTTAAGATCATTTTGCCTTTTGTAGGAGTGGTTTCATTAAAAAAAAAAAAATAAATAAATACAATTTTTCTTCGGTTAAATACAATAATTATATACCCAAATTTGTATTTTGAAATATGCATCCCTAGTAAGCATAATATTGTAAGGGCATATGTTGCTGAAAATCAAACATAAAAAATGTAGTTTTTTGTTACGGATTTGACTTCAAGAATAACTGATTTGATTTTATGTCACTGTTAAACAATTTTTACTTTATAAATCCATCATAAATCCATTTTCCAATTACATCATTTTTTAAGCAGCAGTAAGCTTATCTCTCGCCCATTACAGGTTTGGTATGTGAATAGTAGTAAATGAACACAAATGAATAGTAATGGTATTGATAAAATATTGGTAAAATTAATTGTAAAATAAGAAAAATTATATTTTTAATCATAATTACTCATGTTATCAATATTAGGCTTTATTACTTTTACAGATGTAGTTTTTATGTATTTAATTTTCAAAGATGTAAAAGTACCAAGACTACACAATCTATGTCAATTGCATGAGATTACTTCAGGAGCGATTTGGGACATAATATAACAAAAAACATTTCTATAAGTACATGATACAGACACACTAGTTTTCTAGTTAACAGTTTGTGAAATATTTCATCCTGACTTTTGTCCCCAGGAAGAAATAAAATGATATACTGAAATTCTTGCAGTCCAGATTAAGGGGCAAAGTAGGAGTTTCATTTTTTGGACCCAAATAATTTAATAAAATTTATTCCAGTACTATCTACCTAGAAATTATTGAGAAAATAGTTGTGGAGCCCAAAAAATGTTGATTACAAAAAGGAATTTTTTTTAGCTTTATTGTAAATCAAATTTGTTAAATTGCCATTAAATAAATAAAAATGTGTGGAGATTTGAATTCTGAGAAAGTTGATAAAATAAAGTCAATAGAAAACAAGTACAAGTTTAGATATTTGAATAATTCAAAACAAAACAAATCAAAACGTGGCAGGATAACATTACAATTTAAACAGATCAAAAATCTCCTTAATGATTTTTGTTTTGTTTTGAGTTAGCAATTACACTGATAAACATAATTTTTGTTTCCTATCGTATGATACATGATTTTAATCTGTTTTTTGATGCTGAAAATGAAAATGAACTCAGAATCTTTCTATCACCCACCATTTTTGAAAAAAATTTAAATTTTAATTAAAGAACTTTTTTCATTTTTCAATGTATAGTTAGCATTTTAAGCTCCTGTATTGTATTTTTTTAGCTCATTTATTATTGTTAACTTTGTTAACATAATTTGTAAGCTTTAAATAAACAATGCTTGACAAAGAATTAAATCATATCATAGTCACATATTATGACATCATATCTAATACTTGAGAGTGAGCCTTGATGAACAAGATTAATCATGTCTGTGCAGGTCAAAACATGTAGCTGAAAACACAGCTGTGTTGTTTGTATTAAGCACTGGATTTAGGAATGAATTGATTGTGTTCAGTCTGATTGCTATCTTAAGTTTGTTAACATTGCAGTGTCATAATGCCTCGAAATTGTGTAAATAATGTGGATACCTTTTGTTATGTATTTGGTGTATTTACCATAAAATAAAATAGAAAATACATTAACCTTTAATTAAAAAAGCATATCATTTGTACTTTCAGCGTAAAATTGGTGATCAGGATAAGATGTGGGCTCCTCATATAGTATGCAATAATTGTTCTCTATATTTAAGAGGGTGGCTGAAAGGTACACGGAAGGCTTTGCCATTTGGTGTACCTGTGGTTTGGCGTGAACCAAAGGATCATGTAACTGATTGTTACTTTTGTTTAATAACTGTGTTTGGAATTTATAAAAAATCTAAACATACTGTAAAATATCCTTCATTCCAATTTGCAATCAGGCCTGTACCTTGCAGTGAAATTATTCCAGTTCCTGAGCCACCTATGAATGTATGTTTAGAAAGCAGCGATGAAGAATCATAAGGATAAATATTATGCTACTAAAGAGTAGAAGAAATGAAACAATTTAACTCCAAATGGGAAAACTATTATTCATGAGCCCATAGTTGAACCCAAAAATATATTTTTATCCCTTCACCATATGAACATAGGACTAATGAAAAATTTTGTAAAAGCAATGAAGAAGGATAGTCCTGGATTTTTGTGCATCAGGCAGAAATTTCTGAATGTAAGTGAAGGAAAAATTAAAGAAGGAATATTTGTTGGTCCTCAAATAAGAAAGTTGGTCAGAAATGAAGTATTTAATTCAATGTTATATAATGTAGAAAGTCTAGCTTGGGTTTAATTTAAAGATGTAAAATGTTTCTTGGCAAACAAAACTACGACAATTACCATGATATTGTTAATCAACTTCTTACTTCATACAGAGTTATGGGATGTAATATGTTTTTGAAAATACAATTCCTCCACTCACATCTGGATTTTTTCTCGAACAACCTCGGAGACATAAGTGACGAACATGGTGAACATTTCCACCAAGACATTTTGATGATGGAAAGCCGCTATTAAGGGAAGTGGAATACTAACATGCTAGTCAATTACTCTTGGACATTAATTCGGGATGTGCTTGAGGCTATTTATAAAAGAAAAGCATCAGCGAAATCATTCTAACATAGGTATGACCATGCAAAATATAAATATTATAGATTTTAACTATATTTTCCCTTAATTTTATTTGAAGTATAATTTATTTAAAACTAAGGGTGATAGAAAAACTGTATTTACAGATCTGTAATGTACACCAAAAAGCAGTTGAAGAAATGGTATCACGCTTAGAGAAACGTTAAAAAATTTTTTTTCTGTCAGTGTTATTGCAAGTAGTATTGTTTTATCATGAAATAAGTTATAATTAGAAGTAAAGATGGAAAAGCAGTAAGTATTTTATTAGCCAATACATTGCAATGCATTTATTTAATGTTACCAAAAAAAGGATAAATATTTTAATATGAGAATAGAATGATGCTACAAAAAATATTGAAAATTCAACTGTTTAAGTTTTGTTAACCATTGTATAATTTTAATTAAATTATGGGTTAAATATAAATATTACAATAAACCTAACATCAGAAACTGATAATTTATCTGGTTTACAAGTCATTGGAAAAAGTGAACGACTTGCTTTATTTAACCGTATTTCACTTACAAGAATTAATTTGTAATTTTTTATTAGTCAAAAAACAAATGTGCCCTAAATAATAGATTGAAGTTGAATTTAATGTTTGGGTTTAATATTGTATAAAAGATTATACATTTTCTTCACTTGTTACAATGAAATAAAATACTGAAAACAATAATTATACTCTCTGAAAATACAAGAAAAGTAAACATGGATTTAAAATTACAAGATAGTAATGCTGCTGACAAGTTATGTAACGTACAAGATCTTCCTGAAATTATGAGGTTTTGTATGCTATGTAGTGATAAAATATTCTGTATACTCAGAAGTTCCTTTCACGTTATTAAAAATGACATATGTCTCTAGAAACCTTGATTTTTTACAGAAACTCTAATATTTTAGGTTCTAGTTCATCATAGTTGATATATTAAAAAAATAATATTTTTCTTTTTTATATCAACTACAGGAAAAAAAACCGTTTGATACATAATTCTGAAGGTTTCTAATTAAATTGATAGCTGTTTCTCATTTTCATATCTTCAGTCATATAGTACAGGTATCAATGTAGATTGCTACTGTAAATCAAACTGCTAACTGATAAGAAATCATCGTATACAATATTGCGGTTCATTAGCATATTAAAAGTTCTCATATTTTATGAAAATATTGTGAATTGTTTTAAACATTCAATTACTTTATTTAGTTAGTTTATTTCTAATATATCCATATTAGTCTCTGTATCTGAAATGTGATTATTATTTAGCAACATGTGTTGTCATTTTTTCTTGTAAACATTAAAATTTTCTGGATTTTTTTTAAAAATAAGAATGAACACACAACACTGTAATTAAATGGTGACTGTGGCAGACATGTATTTAATTCAGCTAGACTAATGAACATATTCACATTATTTAGAATTTATAATAAAATAAAAAACTTCATATGCAGTTTGTTAATGTATTTATTGCAATATTAAGTTATTCAGTATTTATCTACACAAAACTTTATCCTATGTTTATGTGGCAATGTATGTTTTACATTGGTGATCTCATAAAAAAAATAAAATTTTTAGGAGTGGATAGGGAATATTATTGTTAATGATCATGGGAAATCACAAATCAGAACTTTATAACACATAACTGTTTGCAAAAAAAAATCATTAATATTCTTAAAGTAGGCTCCTTCTGAATCCAGTGACGGTGAATGCAGTCTCCCTGCCATTTCTGGAAACATCTCTAAAAGCCCATTATTGGTATCAGTATAGCTACTTTTATTTTAACTTTTGGTTGCAAGTTAAAAAAATCCACAGCCAATTTTAATGCATATGAAGGAATTTGGATTACTGGAATGTCATGTTTGACCAAAAAGTGCAGCACAATATTGGCTAAGCACAATCAGATCATTGGCATAAGCAGTTTCAGCTAGCTGTCTGTGTATTTTTCTGTGCATAGCATCTAATAAATAGCAAAGAACTCTAATGTTGGGTGTGCCTTCCTTGAAATGTGTTTGTGATAACACCTTTTAATTACCAAAGAGTGAACCAGATAGAATATTGCCCTCAATAGAAAAATGTAAAATATTATCTTCAGCTGTCCACTTATTTGGTTTGAAGAGATTCACTTGATTGCACTGTAAAGATTGAACCTTTGTGTTTATCTTAGCCAAAGGTTGATCCAGGTTTTATTACTAGTAATTGTAGATTTTAAGAGATTTTCCTCAGATTTGGCACATTCTTGCAAATCAATGGCCATCTATTTTCTACTTTCCTTTTACTCATCTATTAGCAGTTGTAAAAATTAATATATATCAGCAATTCAATTAGTTAAAAACTGATCCAAATAAAATTTTGAAGTCATTACTAATTTCCATTAAAGTTATTACCATTACTCAGTCGCTTAGGCTGAAGCAACTTGGCACAAGTCTGTGACTAGTTCCTATTCTCCAAAATTCAACGTCAATAACATTCATTACCATTGTTAGGTCACTAACCCACTGGGTTGGTCTAATTGTGAACTCATCATTGCAAATAACCTGATTGCAAAGTCGAGAGTTCTAAGGTTCAAAGCCTATTAAAGGCTACTTTTATACAGAGAGTACTAGATCATTGATACTGGTGTTCTTTGGTGGTTGGGTTTCAATTAACCAGGATTGGTCGACCTGATATTGTACAAGACTGCACTTCATTTACATTCATACATATCATTCTCTGAAGTAATACGTTATGGTGGTGCTGGAGGCTAATCAGAATAAGAAGTATTGCTAGGTCACTAACAATAATACTACATCCTTTTTCCTACATTAACTAATTTTCTCACTAATAATATCTGATTAGGCCTTGTTCTTAATAAAGTATATAGAGAAAGTTTAATAAAGAAATTCAGACAATATGTATTGGTGATACATAGTAATGCAACTTGGAAATATAAAAGTTTGTCAATTTTTGAACAAATTAATCTTTTTGTTTATAGTGTGTGTGCATGCACACACACACACATGCATGCATTGACCACATTGTGTCAATAAGAATTAAAATAAAATATCTAATTAAAATAACCAAAATTTCTATAACTTATGAATTGATTTCTAGTTCAGTAATGACAATGGTGTGGGAATCATCTTTTGTTAACTTTTTTTTATTAAGAAAATTAGGGTTATACCTTGAACCATTTCTGTAAAAAAATAGCATAACAAAACCCCAAAGATTTAACTTCTTAGAAAGAAAAAACGTAGAAATATAGATTGATTTAATAATTTTATTATTTTAGTTTGTTGAAAATTATCAGATTTTTTCATCATTGGTAAGTTGGAAGGAAGTTCACTTACATCTGTACAAAAACCTATTTTTTTTCTTTTAATTTTATTAATTTTTTGTATTTGTGGACTTAATTCTTTTTTATTATTGATTTTTCATTGGTTAAAATATAGTAAACTAGTAAAATTAGACTGCTAATAGTATCTTTTTTTTTGAGAGGGTATTTCTGTATTCTTTCATCAAAATATCTTTGTTTTGGTAAAAAAAAATAGGATAAAATATAATTAGTAGTTAGGTTTAAAAATGAATTATTAAAAAAAAATTGAACCATTATTAAACAAAGTGTGTATTTTTCAAAATGGCAGTGTTAGAGTTATGTATATTCCTTTAAATGAATTTAAGATTTATATGGGGTCAGTGGAAATAGTTTTGAGGTGTATGCATTTTATTTTATTGAAAAAATTCTCATTAAAATGTTTTTGAACTTCATTCTGTAAGAGCACATAGTTTTATGTTCTTAGAGCTCGGTATGTTTATTATAAGATTATTGAAAGATAATTTTGCCGGCAGTGTAAGATGCATTCAAATACTTATCTTTGGTTATAAAACTAAATGTTGTGTTTAGAAATGTTGATAATTTTAATGAATGCAGTTTGATCAAATAAACATATATTTCTGCTAAGATAGATTGCTTTCATGATGAAACTGTCAAGAAATGCTGGTATTCTTATATTTAATAATAATTTTATGGTCAGTAAGCTTTTGAAAAAATGTTTGTTACAATTTACTAAACATTTTATTTTTGATTGTTTCTTTATTTTTAAATAAGGCTCACATATGGTGTATATCTTGTATTTTATGGTTAATATAATGACAAGAAAAAATTCTAACCCTTCTTAAGGGATAAGATATTTTCATTATCTCTATTATTTCAATTATTATGAAGTGGCCTAAATGCTCTAGGTGAATAAATTTATAATACTGTTGATCTGAATAATACTCATCTTCAAAAAACCATAATTTGTCACGAAAGAAAATTTTTTAATTATCTTGACTATGTAAGTATTAGAACTCACAAACTTGAGAAATGTTTTAACATAATACTATATTTTCATATGAATAGCTGTATATCAAATTTGTGAGCTTAAATAAATAATGGATCACTATTTAGTGATTTTTTTTTTTTTTTAAGGAATATATCTTGCTTATTTATTTCTAGTTGGAAGTTTTCATTGTTGACTGTCCAACAGAAAGTGTATTAAACAATTTTACTCCAAAATTATAAAAACCAAGTTTTAAGGTTGATAGAAATTGTGTTTTAGCTTTATGTACTGTGTATTTAAATATTTTCTGCTCAAACTTTTATTTTTAAACATGTACTGTCATAAGTACTTATATAAACATTTTGTATTTATGTAGGGTGTAGTTTTAGCTGCAGTACGATATGATACTGTTGCAGATTATTATTATCATAAATATTGTATTTATTTTAGCATTTTAGATCATATTTCAGTGTAATATGTTTGTGTATAATGTTGTATTAATTTTTATATAGTACTTATATATATATACATTTATTTACTTAATTATTACATGTTTCTAATACAGTATAAAAAAGTTGTAATAAATTTTATATTTTAATAAAATATTTATTTTTTTTGTAGAATCAGTTTTCTTGCTGCCATGTAATATAGTAGTTTTAATTAAATTATTTACAATTTTATTAAATTTGGGTTGATTTGGTTGTCAACAATCATTTTATTACTTTATCTTTTTGTAGTTTACAGATTTTGAGTGAATATATTCACTACTTTAGTGCTCTTTTTTATACACTGGTATAAATTTTAAAATTAAAGTTTTTATATAGTTATATATAAATTATTATTGATCATTTAGCCACCAGTAAACATAATATAATATTTAGTTTTATATAATTTTAATAATAACATATAGTAGTAAGATTGTTTCTGATTACTAATTTAACATTTTATTATGCATTACTGTTGCTATACATTGATGTTTATTTCTGCAATGACCAACACTCAATAATTGGTAGTTGATTTATTATTAATTATCTGTACAAAGGAGACATTTATTTAAAAATATTATTTTTATGTTTATATTATTTATTCTCTGGCTAATAAAATTATGAATGTCTGTATTCACCTTTGATGGTTTGCCTAAGAAAAAACCAACTATTATTTAATTGCATTTATTTTTCACAGTGATGATCGGAAAATCTTTATTTCCAATATTAGATAAGCATACCAAGATTAAATAAATTTTCACCATTAAGCAACATGCCTAATTTATAGTGGTGAGAAATACTACAGTGTTATTAAGTATAAAAGTACTTTATGACTGTAATTAGTTCACATATTTACTGCTAGCATCTAAACTGATTGAATCTAATGTCATGGATTGTGTTGTAAGATTTAATTCATGAATAAATTTTAAGGTGGTTAATCATTCAGTTAAATTATGGTATATAGTAATTCACTGGTTGTATTGTTAATGTTTTGGAAGTTTAAATTGATAGAAACTTAAGCCAAATATATTGTGTGACCATTTTCATAGTTTTTGCCATTAACTGCTCCTTATAACAAAATGATTAAACAGTAATCTTTTTTCCATGCAAGTGAATGACTACTTTGTGCCAAATTTTTGTATTATAATACTACCAGTAGTACTTATTATTTTCACCATTGTAAAGTGTATTAATCCATGAAATTAACTTTTTATAACATTCTTTTTTCAATTTATTATATTATTTATAATGTGTATAAAATTAAATTTAACATTTGATAGTTGATGCCAGTCAGTCAAAAGAAGGTTGTGATTTTTCCAAATTTTTTATGATCTCATCTACCGACACATTTGTTAAATATGATGTGTTTATAACTTAATGTTTAGTTTTACTTAATTTGATTAGTTGTATGTATATTTAATTATAGATGTATACAGCATATATATATATATATATAATATATATGTATAATGTATTTAGTAAATTTGTATAAATAAATTTGTTTGATACTATCTACTTTATTTAAGTCTAAAAACGTATGTTTTCTTGAAAATGTTCATTTACATTGCTTTTTAGAAATACATTTGTTTACTATGCTTTTTAATGAGTTACAATGCTAGTCACAAATATTTTTTTTAAATATTATTTTATTTTTTATTAATTACCTTAGCAAATTATTTCATTCTGTTATATTATAATTTTTCTTTAATTAAAAAATGTCTACTTTATTACTTTTATTATTACTTTTTTACTTCATTATTTTTTTAAATCTTAATACACTCTTGATCTTTTATAACTCTCCCTGTTTTTAAAGGAGAACCTTCCAGAAATTTTAATATAAATTTTATCTATGTACATACATTTTTGAGCAATGACGTTGCCAACATTAGCCACTATTCGTTGTCAGAATGCAGACTGCTCCAAAGTGATAGTGTACCCATAACTTCATTAATTTCAGTTGCCATATGGTTCAATTTTAATTGTTAATTATTTATTCATACTAAAGATAATAGGTTAACAAATGGTGATCATTTTTTTTTTATGAACAAATTTATGACAGATTTGAATCAATTTGGTAATAGATTAGGTGACTGAGTAAGGAACTGAGGTGAAAAGGATTCTATTATTGTACTGTACAGAAGGGTTCAAAAAAATGTACTTGTTGTTAGTAATTAAATAATATCTAAGCAAAAAGACTTATACTCACTAATCTAATATGTAGTGTAGTGTAAGGTATTTAATTTGTAGTAGTAGGCTGAGCTGGCAATTTATGCCACGCATGCGCAGGTGCTTAGTGGTACGAGCCAGTCATATTAGCCAGTGCAGCAGAAGACAGTCAGATAGTAACAATGGCTGAGGTTCGCTTATTGTTTGTTGAACGCAAGGCTGTACTGAAGTATGAGAACATTCACGAGGTACAACGGCAGTGGCAGAGAGAGATTGGAACACTGCCACCAACACGTCGAACAATTGCGCTCGCATTTGTGATAAATTTGAAGGCAACAGAACTGTTAAAGATGTGTACATGGAAAGATCTGGCTGATCATGAACAGCTACCGGTCTAGCATCCAGTGCTGTGGAGTTAAAACATTTTACCCAATCACCGCAAAAATCTGTGAACTAGGAAGGGCGTGAAAGTGGGGTAAACTGGTCAAGTAAGGATTGAAAATCCTTACCTATCGATTGATTTTTTGTCCATGTGTTAGAAGTGATGAGGGAAGCTTAACTCCAGATTTGTAACATCCCCCTCCCATAGATTTTTGAAAAACTCAAAAAGTTTTTGAAATGCATTTTTCTCTAAATCTATGCATTTTAGAGAAACGTTTTACAAACAAAAAATGTAGAGGACATTCTCCTCTACAATTAATGTCTTGAAGTTATGCCGTATAATTTTAAATTGAAATACTAGGTGGCGCTGAAGTTGTAAAAAACGTGTTTTTTTCGGTTTTTTCACCGGAAAAAATTGTTTTCGTCTGTATTGCACTTGGAAAAGTTGTTAATCTAAAAAAAACAGACAACTTTTATTCAAATAATTTTCTTGTACGACTTAGCATTCCAGAGTTATAGCGGTACAATGGCAACGCAGCGGTCCTATTGTTACTGTAGCCAGGGAGATCGGCATTATTCAGCGACTAGACCGGTTTCGAACACGTGCCCAATTCACAGGTCAATAATCTTAATAGTAACATTTTCACAAGCTACAGCTTCAAAACAGTAAGTCGTACAAGAAAATTGTTTAAATAAAAGTTGTCTGTTTTTTATTTAGATTAATGTTGAACCTTTGTAGCAATGTTATTTACATTCTAATAAACTTCAATTTTTGATAACAAACGTCACATTTTGACAAAGAAAATTCTGTTCACATATGACTTTTAAATTAAAATATACTTACTTAGTAACTTTTGCATTTTAAATATTAAATTTTTTGGTTGAAATTCTGTAAAATAATGGATTAAATAAAACAAAAACAAAAAACCAAATGTTATAATGTTCTTAAAAAAAGTTTGTTTAGTATCATTTTAATTATTTAGAAATATATTATAATGATAAAACACATATCCTTGGAATGGGAAAGACTTATGGAGAATTAAACAGAGTGTGAATATGAATGTAAATTGGTGAGTATGGAAAAGAGGTAAGGATATGAACTGGAGAGGCGACATGGAATGTAAGAATGATATTGGCACTAGGGAGGATGATGGAGGTGGCATTGGAACTAATTAGATGAGATGGCACACCAGTGGACAAGTTGATAAAAAGAATTTCTTTTTATTGTACAATGGAAGGGTTGATAGGATGGGTGTTTGGTTATTGCTGTTGTCAGTAGGCGTGCTCTGGCACGAGCGGGATTTTTAGCAACTAGTATTAATTTACTAGACCAGTAGTGTTTGTGGTGTGGACAAAGAAGGTCGGTTAACACCTTTTCCTTTTCAGATCATATGAAAATTAACATAATTCATACTTATAATTTAGTTATCTGTTTTCATTAGTATGTTTTCTGTTTAAAGCATATTGTTGTTTTAAATTAAATAATTGTGATTTACGCATTCAGTGATCATTTACCACTCACTGCCTATATAGTTCACTTAGACCTTTACGGTATGACTATTCAGTGGATTACGGTAGGACCGGCTTCTTTATCACTGAAGAAATGAGAAAACTGTTAAGTTTCAAACCGGTTTTGAAGAGGTTGTGTATAATTAGGCTGAGAGGTAAATTTAGAAATGTTACTGTAATCTGCTTATGCTCCTATAGAGAAGGTGGAGGAGCAGGAAAAGGAGGTTTGTTATGATGTGTTGGCAGGGAAGGTGAATATAGATGAAATAGGGTTCAGAGGTATGACATGGTGATGATACTGGAGGACTTGATTGATGTAACTTGACTTGATTGAGAACCGTCTGTTGCGAGTTTGTATTCTTTGCTGAGGAGTCAAATAATAATGGCTTCCTATTGATGCAATTTGCAGATTATAATAGGATGTTAATTAAGTGCATAGGATTCCCTCAAAAGGATAAACCTAGGCATTTTGAAAGATCCAAGATCAGATACTGTCAACCAGATTGACCACATCTTAGCTAGATATGCAAGTGGGATTTTGGAGGACTTCTTTGTGTTGCCCTACTCCTATGGCCACCCTTCGTGTCACCTTATATTGACCTTCTCTTCGTATTAGGACAATGCGAAGAAGTGATGAGATGATGGTGAGGGAGAGAGATGAAGCTAAGCAAAGGTATGCAACAAGTACTCAAAATAAATACAATGAATTAAGAAGAAGAGTAAAGTCAATATTGAGGCACAAGAAGTATGAAGTATAGATGAGGAAAGTAGAAGAATTGGAGGTATTATTTGATAGAAATTAAAGCCGAAGATTTTATAAGGAGGTGGACTGATTAAGAAAGGGATATCAGCCAATGATGAAGAGTTATAATGATAAAGGTGGATAGATTGTTGATAATGATGGAGTTTTGGAGAGATGGACCAAACATTTTGAGTAGGTTTTGAATGGAAAGTAGAGGATGATGTGGAGGAACAACTTAATAACAGCTGTACTGCTATGAGTGACCATAATGAAGAGAAGGGATGGGAGAATATAAATTTGAGTTGAGTGGTGATGGTAATGGCAGATTAAGTAATGATGGCTGTATTGGAGCCTTCCAGGAGTACGGTGGATCAGTTCTTCATGATAAGGCAAGCAGTGGAAAAGTGTGGGGAATATGATATTGACCTGCATCTTTTCTGTACTGACTACATTGAGAAGAGGCCTTTGATTGTGTATCAAGGAGTAAGGTAATGGAGGCATTTGATTTGGTATACCATTAAAGACAAGGGGATGCATTGTCAACTTTCCTGTTTAATGAGGCACTTCAGGAGGCGGTTGGGAGTTGGGACCATCATAAACTGATTGTGGCAGGTATGCACTATGCGGATGATGTAGTTATTGTGGCAGGTATGCACTATGCGGGTGATGTAGTTATTGTGGCAGGTATGCACTATGCAGATGATGTAGTTATTGTGGCAAGGACTATAACAGCACATTGAGGGAGTACCCTCCTCCTGCATTCAGTCTGCTGGAGGAGGTTAGTAGAGGTGTGGAGCTTAAGATTAATGAAGCTAAGACTAACTACATGAAAATATCACCATCAACAACAAGTAGAAGACACAAGAGGTATAAAAATAGAAAATTCTATTTTCAAGTATGTTGAGAGTGTTGTGTATTTGGGTATGCTGATGGGCAGTAGTGGAAAAGTGACTGATAAGATATATAAAGGATAATGGTGGGTAACAGAGGTTCTTATGACAGTATGACTTTATTTAAGTCACGCATTTTATCAACAGCAAATAAAATCAAACTATGAAACTCTGGTAAGGCCTGTGATATATTATGTTCTGAAGCTTGGGTGTTAACAATGAATGATGCTTTGAAGCTGAGAATTTTTGAAAGAAAGATAATGAGAAGAATCGCAGGACTGGTCTGTGAGAATGGAGAGTGGAGTGTGAGATATAATGTTAAAATTAATGACTTACTAGAAAATGAAGGTATTGCAATAATTGTTAAATCGGGAAGAATTAGATGGATTGGTCATGTGGTGAGAATGGGAGAGGAGAGGATTGCCAGGAGGATATGGAGAGAAATGATACACAATAGAAGAAAAAATGGAGGGATGGATAGGGATGATTTGGCATTTTCAATTGTAAAGACAGGGAGAGGATCGAAATAGATGGTGGGGCTACGTGATGAAAGGCCAGGAGTCAAATCGGTCTGTAGTGCCTAGGAGTAAGTAAATTGAAATTACAATGTAGAAAACTTAACAATTTACTTATTACTAGAAGTTACATGCACACACCATTTGAATAAATCTTGGAAATTTTCATTAGTAAATTTAAAACTACTTATGGCCTTCTACTGTTTCTTTGAATCAAGAGTTTGAAATCCTTCATCTTCATTTAAAAAGGTATTTAAACTTCATATCATTTTTTCTATTTTAATATGCTAACTTTCTCAATTCTTCCACTGGCAAATATGCTTCTTACTGACAGTTTTTAATAGTTTTAGAATGATAAAATTTATTTTGTCATTTCAATGACATGAAACTTTTGTTTATTCTGTACAGTTTTTACAAAAAGAAACCAGTCATGAACTAGTTTGATTTTGATTTAGGAACAGCTTTTTTGGGTGTTTAAAATGAGTGATGTGAAGTTAGAAATTTTTTATTAGTGAAATTAAGGGATGGATATAATTGACCTAAAACTGCAAACACAATAAAAGGAAATGTCTTGATTTTGTCCCCCACTGGTACCAGAATAAGCAATAAGAGGTTTTACAGGTTCAACTATGTTTTTATTGCAATGGTCATACAATACTGAAATAACCTCTCTCATTTTCTGTTTAGCCTCCAGAACTACCGTAAGGTATTACTTCAGAGGATGATATGTATGAATGAATGTAAATGAAGTGTAGTCTTGTACAGCCTTAGGTCAACCATTCCGAACCCAGGTCTAGTGGTTAACGCGTCTTCCCAAATCAGCTGATTTGGAAGTCGAGAGTTACAGCGTTCAAGTCCCAGTAAAGCCAGTTATTTTTACACGGATTGGAATACTAGATCGTGGATACCGGTGTTCTTTGGTGGTTGGGTTTCAATTAGCCACACATCTCAGGAATGGTCGAACTGAGATTGTACAAGACTACACTCATACATATCATCCTCATTCATCCTCTGAAGAATTATCTAAACGGTAGTTACCGGAGGCTAAACAGGAAAAAGAAAGAAAGAAAGGTTGACCATTCCTGTGATGTGTGGTTAATTGAAACCCAACCACCAAAGAACACTGCTATCCATGATCCAGTAATCAAATCTGTATAAGAGTAACTGTCTTTAATAGGATATGAATTTTAGAACTGTCAAAAAAATACTGGACTTGCTAGACATCTATGTCACCTCAGGCATATCATCTCTCTGTACCTCGATTAAGAATAGGTATGACTCAACATCCAACCACTCGCCTGTTATGCTTACCTTAAATATGATGATGATAAGAAAGAAGAAATTAAATTTCCTTTCTTTCACAAGACAGACTGGGATTTATATTGAACCTGAATTGAAGAGAAGCTGATTGTGTCTGTCTACTGAAATTTTGTTGATAACGATTATGCAACATATTATTTGTACTTGGTCATGTAGGAAGAAGTCTGGTGATCGACACCTAAGAAGAGATTTGAGGTAAGGGGAGGCTCAAACTATCAAAGAGAGGTGATGGACCTGATTACTACAAAAAGATGACTTAGACAGATGTGAAATGTTACAGAAGACCTGAGGACAAAACATCTCTCAACAGGAATGTACATAAAGTGTATTCTTATCTGTATAAGACTCTCAGGTCGAATATTCCTGAGATGTGTGGTTAATTGTTACCCAACCACCAAAGAACACTGGTATCCACGATCTAGTATTTAAATCCGTATAAAAGTAACTTCCTTTACTAGGATTTGAAACTTAGAACTCTCAACTTTGAAATCAGCTGATTTGCGATGACAAGTTTACCACTAGACCAACTCCTGGTGAGTTCAATATTAAAGTAACCTCAGTAAAGTAAAGTAAAATCTTAATAAAGTAGTCAGCCATGAGGTCTATGCAGTGCTTAAACCTCAATTTGCATGTGACAGAAAGGGTTTTCAACTCCAACCCTGACATATCATTTATTTACTGTCCAGAATTGCCTTTTAATAGAACCCAACACTAGAACTTCACATCTGATGTGGGCTGGCACTGTCAAAAATCATAGATTTACGTGGAGGGTAAATTTTGTCTTTCTTATGAAAGACACAATTTTTTTGTCTTCAATTTTCCTCCTAGTATCTTATTATAGATCTCGTCAATTTTATGATTTTACAGAAACTTGTCAATTGCTCTACAACTGTCTACTTTTGGACTTTTTTCAATCCAAGGGATTTAAACACATCACTTTAAACTCTATATGACAGGTGGTTTCTCTTTCTTTCCTTGTACTTTTCTACATCCAATTCATGCATTTTATTTATGTATATTGTATGAACATAGTTTATGACCTAAGTATAATTTTTTTGATTTTGTCCTACAACAATGACGAGTGCAAAGAAATTTTGTATATGATTTATTGTTTTTGTATGTACTATCTTCAATAGCATATGTATTTTACCTGCATCAAATGTCTATACATATACTGTTATGGTTCTAACAGGTATTTTAACCCTTTTTTGCTTTCATATTCTTAACCTAATGATTTTTGTTTTTCACCAATTTGTGTTTAGTTTTTTTTGGTATATTCAAAGGTGTTGCATCAATTAATACATCAGGCTTTTCTTATATACTATACTTTTCAGTACCACATTCACTGGTCTAGCTTCTTTAAATTGTATGTTTCCTTTTAACATTATTTTTATTACTGGAATAATTCTAATGATTAAGGTAATCATTATCTAATGAGCATAGTAATCTGAACTGCTAGAAGAAAAAATGTTATTATTTTTATTACTAGAAGATATGTTGTCTTATACAATTAATAGAAGTTATTAAAAGTGAAAAAAACTTTTTTGTGTTCTATTCAAAAAAGTCATTATAGGTTGCAGTCGTGAGCATTGATTATAATATTATAAAACATTAATTAATAACAGATAACTTGCAAGAATCAGACTAAGGGCTGCAACAGATATGTAACAGTTACAATCGCAATACCCATAAATAACAATATGTATACTAAATTATTTTCTACTCTTCAAACTGATCAAAAAATAAAATGAAGGGTATTTGTTATGAAGACCGGCAAAATTGATTTATCTCTCTTATCTTTACATGATAGTACGGATTGATAACATTTTTAATTAAACGTCATAGGCACGCGTTAATACTGCATAGTTCAGTTTGTGAACACGAGTATCGCTGGCCTTTGTGAGAATTAAGATGTCTAATTTCCCTCTGCCGTTCGTAATTTGTTTCACCAACGTTCTGTTTGTTGAGGTTAGGAATTGAGTGTTCGATATAGGTAGTTGTTTTTTAATTTATTAAGGTAGCGGTGATGTAGTCTTTCATCCTGTTCTTTCATTGGTAAAGAGTTAAGTCGTTTAATTCTATATAAAATGTTTGAGAATGATGTGTGTGGTATAAAATTATTTTAAACGATTTACCACATTATTCTCATTTAGCAGATCACTCATGTAGCTGATTGTTTTTCGTTCTTTTATTGAAAAATAAGTAATCTTTGCAGGCCCTTAAGATGACTTTTATCAGTGTAAGTAGTAAACTTAGAATTTCTGAAATGTATTTGGTTATTGTGGTATGTAGTCTGGTAGGGGTTTTAGAGGTTGTAGTGGGTTTTTAGAGTTGTAGATTTCGTTAATTAGACGTAGCAGTGAAATTTGGTACCCTTCAATTATACAGTCACCTTACAAATTTATCATTTTCTTACTGCGTATAGTTTCGTTATTTTTATTCTAACATCTATTATTATTCCTAAACAAGTATTACCATCGAAATTATGTGGCAAATAAACTTCTTGATATTATTGTAAATAAAACGTGACCATGTAGTAACAATTTAATGTATGGATGAACTACCATCAGTGGTTATCACAGAGGCTAAAAATCGAAAACGTGTTTAAATAATACCATAAAAACGTTTCAGGTGATTTTATAAAAAGTAAATTTGTTAACCAAACGTCTTAAGAGTTACATTATTGCCAAGGTGGATTAATTTAACTAAGTCATTTTTCTTTGAGTCTCTTGTTGTTTATGAACACAGACATTCATATTCAATCCATTGAAATGAATAAAGTCATATAATAAAATTAATAAATAGCAAGGGGTATGATTAAAAAAAACCTTTTAATTTCTCTCATTACCTGTTATTTTATTGTGTCCCAAACTGATTTAATTTTCTTTGATGTTTATTTATTTTTCTTGTCATATGTTACTTTTTCTTGTTCATTAATTATGTTAGAATTCATCCATCATTAATCACAATATGAATAATATCTTATTTAGTTGATTTTTCAAGTTTTTAATTGTGGTTAGTTGTCGGCAACGGTGAATAATTGTTACTCTTTAAACTGTTTGTTTAGTTTCCTTCCAGTTGAATTCATTTCTGCTAATTGATTAAATTATTTAATGGACTATAATAATTGTCAGAAATGAATAATAATGTGTATTTAGCAGTAGTATCATTACTCCAGAAATCATACTTTACTAGAGTTTGTGCATTCCTTATTATTAATGATTGCCATATTTTGTAAAATATTTGTTAAAAAAATAATTATGCTTATATCTAATAACATTTAAATTTTTTTAAATTATTTCATTATTTAATTCAATTAATTTAAATGACTATTAAATTAATTGATTTTTTTTCAGGGGATTTTAGAATTTTACCTTCTAAAGTGGTCTATCCAGTAGCATTGTTATTGGTGCCTGCCCTAAAAAGTTTAGGAAACCTTAACCTAGGATTGGTCACTATGCATTTTATGAATATTTACAAATTTTTGATCCTGTGAAAAATAATCATTTATGTTTTCTATATCTTTGTTATTTATTAAAATTCAAGTATAGGATTTGTCATGTCTTTGCCATGGAAGAAATCTTTACCTGAAAATTTTCATGTAAAATGTAGTTAAATTTCACAAATTTTCATAAACTAATGTTTAAAATGACATGTTTAATTATTCAAATAGGAATGGAGTATTTTACACATTTCTTTTTTGCTTTATTTGTTATAATTTCATTGTAAGCAGAGAGTACAGTAAACCATATGAGAGGTAATTTCTTTGCTTTCTCCTACTCCAGTAACCCACTTGATAGGTTGTTGGAACTATAGAGTTAAATTAGTGAAGGATATTCTTGATATTGTTTCATTGTTCAAAAGCGAGCATCTTAATGCAAATTCATTAATTTGTTTAATTTGCAGTATTGGATTCATATACGATATTTAATAGCAGAAAACATCAAAGACCATGGTGATATTGATTTATGATAGAGAATAAAATGATCAGATACACTAAACATACAATTAACCGACATCAAAGTTGCCTTTGGTGAAAATGTAAAAGATTATTTTATAATAGTAACTTTATCAGTGTTGCTGTTTTCATAATCCTCAATTACATCATTTTTAACCATGTGAAGACTGTACAGGATTGTTAGTTTAAGAGACAATTATTTTTTTTAATTGATCAGTGACTGTGTTTATAGTAGGCTAGTCACATGACAAAAACAACAATCATAACAGTGTTTGCATACTTGCAGTTCTATTACAGAGTAATTAGTATTATTGAACATATACCCATAGCCATAAAAATGCAAAATAACTTGTTAAAGAAGCTCTGAAAGTAAGGCATTCCCCAAACTTTGAAAAAATTAAGATGTTAAAAAATGAGCAATTTATCATGGTGACCACCTCTAGGTTAATTGTGTAACTGAGTAATATATTCAGTATTGGTTGTGTTTGTTCATTTAATATGTTGTTTTTGTTAAATGTAGGTAATAAAAAATAATTATTTCAGTTTGTTCAAGTGTGTTGAGATACTGCATTTATATGCTTGTTTAACATTTTTGTGATTAATATCTTTGTGCATGTGGGCGTCATTAATCTCTGTCATTTTATATTTGAGTAGAAATTTATAATTCCAAATGAATTTGCTGTTTCAGTAAAATTTGCCTATATTTTAAAATAATATTCTCTGTGAATTAAAGAAGTATGGAAATTTTATTATACATTTTAAAATAATAGCTCAAAATCTGCTAGTATGAATTTTTTATTAGCTAAAATTTTAAACATTATATTGTAAACAAAATGGTATGTTGTTTTTGCTAATCACAGTTCAAACAGCCAAGTTGTAATGGAATTTTTCATTTGCATTTGGACAATTGCACAAATTACAACTTTTTACCAATTTTTCTCCTTTATGATAATATTAGTAATTATCTCTGAAATAGTTGATATTGCTCAAATGGGTTTCCTGCAGGTTTTTGTTTAAAATTGAAGTGGAGCCTGGGTTGTATTGTGCAGAAACGTTAGATTGTGTCAACAGGTACTGCAGCCACTACACCATATATTCCTTATAATCAGTTATTCTATTCATATTACCTTCAGGGTATTCAGCTTTTTTATTGATTTCCATCAGGATTGAGTACTGTTATTGGCTAATAAACAGCTTGTGCATATCTTCCCATTTTTATTCAACATTTTATTTATGTGTATGAGCACATCATTTATTTGTAACAACCATTTTTGGGGAGATGAAAATCCACTTGCTATATTTGCATCAAGGCACATCAGTATTAGTTTTCTGTCAATGTATGAGGTCTCTTTGGAGGCATATTGATTGACCCTTTCTTTTTGCCTATCAAGACTGAATGTAGTGTGTTGAAAATATTCCTCTAGTTTGTACCAACAAATGTGATATAAGCATGATGGTGCTTCTGCATATTTTTCTGTTAAAGTCTCTCGGTTCCTGAATAATCAGTTTCTTGAATATTGGGTTGGGTATGTTGGTCCAGTTGCCTGGTCTCTCTTCTGTCCAGATTTAAATCCATTGGACTTTTTCTAATGGAGCTTTTGAAGAACATGCTATATGCCACACCTATAAACATTCTGGAGAATTAAAAATTAAGATAACAATTTGGTGTCAGATAATTAGAGTTATACCTGAAATGCATGGAATTGATCAGACAGACTGAATGTTTAATTGATTTAAACGGGGAGGGGTTATATTTAAGCAATTTCAGTTATTTGAGTGTTATGACCAAATTGCCTTAATGATTGGCATCTATTGACCATAGTTGCTAGGTTGGCTTATTAACTTAGTTTGCTTTTTATAAAAATGTGCCACAAATTTTCTTGTTTATTCATCATAAGATCTCTTCATTTCATACCTTATCAGTCCACCTATATATTTTTTTTACATCTTCTGGTAACACCTCATTTCAGAGCCTTTCTTTTGTTTCAGAGTTTGTTTTCTTTTTGTTCTTCCTAAAGTTCATGTTGTAATACTGTCCTGTGAAGTGCCACTTTCGTCACAAATGTCTGAGGATTCAAAGAGTAAAGTTGTCTTGTGGCGAGTGTCCTACATAATCATGCTCAGAGAATTTTTAGTTATAATTTTTAATGTATACATTATAATGATTATTAATATTAACACCTAATATTGCATTAACAACAAGATAAGATTAGACAAGTCTAAAGTTCATGCAATTCTATTCTCTGTACATACCTTTGCTGTTTACAAAAAAAAATACCCTACGCTTTATAAATGAATTTAATACTGTCATTTTCACTATTGTCTCCCAATAATTCACTAAAAAACTTTCTGCATTCACTTGCTTTCCACACTGGAATGCTTATGACATACTCTTCACTTGTTACCAAACGTGGACAATAACACCATTACACAATCGCGTTGAACACAGTCTCATAGAACTACTCACTGTGATATGTTGACTACACTGAACATGGCTTACTAACTCCTGACTTCTCAGTGATCCCTGTAGTATTTATTTATATTCCCTTGCCTACAGAACCAGTACCTGCCTCATTCCTTAAATGTTGAAGTGTAATAAATTTTTTTGTCTGTGACTTACATTTTCCCATAAATTCCTATTCTGGTTTGGTAATCCTTCTTGTCAAACAACAGCTGTTGGAGGTGTGCTATTATCAGTACTACAAAGAACAAATTGTTAAATGGATCTGTTATCCTGAGAAAAGGATCGCTTTTAGTTCTTTTCTCAGCTCCATTCATTATTATTTTCTTATACTTTCTTCTCAGTTGGAAGGAGTCCAATATACTGGTTCTGTCACAATACTTATTAGAGTTAAGTGTAATTAGTATAGAGATAAGAGAAAAGAAACAAAACTATTGCAAAGAAACTCTATACAAATTTAGTTAATCCAAAAGTAAATGGGTTGTTAATAAGCTAGTAGGAAATAAAATTCTGAACAAGACAATGGTGGGAGATTTGATCTTGGAAAATGGGAGTACTATTCAGTTATAATTTGAAATAGTGAAGCATTTTAGTACTTATTTTTACTTCCTTGTACGAAGTAAAGGAAGTATTGTGATTGTGAAAAATTTCAGTTTTCAGATTTCAATGAAAATATCAATTTTGACCATCCCTGAATCCATTTTGATTAGTTTCGGCATGACATCTGTATGTATGTATGTACATACGTATGTATCTTGCATAAAAAACGATTAGCCATAGGATGTTGAAATTTTGGTTTTAGGACTATTGTAACATCTAGTTATGCACCTTCCCTTTTGATTGCAATTGACTGAACCAAAAGTCTCCAAAAAGGCCCAGAATTAAAAAATAATTGGATTTTGAACTTTTTCTTAACCGCAGTAATAAGCCCTCATTGAGAGCTTTTCAACAATATGTCATAAGTGGTACTTATTTTCATTGGTTCAGAGTTACAGCCAAATAAAATTTTAATTAATGAAATATTTGGATCTTACAACGGAAGGCATATCGGTTCAAATCTTCTTTTTTTTTTTTTTTACTTTTTTTTTATTTTAATTTAATTGTATTGATTTATTAATAATTTTTAACCTCCTGTTATAAAAAAGTACCATAAATAATAATTCTAAAAATGATGATAAAAAAAATTCCTAAGATATTAACAAAATAAAACTTTATATACTTTTCATTTTTAAAAATGTGTATGTAATTTAAAAGTTGTACAAGGAAAGTCATGTAGTGTCCACATCAGACTTTTTTATAAATAGCACAAAATCTAAAGAAAAGGAGGTGAAAGATTGTATGACATTAATAAACTGTTTCTATATGATTTTAGGTTTTCCAGCTTCACCCTCTTTTGCCCAATCAATAAATGCAGACATAGTGATACAATATGATACAAATAGTTTTATTTTATAATAGTGTATTTTATCAAAAATGTTGTTTTTGGTAAATTTAAAATTATTTATGCAAAATCAAGAATTTATCTGATGTGATTTTCTGTCATTAAAAAGTGTAGTTTTACTCATAAAAAATAATATTTACATAATTATAATCTTAAATCTTGATACACAATTTTCACAAAAAAAAAAAATATACGCTGCAGTATAAATAAAGTTTTATGAATATGAACAACACAATAGTCACATTTTAAAATATCTGTCTTCAGAAATCTGTGTATATAAATATATATTTCTTATGACTCAATATCTGTTATGTTTACAACACATACTAATCACTTAATTACATTGAACAACTGACTGAATTAGACACTACATGCATGTGCATGCAAACTGAGCCACTTGGGTCTGCGCAAATCTTCATTTGTGTTACATCGGCACGCACAACTTCTGTAACTTGCTGAAAATACACTCTGATCAGTTTCTCCTAATGCGCCAAAAGAAATATAACTTCAAAAACTTTGGCATAGTTAACCATGAAGTAATGTTAAACAAATTATGCTTGGCTGGAATTGGAGGTGCAACTGTTATTTGTGTGAATAGACCTTAAGGCAGAAATCAGAGGTTAATGGTGAACTCACTAATTAATCATGTAGAATTATAATGGATTATCTCAGAGTTCAGTATTAGGATTTGTACTTTTCCTTGTGAATTTTAACGGATGTTGTGGAAAATTGAAGGCACTGTGATAACTCTTAGATTATTGTGCAGTTTCTTACAACACAGTTTTAGAAATTAAAATACGGAAGCTGATTTTCATAGAATAAGATGAATTTTATTTAAAAAATTGAATATCATTAATCTAAATTAGTTATAAGTTCATTAGTTAAAACTAATTATACTTAAGTCTAATGCCAGATTCTGGTGCTTTTTGGAAAGGCTTTTAAATAAAAAAAAACCACAGGTACTTATAAACAAATTTTATTTAAAAAAAATCATACTATCCATTTAAAATTTAAAAACTGTTAGCCCTTGTTAAATCTGTTTTATAATATGGTCTTTCATATTGGAGAGTATCATAGTGTTATTATGCTCTTGCCCGGGTAATTGTAGTAATCATAAAATTGATTCTAAATAAAGCTGTATACCATGATTCATTTCCATTTTTTCAAAGCATGAAAAATCTGAAAAAAGCATGTTCTCTGTATCTTTTCAAGGTATTGAGAACTTTTATATTAAAAGTGGACAGAATAAAAAAAATTTATATTATTGGAAATTTGGATCATTCTGGGATTTAAATACTACTCGGACCAAGGCTTTAATTATATAAATGGTTTTATAATTATCTTGCTCCAGAAACTTGTAATATTATAATATTCTACCAGTTATAACAAAAAACATGCAGAATGTTAAATTTCTCATTTCCATAACACATTCTTGGCTCCAATTGAAATGAAGAAAATACTTTTCATTAAAATAACACCTATTATAAGAAGTGATAAGTTATAATTAATTGTAATTTATAATTTCTTAATTAGTAATAAGTTATAAGTTAATTGAGAAAATTTGGATTTTCACACACACGAAGAGACTTCGTGAGTGTTTACGTAGAAGAGGAGGTCACCTGCAAGATGTCATCTTTAAAAAATAAACTAAAATGTATGTATCGTAAAATGGCAACATTTGTACAATTAAATGAAATAAAATTCATTTTCTAAAAAAAATTTTTCATTAACGTTATTTAATTTTTTTAATTTTCCGTTTCTTTGAATCACTCTGTATTTCCGTAAATATTAGTTTCATCAAAATTTATGTTATTTGCTAAAATATTAAGCCTTTTATTTTGAACTAATAATTATTTTAAAGCTAATTTTAAAACTTTATTACCAAGACGCTTACCAAATATTAATGTAGTTCCTCTATCTGTACTTGAAATATAAATTTTTATATAAAAATAACAAAATGGCAGACAGTGGGAGAATGAAGGAGAAATTTCCATTTTTCCTAAGGATATTTTTCATTTAATTTTACAAGTAGAATCTGAAAAAGTATGGCCAGCCCACCATTTTAGAAACTTTCTGTATGTATATGATTGATAAAATTTGTTAATTGGTGTGGCTATAGGTTATTTTATTAGTGTTGATTGATATAATACATACATATCATTTAAATAATGTAAGACATTGAAATTAATTGGTTTGTGTTTTTACAGGTTGGTAATTTAAAAATAACTGCAGCACATGACAGAAATAATATTCTACCAGTTATTTTTATTAATATTAATAAGTACATTGATTGTAATCCCCCAACACAGTCGTATATAATTTCATATAAATATATTCAAACCTTTTTTGTTGTTTTTGTTTATTGTTATTTTCATGAAGGTGTATTATGTTTTACCATTATGTAATGAATGTTAGTATGTGTGTAATATTCTAAGGCAGTATTTCTTGTAAATAATATAATGCTTACATTTTCTATCTAAGCATTGATCAAATCTTTGTTATATGATTTTATGTGACTTAAGTTTTTTTTTATAAGAACGTGTTTTGTTTGAAATAAAGATTATTATTAAATTTTGAAGTATTATTTAAAAAAAAAAAATTATTTATATAATAATAAATGAAATACAACCTTACCAACAATTCGTCTGCAGTTTCTTTTGTAGTACTTTCGGTCATTCGACCATTCTCAGTAAAAATTATTCTTCAATTTATATCATTAAAATGAAATTATGCAAAAAGTGAATTTATAATGGTTAAAATCTCAACAACTGGTCATAATAGTATAAAGTTAGTCATGTCTATTAGTCATTATAAATTTAATTTTGAATAATTTAATTTTAATGATATAAATTGAAGAATAACTTTTCCTAAGGATGTTCAAATGACCGAAAGTACTAGAAAAGAGACTGTGAGCAAATTGTTTGTAAGGTTGTATTTCATTTATTTATGTATATAAATAATATTATATTCCAGCTGTGCAATGTTTTAAAAAAAAACTTTATATTGTTTTAAAATTTTTAAAATTATATATTTCTTTATTAAAGAATTGTAAGGTTGATATGTTTTAGATGAAGCCAAAGATACAGATTTTTTGCCTTCATTTATTAAAAAAAAAAAATTAAATTCTCTTACTTTACTTTATAATTACTTTATACTTTATATTTTTACTTTATACTTTATAAGTTTTATTTTTTACTTATTTTTATCATTTTAGCTGCATTTTTCTATTCGTAAACTTACTCATTATCCTTTTTGTTTGATTTGTTTGTTACAGAATGTTAGGTGTTTGTCACTGTTGACCTTTGTAACCAAACCGATTAAAATTGATCAGTTTAGATTTATTGGACATGCTGCATCAAAACGTGAGGTACAAAATGTAATAACTGTCAACAATACAGAGTATAAAAGAGACGATTATACAAATGCAACTCCTAAAATTTTATCATATGTTGGAAGAAATTTACTTCATCAAAAATATCACCCTCTCAGTTTTTTAAAGAGAAGAATTACTTCTTATTTTCATGATAATTTTAAAGGGAGAAGGGGAAATCCAATTTTTTCTGTTTATGATAATCTAAATCCTGTTGTTTCAGTAGAAAAGAATTTTGATAGTTTATTAATTCCTATTGATCATGTTAGTAGACAGAAAAGTGATTGTTATTATATAAACAGAGAGTTTTTATTAAGAGCACATACAACAGCTCATCAGCACGAATTAATTAAAATGGGATTAGATCATTTTGTAGTTATGGGTGATGTTTACAGGAGAGACTCAATTGATGCTACACATTTTCCAGTTTTTCATCAAGCAGATGCTGTACGACTTTTTAATTCTGATGAGGTAATAGTAACAAAACATTTTCATAAAACTTACATAGACCTACTTAGTATCAATTTTGCTGTGCTGTTTGTTATAATGTTCATTTCTCGTTTTTATCCTATAATTTTTTTTGATTTTAATTATTTGATTATGTATCATTTTAATATAATTTTCTGATGACAGTTAATTGAAAGGAAAGGGAGCAAAGTAATAATTTTTAATGATGATAAGAAAGAAGAAACTGAAGAGAAGCAGGCTGAACATACGCTTGATGCTGTAAAACTTGTAGAAGATGATCTAAAAACTACTTTATTGTCACTTATCTATACTCTTTTTGGAAAAGGTTGGTTTTCTGTAGTTTCTTCCTTTTAAATAATAATAATTTAACTGAAGTATTATGCGCCAATCTTTTGTGAAAATGTTAAATTGTTTTCAAATATAGAGAATGGTTGACATATTTTCAATTCATCTACAGTTTTCTATACAGTCTTGTTATATCTTGTAATTGCTAATTGAAGAAAGTGGATAATTTCTATAATTTTTTGTTGTGTCTTACAAAGCATTTTAAGTATTTTTTAAAATTTTTAAATGTTTTAGGTGGTAGAAAATCCATAAAAAGCCAAAATTTCTGTAAGAAGTTCTGGTAAAAAAAATGTATTTACTATTACATCGAATGGTATTCTTTTTGCTGCCAGGCATATGCTGAAAAACATGCTTCAAGAATGTCTAGACTAAGTTAGCTTGATATTCCATGTCATTGTTAAAAGATAGAAAGCTCATTTTCAGTTTTCCTTTATAAGTATGGGACTGTATGTCCAGGAGAAAAGATTATTATTTTTATTCTTCCAACATGTATAGCCTTTCACTCATTGAGTTTATTAAAAAATGATGATGAGGGTGGTGCAACCACCATTTTCACTTAAAAATGCTCACTTTATCAAGGTTGCATTGATTCTTGTTCTGATTCAGATACTTAATTGTAGTCAAATTTCCATTAAAATTTGTTTGCTTATTGTATTATTTTTTTGATAATTCCTTAAGTATAGTTATTTAGATCTTTTAGTTTAGATATTTTTTGTTTTTTTATTATGTTATAATTAGCATTACAGATTATGGATAATATTTGATGCTAATATAGTAACTAGGTATAAACTGCTGGCTTGATAAAGTTACCTAATGGTAACAATATTATTTATTTGAAAAGTGGAAGGTAAGTATGGAATGAAAGTTTTTCAGAGAACTTGGACAAATGGTGGTAAAAGGTTTAATTTTTAAAAAAA
Organism: Lycorma delicatula; assembly: GCF_047948215.1. Taxonomy (NCBI): domain Eukaryota; kingdom Metazoa; phylum Arthropoda; class Insecta; order Hemiptera; family Fulgoridae; genus Lycorma; species Lycorma delicatula. The sequence goes on from NC_134456.1 coordinate 134,980,854, forward strand.
GTAAGTAGTTTTTAAAAAGTAAGTAGTGTGAGAGTTGCTCATTAAATTAACAGCCAGATATGTCAGTGTTTCTGAAAGTAATCTGAATAAGGTAAGAAAGGAAATGTCTGTTAAATATGAAACTGACACTAAGTGGACTCTGTTAGAAGATACATAAACCTTATCATCAAATTACACCTCCTGTTGGTAAAAAACTTTGTACCTAATAAATTCAGTCATTGATCTTCAACATTTTAAACTGAAAACACTGTATTATTCTTTGTGATCTTGTTTTTTTTTTATCAAAAATGAACCAGCAAAGGGAGTATTTCTAGTGTGGAAAAACTTCATGTTGTAGTGCTGTGATTAACTCAGGAAATTAAAAAAACTTGAGAAAGAATAAGAAAAACGTAGAAAAATTTGTTAAAATGTAGGTGGATGTAGGGTATTTTATTTTATGAATGGAAGGGTACAACAGTAAAAAGTATAAAAAATGCATTCTTGAAGTAGTGTTGGTTGGTGAAAAAATCTTTCCAAAGGAGTCCAAGATTTTTACTTGTTCATCAGATAGTAAACAAATTTTTATAAATGTCGAATTTGTGTTATTAATGTTCTATTCTAAGGAAAACAAACTGATTACCATATTCAAATCCGTTGTTTCCCATATTTTCATTATATAGGATTGACATAATTTAATTTAGAAAGACCAGCAGACTAAAAGGTAGAAAGACTTTTTCTTACATTTATTTGTAAGAAGATATGCCTACAAACATGAACTTTTAATAACCAGAATATTTATTCATAAATATATGGTATGAAATTTAATTTTCAGTAATGCCATTGTTTTTGTGAAATGTTGTTTGTTGCTGTTGGGTATAATAATGAAGTTTGTGTGTACGCACGTGCACGTGTTAGCAAGAAGTGCCACAACACTTTAAAATACACAACTTTAACAAATTATGTTAACAACAAACAAATGATCACAATGCCATTTGTTATATTCATGCATATGTATGTAATAGCATTTCAACAATACATCTGAAAACATTGTAGTATTTAAAATCATTGGTCTTTTTTGAGAAATTTAAGTGTAAGAAAGCAGTAATGATTTTCTGCTATGTTTTGGCCTGTAACTAAAAACTATTATTTTGGCTCTGTGACTAATATAAATTAATTTTTTTTATTAACTATGCTGGAATGAAATTTTGTATGTTATTTTATAAGATTCAAATAAAAATTTGGTTTGTGATATATTTGTATTGTGATATTTGGTTCTGCCTAATATCAGTTAAATTTACTAAATCTTGTGATGTGTTTTACATCATTAAAGAAACAAATATTTTTTTGGATGTGGTTGTATGAATTTATGAATGAAGTATCTGGTCTGCTTTGGCTCTCACTACTATTACCATCATTTATAATAATGATGGTACTACTAATGAGGTATAAAATTAAACAGTACATGACCAATTTCTTTCTCCCTCAGTTGCATTGCTGTATTTACCATTCAGAAATATACACAATTAATTAATATGAATTGATTAATAGTTATTAATTAGCCAGGAGATTGTCCAAGGCTGTAGTAGTTGTATGAAATTGTATAGCCTTTTCATTTGTAACCCTTTTTTTTTCATCAGATACACCTCATCGGTGGGTGTCAGTGTACTTTCCATTCACACATCCTTCTTGGGAACTGGAAATAAAACATGAAGGTGAATGGATGGAAGTTCTTGGTTGTGGAATTATGCGTCAGGCAATAGTCAACAATGGTTTGTATGTTTTGGTTTTACTGAAAATCATTAATATTATTTTTTTATTTAACATTTGTAATCCTAATTATGTAGTCATCTATTAAGTTTTGACTCAAAGTAAAATTATTTTTGTATATTGGTGTGAAAAACATAACTTTTTTTCATTTACAAAAAATTTGGACTTATATTTCATGTTCTATGTTCTGACTTCTATGTATCTCCATTACAAAATAACTTTAATCAAATTAGAATTGTTTTGGGGAAATCATTTCTAAAGAGTAATTTGGCTCATGTTTGAGTTCTGTATGTTTAGAAGTTCAAAGAGTTTCTCTCTGTCTACAGGTAATTTCATCCCTTATCTGATGTTAAGAGTTGTTTTATAGTGAAAACACTGTTTCATATTCATAATAAAAGAATGGTTCATGTGCAGTTTATAGAATAATCAGGGGGAATTAAGTTTGTTTTTAATTTAATTGAGAAAGAATTTCATGTTGCATACAAATTTCATTATCCAAATTTCCTCTTGGCAAGAGAAATATAGTTTTTATTGCAGAATTGTGTGCTGTCTATTAAATTCTATTCTGTACTGTTAGCAGAAGTAAAATTTTTAATCAGCAGAAAACTTACAAGAATTCTGCATCCAACCACCTTATTATTCAAAACTAACTATTTGCTATAGTTTAGACATTTTTTATATTGGATAACGAAGCAGAATTTGGGTTGAAACTTTTTTCTGAATATTCAATGTCTGATTATTTGTGGAAAGTCTAAAAGTTATTTCTGTATTTAAAAATCATTCCAGTTTATCTTGTTATGAAAAATTTGTACTATTCTTTAACTTTTTTTGTAGATTATAATAAAATAATTTTTTATCTGTACTATAAGAAAACAAATTCCATCATCAGTAAAAAATGTCATTACTACAAAAATGAAAATATGCCAAGTTTATATGTTTTGATAAAATGAATTTCTTAAGTTGTTTAGTCTGTATGATAAAGTATGTTTAATATCATTTATTTTAAATGTTTCTGGATTTACTTTGTATCAAATTGTCTTGGTTATTGAATTTTTGTATTAAATAACTAGGAGCTGTTAGTTGGTAGCCTGTTTTGATTTTATTGTCTTTAGTCCTATAGCATGTGCAGTAATTCAAAGTAAAGCATCCATGAGCACACTTTGGTTTGAAAAAAAATGTGCTAGCAGTGCTGTAGACTTCAGGGTCATTTTGCTGTAACCAGTATATTGTAGTTATATATGGTTTGAATATTTTAAACCTGTAATCAAAATATCCTACATCAGGAAATTTCCTTTTTAAAGTTTTTTTATGTTGAAGGTATTATTGCATATTCGTTGCTAACTTCTGTACTATATAGGATAACCTATATTTCTCAGATTATATATTGCTTAATTCCCTTAGTCTTTTTCAAGTGACATTATGATTTGATTTTTATTGTGTTAGTATGGTTGAATGTTGTAAAACTTGATGAATTTTGTTGTATTGTGTTTATTTGTGTCTGTTGACATAAAACTTTCAATATAATGAATATTTTTAAGTGCTTGCATTTTTTAATACTTGGAATTTTTATGACTAGGTACTATGAAAAATTAATATGTAAAAAGTTTTTAATTGTATTTTACAGCATTAATATCCACAGATTGTTTTGAATTCTTGTTTAGCTGGTGCTGGCGACAAAATTGGCTGGGCATTTGGATTAGGTCTAGAACGATTAGCAATGCATGTCTATAAAATACCAGATATAAGACTTTTTTGGAGTGAAGACTCTGGGTTTACATCTCAGTTTGAAATAGAAGATCCAAATACACAAATTAAGTTTAAGGTAGGCTGTTTAAATTCTATTTTATTTACTTGTATTACGTTTCTGAAATAATTGTATTATTGATGGAATACCCAGATAAAAGTTTTGTTATTAAACAAAACTGGTATGTAATTTAATTAAGAAAAAGTTAATATTATCTTGGTTTCAGTTGTAAACACAGTCTCTGCCTCTGTTGATGCATTATTTATGTTCTGACACAGAGTAATAAAAATACCCTATTTGTCTTTAATTCTTACTGTACTAGTCCAACTGTTAGTAAAAGATTTCAACCCTTGGAATTGTGACTGAAAGTCACTATGAGAGTTCAAAATTTAATGAAATTACATTTCTCTATTCTTATTGCTCATGTGTAACTAAAATGTTTTAGTTTGTACTACAGTGTACTTTTGTCAGTAATACAGCTTATTCCATCAAAAACCTAGAAAATTTTACTATATGACCATAACTTGAAAGCATGAGCTGATAATCATTCCTGTCATGAATATCACAGTGGCAGTATTAAATGTGTTAACCCAACAAGCATACAAGGTCTTTAAATAAAGTAAAGAGACTGGTTCAGAAAAATTTTTTATTTACAATCCAGTTATACATGGACTCTTATTACCTTCAAAATAATTCCCTTGGGAAGCCATACAATGCTTCAAACAGTTTTCCCACCCTTCATAGTGTTAGAACTTAGAAACTGGAATATTCTTCAGATGGTCGGATAATTTTTTTTTTAATGTTTTCTACTATTCCAAAATGGTGTCCTTTGAGGTGGTTTTTTAAGTCAGGAACAGGAAAAAATTGCAGGGACTCCAGTCAGATAAATAAGGTGGTTGGGGAACTACAGTCTTTGCCAGAAACTCATTAATTGAGAGTGCAATGTGACAAGGTGGATTGTCATGATGCAGCATCCTGTTGTCTTTGATGGCTGGTATTACGCGGGCAACTCTTTTCGCAGTCCTTCAAGAATTTCTCAGTAAAGATATTGATTTACAGTGTGTCCTGTAGGCAAAAACTTCTTATGGAAAATGCCATTAGTATTGAAGAAACAAATAAGCGTGGTTTTGATTTGTTCATTTTTGCTTTTTTTGATTGGTGAGTTTGTAGTGTGCCACTCCTTGCTCTGGTGTTTTGTTTCTGGGTAGTACTCAAATATCCAAGATTCATCATCAGTAATAACATTTTTTTAGTATATCAGGTTCACTTTCAATTCACCCTAGAAGACACACATCCACCCTGTTGTTTTTCTGTTCAACAGTGAGGTTTTTGTGACCAATTTTGCACAAACATTTTTCATGTCCAATTCGTTTGTCAAAATTTGATGGACTGTGGTATGGTTCAAATTCAGTTGTTCTGCAATCATTCTGACAGTTAATTGCCAATTATACTGTATGAAGTCTCTCATTCGCTCAATGCTGTCATCACATTTTGATGTTAACAGTCTTCTAGAATGTGGATTGTCTGCAACTGTTCCCGGCCATCTGAAAATACTTTAAACCACGTAAAAACTTGGGCTAATGACAGAGCATCATCTCCATACACCCTTTACAATTTTGAAAATGTTTCAGTAGCATTCTCACCAAGTTTATCACAAAACTTGATTGTACAACATTGCTCATAATTAGTGTGACTCATTTTTGTAACTCACAACAAAAACTTGTTTCACGAAAAGTTTGTTCATGAAAAGTGTTGCCACTTTGGCTGCTAAAAAAAAACTAGTCTCATTACTTTATTTACAGACCTCGTAAGTACAGGAACATATGGAGACTTAAATTTTAGTGTTTACACTGACTTCTTTTATGTTAAGTAATTGTCTGGATAGTACAAAATACAACTCACCTCTGCAGATACTGTAGAACCTATTTCCTCCTCCATTGTAGTGTTACAACTAATAGCAAAACCCAAATATCTGAATGACTCGATCTGCTGCAGCTGACATCTATTTAGTTTAATATTTATGCCTCTTCTATTTTTAGAGATCAGCAAGACTGGTTTTTCAAAACTTATTTTCATATTTCTTTTCTCTAATTTCTGACTCCAAATCGTTAGGTTAAATGTCAAGTTTTCCTCAAATCATGCAATCCACACCAGTTCGTCCATATATGCTAACCCTGAAATATACACTGGTTCCATTCTCCATTGTCCCGCACAGAATCTCTTTTCTCTGCTCATGCAGTCAATAAGGATTCTATCCAGCATAGTATTAAATAGTTAAAGTGATAATATATTATTACCTTGTCTGACACTAGAGGATATGAAAAAATTATAGTGATTCTACATTTCCCACTTTAACATAATTATAACACTTTGAATAAAAACCTTTTATTTCCTCGATCAGATGTTTGGGAACCTTCTGTTTCTCCAATTCAATCTACAACACTTTCCATGGCACTCATCAAGCACCTTTACCAAATCTATAAAACATAAAACAACCTCCTTATTAAACTCCAAATTTTTTTTTATATTTGTCAGATCATGAAATCACATCCTGAGTACTTCTTCTGGTTGCGAAACCATACTGTGTTCTTCAAGTTTATCTTCAATTAATGCCTTTAGTCTTGTATGAAATATTCTTGAATGAACTTTTCCTCATATGCTTAACGAAAATATTCTCCTATGGTTCTTGCGATCCCCTTGTAAATAAAAAATCCCAATTGTCCCCTTCATAAAAATACATGTTATTATAGAGATTTTTCAGTCCTCAGGATTCTTCTTGAATCTCTATGCTCAAAATTCTCAACAACTTCTCTCTCTCAGACCCATCTATTTGATAATGTCTGGAAAAATTCCATCATGTCCTGACAACTCTTGAGCTTTCTCAGCACTATCGTCAGCTCATTCTCTCTAATATTATCCTCCGTAAAAACAAAATCTCTTTCTTTGGTTCCCCTGCCATCTCCCCATCAACATCTTCTTCATTCCCCAGCAGCTTCCCAAAATAATCGCTCCTTCTACCTATGATCTCCCTCTCACGGGTCAGTGTCTACCTTCCTAAAGTTTAAGGAACACTTTCTCATTTCTCACATTCTTCAAGATTTTATAAAATAGTTTCTGATTTTCTGGATAGTTTTCCTCCGTGCATTTCCAAAACTATCCTAGGTCACCTGCTTTGCAACCATTACTGCTACTCATGCTCTGGCTCTCTGTTATTTATATAACCTTCCCAGTCTTCTTGATCTTTGGTAACCAAAAATCTCTGCTGCAGCTGCTTCTTCTCTTTGAATTCCCTTTTCACCTTATTTGTTTACAGACAGTTCTTTTCTGAAAGCACCTGACTTATGAATTTTCACAAGTTTCTTCAGTTGAAGCAATAAGTGTGTTCGTAAATCCTCTCCAGTATACCTCCAACTCTCAGTGCTCATCAGCTGTGGAGCCTCCATTACATTATTAGTGACTACTATTCATATGCTGATCGAAATTCTCCTGTTTCAATTTATAAGCCTTTATTTTGTATTTAACATCCCTTGGCTCCAGTTTTCTTCTGTCTTTCCTACCACCCATCCAACCAGTTCCACTTCCCACAACTGCAACAGCCATTATCGTCACCGGCAGATGATGGCCATTATTTGAGGGCTCTCTCATTACCCTAGCATCTTTGACTCTCTGAAACAAATTTCTGGAGATGATGAAGTCTGGGCATTAATCATTGATGCCCAGAGAAGTCATCATTCTTATATAATGATGTATATCTTATAAAAAAAGAAATTAGGAGGAATTTGGTATCTGCAATTACAAAGTTGTTGCTCACACACAAATTTAGCAACCTCTCTCTATTATTATTTTAAATTTCTTCCCCATTTTTACTCAAAACTTGCATTCCTGAGGTTGGATTACTCCCCACCCAGCATTAAGATCTCCTATCAGAATTACCTCTTCAAAGCCTCATCAACAGCAACTTGCATATGCTCATAAAATTTTCAAGGCATACAGTACTACAACAGTCACAAATTACCCTCTTCTATTATATCCACCCTCATAATCTCATTATTCAGTAAGTTCCAACTCTTAATATTCTCTCATCCCCCATGCACGACCAGCCTCACTCCACTCTTAGCTCTGTCTAATGTAGTCACTCCACTGTACATCAACAGATAATTGTCCTGTAAATCAATACAGCCTTGTTCGTTTTTCTTAGTCATAGTTATAATTGTCAGTCTTAATTCCCTTATTAACTCAATCTGTTTTCCCCTAACTCCTGGCATTCCACACTTCATAAGTCTTAGTTTCTGAATGTCTCCAGTTATTAGTCCTTTTATTCCAGTCCAGCTCTTTTATTCTTCCAGCTATAGTATGCTATGTTCAGATTTTTGGGTAACTAGCCCAAGGCATCCTACTCCTGGTGATGATGCTGTCGTCTATCACATGTAAAGAACTGCTTTAGCAGACTAGCAAAAATGCTTTAGCTTACCTATTTCCTGAGGTGGTCTGATGTTCTTTACCCACTCAGGTGTTGCAGCGCAAAGACTGTGGACTGATAGCTCTCCCCGATACAAATCTGTTCATAGACACAGTATCCTGCTGGGTTGGGTTACCCAACCTTTCATTGAGTTGCTCGGCTAAGTAGGGGCATCTCTTGCAGGTTAAGTATTGGAATTTGAATTAAGAGAGGCTATGAGAATTCTTTTGCAATATTATTATGTGTTATGCATTATCACTCCCCTTTCCAGAGCTGAAGCTCCACCTTAGTAAACTCCCAGGCCCTGGTAGATTGAAATATTTTAATTATTTTCTTTTTTTCCAGCCTGTCAGTGTTTACCCTCAATTAATAAATGACATCAGTTTCTGGATTACAAATAATTATTGCAGTAATGATTTCTATGATCTTGCTAGAGATATTGGAGGAAGTGTTATTGAACAGGTATGTAATTATAATTTTTCATTAAAAAGGCCCAAAAATAATTAAGTGTTTCAGGCTTAGATTCCTAGAATAACTATTCTGCTGTTTAATGTATAGTCTGTTCTGTAATATTTTTGGAATTGTTTTAATTTTTTACCCATGTGAATGAATGGTATAACATCATTGTTGATCATTTGTTATGACAACTGTTTATGGTACAGTAGTTCCCCTGTTATTTGTTCCCTATTTAACCGAACCTACAGGTTTACTGCTGAATCCCCTACAATTACCATCTCTTAAGGTTAAACGACCCTGTAATTTTAAAAAAAATAATTAATTTTTCATTTTATTTTTTTATAATTTAATTTACATGATTTAATATAACTAGGTTCTATACAGTACAGTACTGTCTGTATTAGTTATGTGCAGTAATAATTAGGCCTGCGTGCAAAGGAAAGACTTTTATGAAAAATAAAATACAGTACACAGATAGACTTTATACACTACTGTAGACACCATTCTGACTCGTACATTTTCTCAGCTAGCCTAAACATAATCACTTGTTTTTGAAAGCAATCCTCGCTAACCCTCATTTCCAAAGATATGAGAACCATCCAAGTAATACAGCACCAATGGGTGTCCATACTCTGCATTTAAAGTACCTTTTAAATTTTGACATACTCTATTTTTCTATCCTTTCTCTTTCGTATCATCTATGGAGACTCGACCCCATAAATTTGAATTATGACTTCACCATATATAATAAAAAATTAACAACTCCTCTCATCTTTCAGCAAACATTTTACCATTTTCTATCCAACCCAGATGCAGTAGTATACACAGGTGGGTCAAAGCAGAATGATATCATTGGATGCGCTTTTATTTTAAATGACATTACTTATCTGTTTGGATTACCTGTCATTACAAGTGTCTACAATGCTGAACTGTACGCCATCAATATGGCTTTTAATATTTAAGTCAAAACATTGTCACATCCTTATCTGTAGTGATTCATGTAGTGCACTCTCAAGATTTAGAAGATCTGTTTTCTAAATATCCTATTGTCACCGAAATTCATAATACATTCGCTAAGTTGAATTGTCACAACATGCAAGTGAATTTCTGCTGGATCCCTAACCATATGGGAATCCTGGTAATGAACATGCAGATTCTGTTGCTAAAGATCCATGTAGCCAACTACCTTTCACTACTTGAGTTACTACTACCGGTTATATTAAATCCATTAAACATACTCTTCGAAAAAGGTGCCAAGGTGACTGGACTGCTGCAGTGGATAAAGTCTGAAACATTAAAGATACATTGTTCCCATGGGACTCTTCATGGAGAAAAATTCACAGAGAGGAAGTGATTCTGTGTCGATTGCGATTGGGGCATATCAGAGCTTCTCCCGGATACCTGATATTAGCAAAAAATGCACCATATGATGTGACTGCCGCTTGACTGTAATCCTTGTGGACTGCATATGTTACACAGCCTTACTTTGCAAATTCAAATTACTGAGAGACATTTGTCGCATTCTAGGAAATAAGAAAGTATTAGACCAGGTGTTGTTACTTATAAGAAGAATCAATGTACTTTATAAGATTTAATGACAACCAACCATCAATTTTGATTATACTTTATTATTCATGTTACATATATTATCGTAATAGTTAGGTTTTTCTATTATTTTACTTTTAATGCTATTATTATCTTACTTCTCATCATAGTTTTAACCTTATTTTATTAATATTTTAATAACCGAGAAGGGGCTTTTTGTTATTTTTTTGACCCGGATGATGGTAACATGAAAGTGTTTTTCACTCTAAAAAACAATCTCACATTGATACATTAATTAAGTCGTTTTATTTAAAGACTTTTTCAATATGATGTTGTAACTGCTTTATAATCTTGAAGTGAAGACTCATAAATCATCACATCATTTGCGTTTTGAATGGTATGATATAATGTGGCATCTATAGAATGAAAAATTATTTTATACAGTATGTCCATATTATAGCGTCGCGAAAAACTACCTTTTAAATAATGGAAATACAGTGTACAGAGTATCTTGTTAAATTTTAGTTTAAATTCAGTACAGTAAGTTGTAAGATTCCTTTTTATTTTTGTCTGTTCAGTGTAGTATAATGAGTTTCTTATGTACTGTTAGCTGCAAAGTTTTTAGTTTTAGATAACCTTTTAGTTTATTTTTTACCAGTACTTGCAGTTGCAAAAGAAAACATGTGGTGGTTTCGATTGAAACTAAACCAAAAGCATTAGAACAATTACATAAAACACACATTAAAATCAGCAGCATTAGATTAGGTGTTTGTTAAACACCTGGTTAAAACTAGAAAAAAACCGTTGACAGATTGAGCATATTGTATGCAGCAAGGCAGCCAGGTGGCTCTTCAGTCGAGGTGTACCTTAAAAAAAACCTAAAAAAAATTTACTAGATGAGGTACTGTGGAAGCAGCTCCTTGAAAAAAGAGAATGAGGAACACCTATCAGCAGACTGCTATTAAAAAAAAGCCATTATTCTGAATGGAAAAATAGCTTCAGCAAATAGTTCTGGAAGCAGCACTACTAGCAACTCCTTTACAGCAAGTGAAGGATGGTTACATTGTTGGAAAAAGTGTCATGGAGTCCATACCTTAATTATATCTGGTGAAAAATTATCTGGAGACCACGCTGCAGTTGAAAAATTTATAAAGATAAATTAGTTTAGAATGATTGTATGATGTTGAGACACGTGCTGGAAACATGTTTACCAGAAATTTGTGGTACATGTAGCAGTAGCGGTGCAAATGAATTGCAAAATTTAGATAGAAAGGTGATGGGCTGAAAGTACCTGTTTCAAAAGGCAGTATGCTTGAGGAGAAATATATTTTGCACACAAGTATGACATTTATTTAGATAAGCTTTCTCTCAGAACGTTAAAGTAACAAACAAAATAATCTAAATAAATTCTAATTTTTGCCAGGGCTTTGCATATTGATTTTTATCAATATTTATCAATATTTTATCTCTTACAAAGTGTTAAAAATATGTACATTGAATGATGTACATTTTTAAATCATGGTTGGGTTATGTTATACATTTTTTAAAGTGGGCTACCTGCATAAGCATAATTAGGTACAATATTTATGAAATTACACATTCAGTATCTTTGTCTTTGTCTTTATATATATATATTATAGTGTTGATAAAACATAATTCAGTAGACTTTTTATACACATTAGCTTAAATACGTAAAAAAATAATGGTGAAGGAGGCAAAAAATAAATTTTGTTTGGGGATCTGCTCAAAAAAATTATGGTGCTTTGTATTATTTTGACGTTTGACCACAATATTTATAAGATATTCTAGTTGTATCCATAATGTTTTATAATACAGTGATAAATTAGCTGATAAACAATGTTTTGTGTAGGTGTAAATTACAGTCAAGTTAATAGATTACTTAATAAGTTTTATTGTTGGTGTCATCATTTAATCTGTAATTATTAACAATGCTGTTGTTTTATATGTTTTAAAAATGTTGTATTTATCATTACAGATAAAGTTAATTGATGAATTTCATCATCCAAAAACAGGAAATATTAGTCATTGTTATCGTGTAACGTACAGACATATGGAAAGAACTTTAACTCATGAAGAAGTAAATGTTATTCAGTTTAAAATTAGAGATGCTGTTGAAAATGTTCTAAAATGTCAGTTGAGGTAGTTTGTTTCTTATATCTTAATTAGACGAGTTAATTTATTTGTTTATAGTTGTTATTCTAATAAAATAAAACTTCCCAACCAATTTTCTTGTTAATATGTTAGTGTGAAAATTTTATTTCTTTGGTGACCTATTTTTTTATTACTTTGAAAGTAAAAAAAAATATTTATTTAACCTTTAATTAATTGCAGGTAACTTGTATTAAAAAAAAAACTGGTTTCAGTTTTTGAATTTATTGTTTTTTAATCAGTCAACCGAAAACATAAGTATGTGTTGAAATTAGTAATTAAAATGGTCACACACGCCATGATTTTTTAAAATTATATGGACTATTTAAAAACAAGATTCAGTGTGTTTAATATTAATTGTTTGTTGTAATTGTAACTGTTATGTTGATCCCTTTCATAATTTTAAAAATTTGTTGTCTTGTTTTGGTTCTGCATTTTTAAACATAGACCTGTATAAACATAAGTAGGCATAATATTTATGAAATTACTCATTCATTATCTTTATCTGCACTATAAAATTTAATGTATAAGATAAAGTTATAAAGAAAATATGACCAAAAGTAAAGGTTAACATTTTTAGCCAAAATAACGCTAAGACTAAAATGATTAAATTAATTTTTATTTACCTGTATGTTGTTAGAATTGAAATTCTCAGTTTGTGAATATGTATATGGAACATCTACAAAATTCCTCCTCCTTAACCTTCATTCCTTTTCTTTAGTTAGATTCAGTGATATGTCAGCTACTGTCCAAGCTTCATCTGTGACATCACACCTGGCATCTTCTAGTAGTTGACAATCGGGTAAAATCTAACCGTCTTTTAAAATTTAAATCTAAATCTATCCTGGATGATGAGCTTTAAAAATTGCTTTTTTATTGTGAAGTGCAGGAAAATAATGAGTGACTGCATTTTTACAGATGATTGATAGGCTATGTCTTTTGCAGAGTATTGTTGTATTTGATTTTGTACAATACTATATCCTAAAATCATACTGATAGCTATTATTTGATATCTTTTTGTTAATTTATTTTTTTTTTTATAATAAATCTGTTTAATTTTTCTGTATATTATATATAAAGGTTTTCTGAAGAGCCTGTTTATGGTAACAGACATTTGATAAATCATTTATTCATTACTTTATTTTCATATTTTTTTAATCTATAATTGATTGTGAGTTTGATCATTGCCATATATGAAAAATTCATATGTCACATATCGATGCCTATCACTGGATTTTTCTTTCAATTTGTATTACGTGAAGAAGATAAATACCGTGATTGTAAAGGAAAATTCTTGTTACATATTTCCGTGAAGAAGGCTATCTCTTTATGATAAAAGGTTATTTGATGAGTAAATCCTATAGGTTAGGTTATTTATAGATTGCTGAGAACAGTGAGTGACTGTGTATGGTAACAGAAGAAAAACCAGCATTTTGTAGGAAACTCATGTCTGGGTGTCTATGGATGGGCTCAGCAATACTATTACATGAATATGCCCCTCAATTTGGATGTTATCCTTCACAAATATCAATTCTGAATGGAATGAACCAATTGGAATAATTCATTTTACTAACTTTCTTTAATTTATTTTTAATAGTGACAGTTAATTTTTTTCTATGAGTTTCCAGGTAACAGTACTTGAACATTTTTCACATGAACTGCCATATCTTATGTAAGAAAAGATCTAGCACTGATAAATAACTTGCTAATTTTTAAGACAAACAGAAAGAGTTGTAAAAATGGAACATGTAGTCATGTCTCTTTCTTGGTGGTTTTATTAGTTGTGGATATAATTTTACATGGATGCACTTAGTTGGGGAATTTTTTTAGAAATTCTATAATGATATTTCACAGGAAAAATTGTTATTTATTTATGTTAATTGCAAAACAGAATGGTGTAGTTAAAACTCACAGAAATTTAAAACTCCCAAAACTCAGTAGAGTAATTGTTTAGCACTAGATATTGATTGCACCGATCTTCATACCAATAAAAATTTATTATGTCTCACATTTACTGCATACAATAATAAAAATTATACTTTGGTCAATCCAGTACAGTGCAGTTGAAATGGACAAATAATAATTTTTAATATTATACTTAATAATATACCACATGAAAATTTTTTAAGTATGTAATTCTGTTGTATGTTATTTACATAGAAGGTTTCATTTATTCTTACTGTGATTTTGTGAAGTGAGTATGCTTTAATGATCATTAAAAAGTATTTAGTAAATAAACAGTAAATCATGAGTTCATTTTTTACATCTTATGGTTTGTGTGTCTTTAATATTAATCTGTAAACAGTAAATTCTGATTTTAATGGTTAATTCTTAGAAATTTTAATATCGTAATATTTACTGCGGATGAGGCATGAGATTAGCCCTGACCTTATCCTGTTGATTAAACTTAATTTATGGAGTATCATAATTGTTTGCTGTTTGAGAGTTGCATATTTAAGCTTACGTAACTGCTGGATAAATTTAATAAAACAAAATTAAAATTATCGCACAACAAATTACTCAGTCATACATTATTGTATTAATAATTAACTGTGTTATGTTAAAAATTCTCTCTTCACACTGTTTTATAAAGATAGTAAAAAGTATTTAACGTTATAAATATTTTTTGATAATAGCCGCAATCTTATTTTGTAATTAAATTTATTTTCTACCTTAGTAATATCATTAATAACTACTTACTATTATTATATACTGTGATATCAGGATATAAACAAATACTGGTGGGATTTTAACCAGTGTGTCTGACTCTTGAGTTAAAAAAGGTTTGTCATTTTGGCGTAAAAGAGATTTCAGCCACAACCATAAGTGTTTAATTACACTTATAGCCTTAATGTAAGCTCTAAATTGATTAAAGTAAGTTGAATTAATTACTCAGAAAAAGTAATATTAAAATGTCCAGATAAGCAAGGAACAATTTATTATTGTGATACTCGTGGATTAGTGAATAAGTTAAGTTAATAATAGTGCCTGCAGAAGTAAGAATAGGCATGACCTAATGTTCAACCTCTTGGACATTAGTTCATATTAAATTATGTGTAAACTGTCTTTCTGTCTTATTCATGCATTAAGGAATACTAATCTTATTTTTATAAAAATTAATTCTTTATTTCTTCATGGTAGCATTGTGCTATAATGTTATTACAGGTTCTTGAGAAATGTATAAATACAGTCTATTAATCTGTTAGATATGGACTGTATTATTCTTTATAAATATTTAACAAGTGTTTTTAGTGGCATCAACTATTATGGTCATAAGTCTTTAATATCCTAACAGAATGAAATAGAACTGCACCTGACACTGCTTAACTTTGATGATACGCAGAAAAAGATTTTTTAAATATGATGAATTTCATCCTTATATCACATCATTCAGTTTCAATGCTGGTACTGTGAAAACATAAGGATATAGCAACCATTTGGTTTTAAAAAATGCATTGTTTTTTCTGGAATTAGGAGGCTCAAAGTCATTAAAGGGGAAACAATAAGCTAACCGTGAGGTAGATCAGGATAATTTACTGTCTTGTCTGGGACTCTAGTTTATTGTCTTATCCAGTACCTGAATGGTATTTTAAAAGCATGAATTATTCACGTATATATGTTTTTGTCTTTTCTGCAACTGCTTCTTGGTTTTCTTTTGACTTGAGGAATTTTTAATTCAAGGCCTTTCCTCAGCTACCCTGCTGAAAGATAGTAGCTTATAATTTAATAGTAAGTTGACCATTTCATGCTCAATGTTAATTATAGGAAGTGCTCTTCATGACATCTGTTATTTCTTTATTGATAATTTTGTAAATATTTTTAGACTAATAGAAAAATTAAGTGAAGGGCACATATTTTACTCTAATGTATGTAAACAATTCTTAAAAAGTGAAGAGAAATTAGAAAATTTTAATGAATGGAGTAAATAATAAAATTTTAGTAATGGCATAAATAATATTACATTGTTATGAATAATAGTACAAATCCACAGACTTATAGAATCTTTAATGAAAATTCTCTTTTTATATCTAAGGCATTGTTGTCTGAAATCTTATGCTCTTAAAAAAAGTGAAATGGTATGTGTAGTTGATAAATGCATTTTATTCAGATTACTTAAGAAAACAAGAACCTCTGTGAAATAAATGTCAGGTTGAAACTATTTAATTGCATTTAAAACTAAAAAAAACAGCAGAATCACACTGTCCCATGATGGTGATGTCAGAAAAGAAATTCCTGATTATTTTTCTTCTTGCACTCTGTCTTTCATGTTGTGCCATCTAGCTCCCAGAGCTTTGTCAGAAGTAATAATCTTTAACTTAAATAATATTAAAAAAGAGCCTATATAGTACTCAATTAGAAAAGTTTAAAAACTTAGCTTTTGTAATTTGCAGATCTCTAATTATGTAATTTCCTAATTTTTAGCTTTCTTTATTAAATCTTGTTGGCATATTTATTTAAATTTCCACATCTCATTTGAAAATGGGTTTAATGATAGTAATGTTGTTGTTTACTTTTATATTTTCTGATATTGTTGTGCCATAGAAAATCAAAATACATAATAAATTATTGTAATTTATTTATAACTATTCTTTAAAAAATAATCTATTATGTTGTAATACAAAATCCTTTTTTTAGTCTATTTTTTTATTTTTTTTTTATGAAAGGCTGAAAATATTTCACAGAAAGCTTATGGGGGTAAATTAATTTGGATTTGATGTTATATATTTCCAATTTATGGAAGAAGTTTTAAAATTGATACTTTTGGACTGTCTAAAATGTTACATTTATCTCTGTGGATTTCCCTAACTCAGTTTGAAATTAATGCGTGATCTGAAATGTATAAGTGAGATGAAGGTGAACCCAAAATGTTAAATGTTGCAATATATAACAAATTCACCATTCAAGGAGTGTACAAGTCTGTATTAAAATTGTAGAGTGGCAAATTCCTTTGAATGCTTAAAAGTATTTGGGAGATATTACTTTTCGAAGAGCATTTGCCCTTCGGTATTTTAAAAGTACCATTTACTTAAATATCTAATCAGATAAACGATACTTCTCAAAAATTTACAGGTTGAAAATTCAATGGTTTGAATAGTTAAAGAGCAGTAAGTAAATATGTTAATATTTAAAAAAAAAAATGCTGGAATTGAAAAAGTCTTCATGATTCATATAAAAAAATAAAAGTGAAAATATATTTATCCAACCCTTTATATTTGGCTAAATTAGAATATCTTTTGTTTTCATTTTAACTTTAAGCTCTTTTACAGTCATTTCATACTATTATCCCAAATTTGCCTGCAATCTTTTTAAGAGCTTGGTTGAAGCTTGTAACAAGAAACGATTAAGGTTAGATTTATTTTCTGTGAATTTTATTTATAATTGTGAGATTGAAAGTGAAGAATTGTTAAATTTTCAACTTAATTGATAAATTTATAAAGTTCAGTGACAATGCTGCCAAGCATTGTCACTGTTGATATTTAAAGAATTTTAATTGAAAAAGTAACTGGTTCCTCTGTAGTATCTTAAGATCTTTGGAAATATTGCTGGTGTGTATCAGTTTATAAAGAAACAATTTTAAAAGTTTGAATTATGATAACCTTGAGTTATCATGTTTTAGAAATTGAAAACTTTTTTAAAAATCAATTAAAGTACTCTTTTTAAACAGGGAAAGTTGTAAAAACCTTATCTCTGCTAGCTTTTTATTTCTTTTTCCTGTTTAGCCTCCGGTAACTACCGTTTAGATAATTCTTCAGAGGATGAATGAGGATGATATGTATGAGTGTAGTCTTGTACATTCTCAGTTCGACCATTCCTGAGATGTGTGGTTAATTGAAACCCAACCACCAAAGAACACCGGTATCCACGATCTAGTATTCAAATCCGTGTAAAGATTCCCAAATCATCTGATTTGGGAAGACGCGTTAACCACTAGACCAACCCAGTGGGTTATCTCTGCTAGCTGAGCTGAGCTAGCTGATGCTGTATTTCTTTAGAGGCTCCTGTTAGGAGCTCAGTTTTAACAATGCTACAAGATATGGGACAGATGTTTGAATAGATTTGAGAGATCTTTGTTGTTTATGGTAACAATAGGCTTTTTAAATATAATTCATCAAAAAAAAATTTATCTAATATTTCATCCACAGCCATCATGTTCCTTTTTCCTTTTGTGAAGGTCAATTTTTCAAAATGAAAGGGAAAATTAGGATTTTTAAACTTTCTAAGATTTAATAACATTTATTTATAAAGAATTTTGTAACTTTGTTATAGAATACTACTAGGGAAATTATCCAAATTACTAGGGAAATGTGACTTAAAAATAGATGCAACAGTTTCATGTTTTTATGCATTGTAACAAGCATTACCATTTCTTTAATGTCTGTTGGAAGGAAATTCAGTCTTGCAATGTCATTTTGCTTGCACATTGACTTTTTTTTTACTTATTTCTATGTTGGTGTAACCCTATTTACAGTTTTGCACTCTGAAGAAAAAATATATATAAAATATATGTATATATAAAATATTCTTGAATTGATTATAAGAACCATTATAAATTGAGCGAGTAATTGAAAATCTACTAGTTGGTGTGGTTTGTTACCATTTGCTTACTGACAAATAAGTTTCTTCTTTAATATGCTAGTAATGACTCTTAACAATTTTACATAATGTTTTATTATGTTTTTTACCAACCACAATATAGGATATTTAATTTTTAACTTCGACACTTTCATGTGTGAAAATGGAGTTTTACATTTCCTAAAATATATCTACTCATCAGGTTTCTTTTAAACTCCCTACTTAAACTAACATTATTTACATTAGGAATTTTGTATCAACAATTAGCTAGTAGACAAATATTTCTTTGCAAATTTACAGCTTGTTAATATAAAATAATTTGATTTTTTGTTTATCTGGTTTAATTCTAGCACTCATGTCTGGCAGAACTTGCTTATAATTTTCATTCTTGTATTAATTATTGTGTTCTTTGAGCAATTTTCATGTTTGAAAAATATTAAGATTTCACTTTAGTTACGTAATTATCACAGAAAATTCCAGGAAAATAAATTTGACAAAATAAACAAGAAAAATTTTAACTAATTTAAGTTTGGAAGCATCTACTAAAAAATTGTTGTGTATTTATGGCCTACATTTTATCTGTTTCTTCACAAATGATTATCAGTATTTATGCAAAGATTTACTTTAATTTAATTTAAATTCATTCTTAACAGTATTTATGCATATTTGAACCTTTTTATATGACACATCATCAGAATCAGAGTATTTAAATGTGCTTGCTTAATAATGAAAATAACTATTTTTTTGTTAATATACAGTAGTATTTATAATTATTGGCCTTATTATTATTACAATTGTAATTGGTTTTACCAATACGTTAGTTATAAAATAGTGGATTATTATATACAGAATATTCAGTTAAATTCAGTAACAGTATGATTATAACATATGCAATTAAATTTTAATCAATATTCAGAATTTCTTTTGTTGATTTAACTCTTGATGTATGTAATCCTTCTAAATATTAACGATAGATTTACACCTTTGTTAAAAACCACTGATGCATTAAACTAATTTTCATTTCAAAATTCATTAATCATATGTTGAAAACCATTTTCATTTAATGCATTATAATTCCATCCTTTATTGTGCTAGGTTATATTAAAGTAATAACAGTTTCCTATTTGTGATTAGTTACTAACTTTATATAATTATTAACTATAACTCATAAATATTAAATTATTTTTATTTAAATTTTTTGGGGTAATGTTGTAACATATTTGTTTCTATGTCGGTCATCTAAGCACTATACAAAAATTATAAGTAGTTGCTAGAATATGTATCATATTAATTGCTTCTGACAGAGTCAGTTGCTAAGTGTAAACAATGTGGATTCACATATTACTCAGTAAACGTTATTGAATGTTTAACTGCTGATCAAAGATGTTATACTAATTAACTAATTTGGTGTTGAAAAATAAAGCTGTTTGGTCAACAGAATAACTTGTTAGCTTAACTTCCTGATTTTCCTTCCCCAGAGGCAGTTTAAGATTTTTATGACTAGGATTAGATGATACCCACTTTTTTATGTAAATAATCTGAAAGGTGTAGGCATATCTTATTTTTAACTACTTAATTTCAAATTTCTTGATAAATATTACTATCTTTTAAGTGAACTCATAATGATTTCAACTTGAGTTATATATAATTGCAAATACATATTAATATAGTATAATTTAAAATATGTAAAAGAATCGTAGAAAAAAAAAGTTATGGGAGGAAAAAGATAGAGGCATTTTGAATGTGGCAACACACAGTATGTTGAATCATTTTATTGTTACTTCATCATTTTATTGATGAAGTATGAAATGAAGAGGTTTTCAACAGAATTTGAAAAGAGATATATTTAACTTTTTTGAGTTTCTTTAGTATAGGAATGTGGGGATTGCAAAACTTATTTCAGAAATATAAGTATTGGAGTATGTAAACAGATTACTTAAGTATGGGATGTAGTGAATATGTTAAGATTACACAAAAATGTAAACTTTTGAAATTTCAAACCAGAGCCAGTTTTATAAATATAACATTTTAATAACTTTTCTCAAAATATTTTCACTGAGCTTATTACCATCATCAGTGACCAGGTCACTGAATCATCTCATCCTTTTGTCAGGTGATGTTATTTCTGGCAGTGTTTTGAATTAGACTACTTACATAAAATTGTATTGAATTTGAATTCTCTGCTCAATTATTTTAAACATGGTCTGTTTAATTTTAAAAAAAAACTGTCAATATTAAAATTGGCTGATGTTGGGATAATAACATCGGCACCATACACTAGAGATAATTGCAAGAGTGGTTGAAAACACTTTGAAGTTATTTAAAAAAATGATTTACAAAATTTAGTTCAATTTTGTCATTTCAGAAGTTGAAATAATTTGTTTCAGAAATAATTTGAAAACATCAAACCATTAAATAATTTTTTTTCAATGAACCTAATTGCTTGAAGATCTGACAAAAATTAAACATACATCAAAACTGAATAAAATGATTTATCTTTCATAACAAAATAGTTCATAAAAGTGCATTGTGCTGGTTAGCCAATTCACTATTAATTACTGGTCCAAGAGAAGACCCGCTTTTAATTGTAGTGTAGTTATAGAACAGGTGTTTGGTTTTGTAGATTTAAAAAAAATAATTTTTTTTTCTTTCTTACTACTGTGATTTTAGACATACGTTTATATATAAAAATCGAGGAAGGTATCATAGGTAAAAAGGCAGACCTTTGCCAGGAGTGTAATCCGACTGCTACATGTAAAATCCAATTAGCTGTTTATTACATCTACTATAGAGAAATATTTCTGTTACCATCAGAAATGATTGTTCCACAAAATAGTTAAAATATGGATCTGTTGAACCTGGGATTATCATATAAGACATTGTCATAGACTACAGTTCAGGCAAAGGCTTGAACTAACCAAACCAAAGGTAGCCAATTTGTCCCTAAAACCACCATGAATAAGAGAATTGTGTGTTGTATCAATTGGAGGAAATCCACATAGCTAACTTGCAAACATTTAACATCTAGGAAAATACCATGTGTGTAATGAGTTAGAAGACTAGTTTCACTTAACTTGGCAAAGTTCAAAGCCTTTGTCGGTTAAGACGAGTACAGTGTATAGAATTATGACCTCACATACACCTTTACAAAGAACAAGTATTGTTCTAAAATCAACCCCCAAACAGGGAGGATTGTCTTACAAATACTGAAAAAGGCATTGCATGCCATTTTCCAGTTATTTCTGAATCAGGACATACCTAATGGTTGAGGCCTACTATTGATACCCAAGCCCTCTTTTGTATTGGCCAATTGACCTTTGAGTAATGTCATGGTAATCTTTTCAGAACTAAATACTATCTTGTGTTGATGACTCCACAACCTGAGAACCTTATATGCCTGGGTTATATACCATGAACTTATCATTTGTCAAATTTGCCCATCATCTGCATAAGGATGGATGTGATTAGCAGTGGGCAACACTAATCACAATAGACATCGAGTTCAATTGTCTAGTGGAGGGGATCATAATATTAATATTATGTTAGATCATAATATTAAAAGAATATTATTAATCCTGGCTACCAGCATGAAGTTTACAATGTATTTAAGAAATATAATGCAAAACTTGTGGAAGCATGAAATGTGTCTCTCTAGCTTTTGGCTACCATTGTGGAAAGACATTGGCCAAAAACTAGTTTTCAGTAATAACCCGTTATTGATTAAAAATTAGAACTAAAAGTAATGTTGATGTTCAATGTATTATGTTGATTAAAAAAGTGTTAATTGTGAGTAAATAAACATTCTTCGGAAAGATAAAAAATAGAACTGCCATTTTGAGTTTCTTGGTGTAAGATCTCTTATTTGTTTACTAAATATTTTGAAAACTTTTATTATTCTGCTTAAAAATACTCAACGTTCATAACTATCCCTTATTTTTCAAAGTGTGAATAACAACAATATTTTAAAATCAGTTTTGGAGGGTGTGTGGTCGTCAAAATATATAACTTGTACTCGTACATTAAACTGTCAATAACTGTCATATCAAGTTGTGCAGCTAATATTCGATCAATATGATGATTGTAATTTATGAATCGCCTTCTAGTTTGTTATTTTACTTATCCTATCCTTGTGTTTATATTTATAAACCTCTTTGCTAAAAAGAATGGTTACTTATTCTTAAAAAAAATACTTTTACCAAACCAGTAATTAGAGATATTTTCATACAACTCGACGCAATACTTTGGCTTATGAGAAGGAGCCTTATTGTGCTTCTGTTTGTATTTTTAATAAACTGCTGAACCAGCTATTCCTACAAATTTATTTAACAAAAAGATTTTATTTTGTGGTAACAATAATACTCTTTTTATATTCAAATACAATTCTTAATAATATCTGAATTATGAACTATTTTGCAATAATTATTGTGCATTTATTTAATCTGTTTACCTTAAGATAATTTCATGTTTGTATTTAATTAATTAATATGGTCTGTAATCACAGCTATTCTTTATTTTTTAATTTGTTTTTTTATAAGTTATCTTTCACTGATGTGATGGAATAATAATGTATTGTGTTGTGAAAAAAAGAAATAATATTTATAAAGAGAAAAATAATTTATTTACATAGGATAGGATTTCTATCAAGCTTCTTGGCGGTGGTAATTTTTCTTCTTGATGGATAAACAGTTTTAGAATTGGACTGCAGTAACTTGTGTTCTCAATGTTTAATTTTGTGATGTTAATTTTTAAAACTTTGTAATTTCAGTTTCACTCTGATAGCAAAATTAATGTTAGTGATATACTAGTATAATTTGCTGCAATCAACCTTCATATTCCAAATGGTTCTAACTTTAATTGGAGGTGTATTTTTAATTATACCCAAAGAAATTTATTGAAAGTGTTTGTTACTCTGGTGATCTATCCATTGATCAATGGAATTTGGGTTTAGTTAGAAAAGAAAATGTTAACTTTCAGTGTGAGTTGAATTTACATTTTTTTCCTAATATGTATTTTCTTTTACTATTTACATGATTGAGAGAGTGTTATCCAAAATTATAAATTTGTGAATATGTCTAAATTTGTATCATCCATTCATTTTTATAACATGTGTCTGTAAGGGTTGTAGCTTATTTTTTTTATTACTTTCTAAACGTAATAGGGTTTCTGATTGTGTAAAGTTTTTTCTTTAGATTTTTCTTCATAAAAAATTTTATAAGATTTTTTATGAAATTCTTTGTAAAAAATCAATTATCTTCTTCATGAAAAAGTCAGTCAGTTATTCTGGTATTTTGCTTTTATTACAAATCTAAAGACTCTTCATTTCTGTCTTAAATGTACTGCAATAATTTTTTTTTTAGGTAAAAATTATATTAGAGTTTATAAATTAAGTACATTAAAACTACTTGCTCTGCAAATGAGTAATCTGCAAGTGGAAGTAAATACCTATACTCTGTTCTGTGTTTGTAAAATAATATTGATTAAAAGTTAGCTCAGGTTGAGTACTGCTTTTATCAAAAGAACATTTTAAAAGAATTTAAATGGATTGTTTTAAAAGCCAACCAGTATATGCTATTACAATCTGTATTGGTACATTACATTAGTACCTTGTACAGTTTGTGTTAAATATTTTTAAATTACTATTATTTAATAATTGTGTATTTTAGTTTCTGAAAAATGACATTTTATTTTGATGTTTGTTGGATGAAAAAAGGATTATGATTCTTTTTTGTCTGAGGTAAACTCCTAAAATTTTTTTATTGAGGTGTTTATTATAGTTTTAACGTTATGAAAGTTCTACTGTATGTTCTGGAGGAAAGGCATTTTAAAGGTATAGAAAAGTAAATATAACTGAAGTAAAAAAAAATAAGTAATGTTTGACCTCAGTTGTGAAAAGTTGAAAATGTAGCATCTGACAGTTTATCTCTTGAGTATAAAAATAAAATACAAGCGTTAGTGTTCAGTACTAGTAAGTTCTTATAAGTTAATTTGTAAAATAGATAACATCTCAAACTTTTTCAAAGTGAAAAAAGTTAAACATGTAATTTAAGTTGTAATATTTATCTATAAATTCCCATGAAATTCACATATTTAAATGGGAGTGGAAATAGTTTACAGATTATTTTGATGTTGAAAAATCAAAACTGATGTTTCTATTTCTCTCATTCCTATACATTTCTTACATTTTCATTAAAATTAATAAATTAATTTTTTCAGTTGATTATGGAAATAGGTGTAATAATAATTATTGTAAAAGCAAACAAGAGAAATTATTTATAATTTTATACAATTGGATTTCAATTTTTCTAAACATATTATAGATTTTTACTTTCTTTTCATATAACTTGTAGTAATAACTACAAATGATTCACCTTAAAAATTAAGTATGAAATAGGAAGGCAACAATGATGTAACATATTTAGAAATTAAATTATATGTTTGTTAAAAATACACCAATTATTTAGCTTAATTTAGCCAATTATAAAATTAATTCAATCTTTATGTAAAGTTCTATTATTACAACTCTGAGAAAGAAGTTTCAAAGCAATGTACACAAAAGAAAAAAAAATAATATGCTTATTCAGTCACACTTGTCATGTACATATATACTTCAAGGCGATATACTATGTATCCCATATTATAAACATATATACTATTTGTTTATATTCAATTTTAAATCATTATGCAATCCAATATTTAGCTCTTTTTCCTCACTCCCCTCATAGCCATTCTCAACCTCCATGAATTTTTTAAGCACCTCCAAGGCAACTTGTCTTCGCTGTTAAGCATAACTCAATCACCTTGAAGTGCCATAGCAGCAGTCTCTGCCCACCCTATCTTGCTCCTCTCCCAGGAGCTTACCCGTTGCAGTCCCTCCTGCTTCATTGAAATACATTGAAACATGCCAACCTCTTCTTCCGGATTACCAGTTCCTCCACTGAAGGGCCACCCTTCCCGGCCCTAGCCTGTCAGATCCCCAGATGTGCTTTGCACACATCCTTCACTCTCCCCGCGCGTTTTCAACATACCTCAAGGGTCTCCTATGCCATCATTGGGGAGCCCCGACTCCCCACTCTTGCATGTGGATGGCCATAACACCCTAGCCATAGGGACTACCTCCCTTGCCCTGCACAGCATCATGTTTCATCTTGTTATCGCTTTCTTTTTTTTATAAAAAAAAACAGGTAGGTGTCTTCACCCCTCCTTAGCCATTCGGAGTCCACCTCCATTTGGAACTACTTTTTGATTCTGCCTGTTCTTTGCTGCTACGGTACATCAAAGTGTCTTTACCCCGAGTCATAGTTACCCTCTCATGTGACTGCCTCTTTGTCCAATGTATGGGCGTTTTCCTTAATATTGCCTACTTGTTTCCATACCCAATAATATAATAAGTAATTGACTTAATCTAATACACGTAAATAAACATAGACATGAACATAAATAAAATACAACGTTGAGTTCTTAACACTTGCTTAGTTTGGTGACACTTCTCAGGATTTTCAATTCTGCATTCAACCAGCAGGGGAACAATGCTGTTCTGTTTCCCTTACATGCATTCCCGTTTATCCAGGTGCCTCCACCCTAAATAACTTTCCCATTATTGTGTGCAGAACATTGGCTGCACCATAGTTGTGTGCTTTCGTTCTTGTCTTGATTCATGGCTATGATTAGTCTTAATCTAACATAGTGATATAAACATAACACAGGTTAATTCTAATAATAAATTACACAACAATATCTTATACTAACAGAACCTTTAATTCCACATTGCTATATTTGGCTGGTTGTGGCCACATATTTTTATTTCCTATCCGTATTAGGCCACAATGTAGCAAAACTAGCAAAAATGATTATACAAATAATATGGCTTAATTCTAAGCCATTTTTAATATCTAGCACTTAATGAATATAATGATGCCATATTCTGTAATGAAGATGAAAATGGGGGAAAAATAAGTAAACGTAAAACATTATATTTCAGTTAAGTTAGATTTGTAATAAAGAATACTTTCAAAAAATACCTCGAATTTTGTTAGACAAAATTTTTTTTTCCATTTGATAACCACAGAAAATGCTGTTATGTAAATGAAAGTACTGAAGATGAAATAATTTTTTAAATTCCCATCACTTCTTTAAAAAAAATAAAAGTATTAGTTTACAAGAGATTATACTAGTTTTATTAAAAAAGGAATAAATAAAACAAATAAATTTGATTGATAAAATTGAATTTAACAAATAAAATCAAGGGTTACACTTATAAAGTAATAAGTGCAATATTACATCACGGATCTTAGATTCATAAAGGTCATTATATATTTTTTTTTGTTTAACCTCAGGGACCACTGTTAGATACTGCTTCAGAGGATGAGGTGAATGACAATTTTTTTAGCATGTGAAAATGCCATGCCTGACTGGGATTCAAACCCAGGACCTACGGATGAAAGGCAGAGACACTACCACTCATGCCATGGAGGCCGGTAAAGGTCATT
Source organism: Lycorma delicatula (assembly GCF_047948215.1). NCBI lineage: Eukaryota > Metazoa > Arthropoda > Insecta > Hemiptera > Fulgoridae > Lycorma > Lycorma delicatula. The sequence goes on from NC_134456.1 coordinate 135,008,032, forward strand.
ATACTAGTTTTATTAAAAAAGGAAAAGTATGGTATGAAGTGAATGATATGACTATCAACAAAAACAATTGGCCGTGAAATTCAATTTGTTTGTTGTAGAAAGGCAATCAATTTTAATAATAAATCCATAAGATAACAATCAGTTATTCATAAAAAAAAAAAATAAAAGAATAATCTAACAAAGTGCAGTGATATACAGAAAAATTACAATGAAATTGTAAACCGTACAATAAGAGTCTCGCAGATATCATTTCTTCTGCTCAAAAAACAAAAATTTCTGCAATATAAATAAAACTGTTTTTAACAAAACAATACCGATATCAAAAAAGGTAAAACACTAATTTCTGTTATCAAAATCTGTTATTAATTTAAAATTTTCTTTAAAAAAATACATGTTAAATATATGTAATAGACAATAGATATACAATAATAGAAAACAAACAATGTTTAACCATTCCATGTAATAAGAAAAGAGAAAAATTTGTTAACAAAAATCTTACTGGCCTGAATCCAATATCAAACAATGAATAATACATACCACATTTACAGAAATAAACGATTCTTATCATTATTCGTTGTTTAATAAATGAAATTGGGCCGGTAAGAGTTTTGTAACAAATTTTTATTTATTTTTGTTTATTACATGGAACGCTTACATTTTGTTTATCTATTACTGTATATCTATTGTCTATTATTTATTTAACACGTAATTTCATTGTAATTTTTATTGGATATACATTACTGCAGGTTTTTTTTTGGTTTAACCACTTTGTAGGATATATGCATATTCACTGTAATGTCATACCATTAAATACTTGGACTTTGAATGTCAAAACTAAAGAAAATTGATTAATTTCAGCAGTGTCAGTGGTTCTTCAGTTTTGTCTGTCCAAATAATTTGTGAACCATAAGATTACTGTCAGTTAATCTTAAAACAATCACTACTTACTTATGCTTCGGATTTCTTGTTTATTAGCCATTTCAATTAAAATTCAGGTTCTCTGATTCCTTTGAAAAATACTAATGATATTTTTTAATATGCAAAATGTATTGATTGTAAAGGTTTAATGTTATGTCCCTTACATTGAATTTTGAATATAAAACCATATTCTTTTTCCTTCATTGAACAGTATTTCAAGTAATTGATAACTTTATACAAGGTTAGTCTGAATTTTTGTCTAGCTGTGGGAGGAAAGCCAATTTTTTTGAGTTGATATGGTGCTAGTATTGAAATTCTTTGCTAATAATGGGTTGTGACAAGAATCATATTCACTTATGATTGAGGCATCAAATGACTAGTGGAATTAGCAGTAGCTTGAATTACAAAAAATTAACATTTTCAAAATTTCAAGATATATTAAAATACCTTTTTCAAATATTTTTATTCAGTTATATATCTTTTAAGTTATTTTATAAGTAATTAAAAATGAATTTAATCTTGATTGACTAAAAAGTTAAATCACTTTGAAAGTAGAAATTTATAAAATTATAAAAGAAAAAAGTATACACTTTGTAGTAAGTAAAGTACAGTGTGTACTAAAAAGTTTGGAGAACACTGTTTGATGAATTGAAAAATGCTGTACTTTGTAAGTTTTACATTACATTTAATTTTTCCTTTGGCTCTGAAGTATAAGAGATGATAGTCAGAGTTGTTTCCTTTGAGAATAATTGGGTTGTGACAATTGACAATTGAGAAATTGGGCCGGTAAGAGTTTTGTAACAAATTTTTATTTATTTTTGTTTATTACATGGAACGCTTACATTTTGTTTATCTATTACTGTATATCTATTGTCTATTATTTATTTAACACGTAATTTCATTGTAATTTTTATTGGATATACATTACTGCAGGTTTTTTTTTGGTTTAACCACTTTGTAGGATATATGCATATTCACTGTAATGTCATACCATTAAATACTTGGACTTTGAATGTCAAAACTAAAGAAAATTGATTAATTTCAGCAGTGTCAGTGGTTCTTCAGTTTTGTCTGTCCAAATAATTTGTGAACCATAAGATTACTGTCAGTTAATCTTAAAACAATCACTACTTACTTATGCTTCGGATTTCTTGTTTATTAGCCATTTCAATTAAAATTCAGGTTCTCTGATTCCTTTGAAAAATACTAATGATATTTTTTAATATGCAAAATGTATTGATTGTAAAGGTTTAATGTTATGTCCCTTACATTGAATTTTGAATATAAAACCATATTCTTTTTCCTTCATTGAACAGTATTTCAAGTAATTGATAACTTTATACAAGGTTAGTCTGAATTTTTGTCTAGCTGTGGGAGGAAAGCCAATTTTTTTGAGTTGATATGGTGCTAGTATTGAAATTCTTTGCTAATAATGGGTTGTGACAAGAATCATATTCACTTATGATTGAGGCATCAAATGACTAGTGGAATTAGCAGTAGCTTGAATTACAAAAAATTAACATTTTCAAAATTTCAAGATATATTAAAATACCTTTTTCAAATATTTTTATTCAGTTATATATCTTTTAAGTTATTTTATAAGTAATTAAAAATGAATTTAATCTTGATTGACTAAAAAGTTAAATCACTTTGAAAGTAGAAATTTATAAAATTATAAAAGAAAAAAGTATACACTTTGTAGTAAGTAAAGTACAGTGTGTACTAAAAAGTTTGGAGAACACTGTTTGATGAATTGAAAAATGCTGTACTTTGTAAGTTTTACATTACATTTAATTTTTCCTTTGGCTCTGAAGTATAAGAGATGATAGTCAGAGTTGTTTCCTTTGAGAATAATGATTTTTACTGTGGTTTGTCCCTCTAATGAGGAGAGTGAAGGTGCGACATAGATCTGAGAATCACTCTTATATTTTGGTGGGCTAGGCATGCACTTTGCTTAATAAATTAAGCAATAGAAACTACTTCACTCATTATTTTTGTAATAAGGCAGAAACAAGATGCTGATTATTTCTAAGAATGGCTTTGTTTATGTTTTTGTAATAAATGTGCTCATGTCAAGATGCCTATAATCATTATAATTGTAATCAATGTAAGCATCAAGTTATAGACTAATTATTTGTAGGTCTCTGTTGTTTGTTTGGAGGAAATCAGTTATTTCAGGTTACTGTCTTTCATTGCTATGAGTAATTTAAACATTGTTGAAACTAAACGATCAAATGATAAGTGTTATATTCATTAACTTTCCAAAACTAAAACTAGAAAAGAAGTTTTGTTCAGAGAGGTACAGTTGATGTGGTAGCATAAATCTATAATGATTATAATATATATTCATTGGTGCAAGGTTAGAAGTAGAAACAAATTTGGTTCATTTTTATACAGTTGAGAAATACTAAGAGAAAAAAAAGTAAATTTGTATGTTCTATCAAGTACAAGATAAGTGTCATTTGTCTTTATATTCAAATATTTTATTATATGAAATTGGCTTTCCTTAAGCTATGTTAATAACAGCAAATCATTATTTTCTTCTATTATAATTCAATACAATGAGGGAAAACTACGCAGATGTCACAGCAACATGGTAACATATTATACAGTTTTACTCTTCCATTCAGCCCATGAAAAAAATATTCATGTTAAAATCATGTCTGTGCACTCATGGTATAACATTCAGCTGTCTCTAGTGGCAGTGTGTGTCTGACAAATTTATACACCAACAATTATAGACACATATAAATGTAATTAATTTGCTGGAATACGTGGTTTCATTCATAAATCAGATTACAAAGTCTGGTAAATGTTTGATAATCAGTTTGCTCACAATTTGATTTTTTATTTAAACTTATAAATCATATCATGAAGTGTTATTAAATGGGACAAAATTGAAAGTTATATGAGAGTTCAGTAGTTTCAGTATCAGTTCAGTAGTTCTTGAGATCAATCTGGACAAACCAAAAGTTGTGTATATGTATAATAATACTGGATATTCTATTAATCAGATTAATCTGTCTGAACGGTGTATGGGGAAAATTCCTTTTGTAGACAACGTATTTAAGAATGACACTAAATTTTACATCCGTTGAATGATTTAAAACATTAGTTATGGAATTTGTTGAAATTAGCCCGCCTATGTACCTTTAATGATTTTTACCATTATATCATTACATACCAGTCAAAAATTTATGTGCTAGAGAATTTGAGGTTGGCTCCAGATTTTTTCCAAGATGCCTTTGTCAAATTCTAATTACTCATTGTGAAATTACCAATAATATTTTGCAAGGATTAGGTAAAAATAAATAAAACTCATTTTAGATCACAAAAAAGTGTAATAGGATCTATTTATTGGTTGCTGCACATTTTCTCAAATCATGGAATTAAACTAGAGACAGCCACTTGTATTTCCTTCTCCACATTAATTTTACTGCGATACTTAGAACTTATTACAGCAACTACTAAAAACCCAGCTTTGCACAAATAAGAAGTTGCAAAAGGGATTAAAATTCTCAGTTAATTCCATACTGTTAAATTTTGTTTGGGTAAAAAACAGGTTTGGATCCTATGTCCTCACTTAGTTTTTTGAAGCCAAATTTTTATAAAGTTCATTACATTCACTACATATTCTAAGACCTGATTCTATATAGGACTTGGGTATTTAAATGCGAATGCTTCCCTGTTAATAATCCAATGGGTCTGCAATGCTTCAGGGGCTTTGTTTTGAATAAAAGCTTGCAGTCTTCCACAACAGCTGAACACAGAACAAGCATCACCAGTACAAATACCAATATATTTAGCCCACTCCAAATTGTTTTTGGATGTAGAAATATCAAGGATCTTGAACAAACCTTAAATATTTTCACTAGCAGTGATACTTTAATAGAAGAGAAGGTTATCTACAATGTTATTGCCACCTAAAAACCATATATAGCAATTCAAGTGAGAATCTGTGGTTGTTGGTGTTATTGGACAGGGACACCTTTCCAAGTAGCTTCCCAGCAGACTCGCAGATCATAATGTTCTCTATACCTACAACAGTTGGAAGAATGTGTTCTGCAATTATACAGAGCTTCTTACATTTTGTGATTTTGTAATTTTGCTACCTTGTAACATGCTGGCAAATCACTGCTTGGTGTTGATGCCTTCTTATAGAAATTATCTTTTTGATGATTTAATAATAAGTTTCCTGCTAAAAAAATCATGAGATTTGCTAACTATATTGGGATGAGTGATTTCTTTAGTGTTGTTTTAACTTGCTTGATAGCATGCACTCTGGTGTCAAAGTTTTCAAACACAGAACACATTGTGGCCTCTCATTGTTATTGACTTTTGTCAGTGTAAATTCGAAGTCCAAATAGCTATCATCATATTTTCAAATTTTACACTTCTTCAGTACTTGCCACTGGTTGACAATGTGCTCTCTTCATTTTTACATGCTTTCACAATGCTTCTTGCAGTTTAATAAAAACCGATTAATTTCTCATAATGCATATGAGAAAAAATACTTCAAAATATTACTTGACTTGAACACAGTGATATTCAGTTGATACAATCACAAAAAAATAATTCTACACTAAAACTGTGCAACACTGACATTTATGTATATGTGAATATAAAGTACCAGAAAAAAAATTTTTAAAACAATAAAGAAACTAGTGTCACGTCATCTAGTAACCATTTAGTCTTCTGCAAACATTAACCAAATGGTTTGTATCAATTCCACTAGATGTTGGATCCTGCAATATTGAATTGAAAATGTAAAAAAGTTATGAAAATTGTATAATATTTCATGTCTCTGTGAGGAAGTTGCAGATCCCTAGGATGCTGAAGTGCACACTTTGGGAACCATTAATAAGTTAACCACTAATAGGTCTAATTTGAATTAATAAAATTAACACGAGTCTCTGTATATTAGTGAAAAACAGTAGTGTATTCCACCCAAGTAAGTATAGGAATAACACATCAAATTAAAAATGTTTTAAATTCAATCTGTTAATTTTGAACATGTTTAACATATATTACTAACTTTTATATTTGAAGGAAAGCACTAGGAATAAATTTTAATCAAAAGAAGAACTTCTACCTCTTGTAGAAGTTTTATAAAGAAGATAATTCCAGTGAAATACATGTAGTCTTAATTATTTAATCATTTTTTTTTATCTAAGTCTTTGTCTTGCATTTTGTTTTTTCTTTTTTTTTAGCTATAGTTTTTTAAACTATATCTGTCCTTGCTTTCATCCATGTCTCTTTCTTTACTTTCCTATTATTTCTAAGGCTTTTTATAAATATTTCATACACATTATTCTGTTCAAGGGTTTAACAATTTAGCTTCTTTCAAAAGAGTTTTACATAAATAAAGTTGATTTGTTGAAAGTAAATTCCTTTGAAAGCATTAGATATGGAGATTTTACATAATTTAAAAATAATTTAAACATTTTATGGCAAGATTCAATTTTGTATTATGAGTTCCTCTTGCTCTGCTTTTTTATTTTGAGCGAGCCATTTTGTTTTCGTACTTTATAGGATGTGGTCTAGTGTCAGTAGTGTATCGCAAATTAAAAGATAAAAGCCTTTAATTGTATTAAAAAATATTATCTTATTATTTGTAATTTATTTTATTATATGTATGTCTACTTCGCCTAGATCTAACATTTAAAAATAAATTTTTAAATGTCATACATTCATGTAAGCTGCATATTATAAATAGTCCTTAAAAGTCTAATCCATTTCATAGTGATATACTAATATTTTTTTATTGACTAAGAATTAAGGTATCTTAGCTTTTTCTTCAAAGACTTTGTTCTGGAATAATATATCTTGTACATCATTTTTAAGTACGGAAAATCTAAAAATTATGTCAGTGTTTTGCTTTTGATGGAGTATTAATCCTCTAGCACATGCTGCAGTCAGTTGGAAACAATACCTTTATCAGTATTGATTCCCTGAGTAATTTTTTGATGAATTACTTTGCCCTTGAAATCACAAATCTTGTTGCGATGTCAGATACGCTGCCCACTCCTGTACAAAGTGTTGTACAGCATTTTATGAGATGCATTTTTAGACTTAAAAAGTATAATTATTTCGTCATGGAGAAATATTTTTGCAAGAGGTTTTGTTATCTACGATTGGCTGGGTTGATCAAAGCCTTGCTCATAACGGTAGGTTGTCAGATCGTAGAGCGATGCAAGATTCCTGGTTTTCCGCTGCATACAAATAGCTATTATGTGACTGGTACAGTAAAACAACCATTATTATAAACCAAATCGCATAATAAAAGTTTTATATAATACGAAAATGAACTCGTTTAGCATCGTAAGTCTTTCGACTACGGTAGCAATTCTGCTTAATGATGCTTATCAGTTGCTCAGGAAAAGCGTACATTTCACAGAAAATTAAAATAAAGAGGATAGAATAATGCTTCCTATAATCTGTGATTAAGTATGATCGAAAAGTGGTTTAAACCTAAATACAACTATGCAAAAACCATTCACTTCCAAAATACATGAAAATATGGTTTCCCCAGTATTGTTAAAAATTCCCTCTTTAGTAGTGTTGCAAGTGGCATTTGTTTTCCGTAGTGCACCACTTGGAGAAGTTGGAGGTCGTTTTAATTGAAGTGGATTATTTTACAAATTGTCTATTATATGTGTAACGATATTGAGAATTTAAGCATATTACTACGTCGTTGCGAAGAAGGGAATTTGAATCCGAACTTATTCTCTGTGTTACAAAATATCTCTCCTATAAGCTAAATGCTCTGTTAGTTAATCATCACAGTTGTAGAATGCCGTGATTACTAATCGTTAGTGGCAAATTTCTGTTGATTAACCGCATTTATTTGTGCATATTGTGTATTCTACAACGTAGAAATCATGTTTTAATCCCCGTTAGACTCGACAAAAGTTGCTTTATTTTAGCGGTCAAATTTATATTCGATAAGTGTTATATATTTTTGTTTAATATTTTCCTTTGTCAAATTTAATGTTTTGTATATTTACAAACTTAAAATACACAATGAAAAATATGTAGTCGTTTTTTTTTTTTTAAATTAACTTGTTAATATTAATACATTGAATCTATTTAATGTGCGTTTGCTAAAATAAAAAATATTTATTTCTATGCATATTTTCATTCCCGTTACCAGCTATAAGTGGTAACCAGCTATCACTTATTTCTTATGGAATTGAACAAAAGTTTATTGTTCACTGTACTTAGCTTTTTATTGCGAATTATCTGAAGGCGATTTAAAGTTGAATTGTTCGATTACTCCAAGTTTTATATCTTTTTTCATCAGTAAGCTACCATTTCTCTTTGTACTGCTGGGGGACAGAATGTGATATTTTTTGAAGGTGTGATGGACCTGTTACAGACAAGATAATGTTACTGTGATGTCCACCTATCTTTGATAAAAAACCTGAATGAAGCGATAGATTTTAGTAAATATATCTGGACAACATCTGTCAAAAATTCCTTGCCAACAAAAATCTACAAATGAGTGAATACAAAGATTTTATTGTTAGCACAGAGAGGCTAATAAACTGAGTTTTTTGTCTAGATTTTTAAATCCTGACTATAATTTTTGTTATATGCGATGTTATCATTGGATGTTATTTAAATGGAGATTAATTTGTAGTGACGTTATTAAATGCCACTACAGTAGCGTAGAGCTCATAAAATAATTAAAACTATGTAACCACAGTACATGAAATAATTTATTACTTATTTCACGTATAAAAATAATTTATTTAGTTATTTCAGATCTTTGTAAGATCGTCTGTTTCATATGCAAAATAATAACATTCTGTAAATTCAGTAACTGTTTAATAGTGGACTAGTTTTAATTTGGAGATTTTACATTTGTCATATTTGAATAAATTCCTTTTAGTTTGTGGATTTGAAATGGAATATAATGTTAAGTTTAAAATTATAATATGAACATTAACTGATATCTTGAGGAAAAACCTACTATCAAGTTAAAAGTAATAAAAAATTCTAACCGTGTGATATTTGTTGCATAAGTCTCAATAGATGGTGCAGCAAGGAGAAATGGTGATTCTGGTAAAGGAGCTGTGTAGACAAAATACATTGTGACTAAAACAAAGGTCTTATTTTGCTTTATCAGAAGACTCTTTGTTGCCAGCTTCGTACAACTTTCCTAAGCTTCACTAACACCCTAGTAGCACCCTCCTGTTTGTATTTCACTCCTGTATTTCCTTCCTCCTTGACTAGTTAATGCATCCACCCTCTGTAACAAACCGTAATAATATATATAATAAATGTTATCCTTCCTTGTAACAACATGTTTTGTAGAAAATGAAAAATAACCTCTCATTTGCAAAATTATGTAAGTCAGAAAATATACTATCTAAGATTATTTGAATATTTAGTTTTTAATTTTCTTCTTTTTTTATAAACAAGAAATCTACTGAACTATGAAATCTAAACTGCATTTTAACATTAGTTTAAAAAAAAAATTAATTATATAATTGACTAGTTCTTTTTGGTATAATTAAATTTTTTTAAATAAGAACCCTCTTAGAATATTGATCTCTTTAATATGGGCAATCTATTCTAATTTCTTAAAAGTAGTTTTTAAAGTGCGTCTTTTGTTTGATAGACTGATGTGGGTAGGCATCAAATTGAGCGTATTTAGCTAAATTTGATTATCATAATTGGTTAACCAAATGGTTAAAACTTTTATTTGAAATAAAAACTTTCAGTGGACTTGTTTGCCTATTTAATAGTGTATTTTATTGTTGAGCGTTTTATATTTAGATTTATTATTTAATCTGAAAGACCTTTTTACTTCATATTTAAGACCTCTTTTTCAAAATAGTAAATATGAATGAATTGATAAATTTTATAACAGGATTATAATTATAATTAAAAATCATTCAAATACAATCTTAGTTCGTCTATATTTTTTGATTATGTTCAACAATATTTTCCATTCTTGTATAACTGATTATTTATTTAGGAGTAGTTGTAAGATGACTTTTTTACAGGTGAATCAAGTTTCAATTGTTTAAATTAAAATGATCTAAAAATGGATTTAACTCCAGTTGTGTAAACATATTGAGCTTCATTTATTTATCCTTCTTAGGAGAATGCTCCATAAATGTCTGAATGGTCCTGATCTACATGACTACTGCTTAGTACTTCATTTTTTGTTTATTATGTTTTTTATGATATCGTTCAAATAAATACCTGACTTAGAATTTTAGTTATGTTTAAGATTTCATTTTAGTTATGTTTAAGATTTCTTATTTTACAGTTACTGTTGCTTCAATTGCCGGATCAAATATGGTTTTTTCTTATGAACTAATGTCTGTTTTTGTTAGTCTAAAAATTTTACTAAAGACCTGAAAAATTGTTTCAAAATAGTCAAAAACACATAAAACAATCTGTTTGCTCTTTTGCTCCTGGAATTTTTTTATTTGTGCTTATTTTTGTTTTGTTGGAGGTTAATACAAGTAAATACGTACAGGCGGATTTATTTTACTTTAATATAGAAGAAGATATTTTTTAAAACTTGTTCTCCCATTATAAAATTTCTGGTAATGATTGTTCAGTTTCATGCCCTCCTTATTAATGATAAACAAACTATGTAATTCTTTTTTTCTTATTTATGTAAGGCGAAATATAAAGTTCTATTTGAGTTCAACAGCTGTTATATATTTTGTCTTTACAAAATGCTATTGCTAATTAATTCAGTTCAGTTAAAGATTTATCTTAAATGTGAATCTAAATAAAATATTTAATATAATACTTCTTAAAATATAGATATTGTACATAAACATCATAATTAACTTCAGTTATGTAAATTAAGTTACTAATAATACAATATTAAGATAAACAAAATGTAACTAAATCTCTTATAAATTACATATAATAAAAATATAATTAATCACACTAACAAGGTATTTATTGAAAGATATTAATGATCTAGCAGCATAAGTTCTGTATACTGGAAGGTGCATTTAGGCCCAGTTATTCAAATATTTCTTTAAGTAAGATAATCTAAGATGCTGTATAATAACATGATTATTGAAGAAAGTTACAGCTAATAACATGAAATAAATTAATAGCCTTAGTGGCTAAACATATAAAAAGCACTATCTAAGCTTTATTCAATGTTTTAGATATCGAATTAAAGTTTTAGATATCTGACCACCATGATGGGCCACTATAATCTACTGCAGAAGTAGAGAATTTTTGGGAAGGAATCACTAACAGGCGGTTAGTGAACAAGTTGTGTTTGAGTAAACACTTATGAATGATTGGCAAAATTATTATTTTTGCATTTATTGTCCAGTATCTCTGTTGCAATGAATGTGTTAATTGTACACCAGAGTGTAAGTCTAAGTGCTCAGAGTTGATAATTAATTTTGTAATGTTTGCACTAGAGTGTAAAACAACAGGATATTTAACGTGATATTGTAGGAGAGAAAGTCTGCCTCCTACACAGATTAGACTTAAATTATCCAAGAATGGATCTAGTGAACCAAGCTTACTTTGTTTATCAATAACCTGATTATTTTTATGATTTTTTATCTCATCATTGAAATACATGGATTGTGACTGACATATAAAAAAGTAAAGAGTATGATCTAATTCCTTAGTGGTTAGATTACTAAGTTACACTCAGATGGTTTTGATTTAATATTGTGAATGTATCAAACAGAATCTGAATGTTTGCAATAAAGCAAGTAAAGATTAGAACCTTTTTGTGTAATCACATACAACATTAGATACACATGAAATTAATATAGCTTTATGCCTCTCTAATAAATATTCAGGCTTTAAATTACCATCATTAAACATAATATTACGATCCGTTGGCCAACGGTAAGAAGATTGTAATAGCCAAGGAGGACCATGCCACCATAGTGACATATCAAGTAATTTGCTTGGTGAGCAACCTCTAGACAATACGTCTGCTGGATTATCAGAGGATTTGAAGTAATGTCAATTGGTAATTGGCATTTGTTAAATTTTAGAAACTATATTGCCTATAAATACCTTCCAACTTGAAGAATGCAAAGTGCTATGGTGGAATCCGTGTGTAAGTGTATCTCGTCAAAGTGCATCTTTAATGCAGTAGATACTTGCACGATGAATGCAGAGGTAATGCACAAATAAATGTGGAAGTAGTAAACAACCATAGAGTTCAAGTCTGGGTAATGTGGTTTGTTTTAAGGGGGTTAGTTATGATTTAGAACATAGTAGATTAGATGTAATTATATGGTTGGCATTTAAGATGCAAATATAAAGGCAACAACCTTAGCCGTAAGAGGTATAAAAAAATCCATGTGATTGAATAGAATGAATTTTATTACATTATTAAGATTAATGGATCTACTTATCTTAAATGACTCGATTAAAAGTAATCGATTATACAGTACAAGCAATAACGCAATGGCATTATTAATGGTTTGGGTAATATTTCCTCCTGGTCAATTTGAACTTGTCATAATGATTGCAAAAACTGTTTGTATAAAAATATAATAGGGCCAATGAGTCCTGAAGGATCATTGACACCTGCTATGATGGAAAGTGGTTTAAATTTTAGAATTATTAGAATAAGCGATTTGGAAATTTAGTGTATCTGACTTGTTCTCAAGTACATATGTTGTGTTCTTGTTTAGATGGTATGAATGAATTACGATTAGATGTAGAAATACTGTAATTGTTAGAATACCATATGTGAAGCGAAAAATTATACTGTTGCAATAGTTTGGAAATATCCTTTAACTGAATAATTTCATTTAGGTTATTTGAACCGGTAATGAGATCATCATTGTATTATATTAGTAACTTATTTCTCATTGTTGAGGTTAATTATAATGTACATGTACAATATTTATATTTTAAGAAGTATTGTATTAAAGTATTTTATTTAGATTCACATTTAAGTTACATCTTTAACTGAACTGAATTAATTAACAATAGTATTATAAAGATAAAACATATATTATAAAACAGCTATTGAACTCAATTAGATTAACATATTTAGATGGTCTTACATAAGTAAAAAGAAAAGAGTTACAAAGTTTGTTTATCATTAATGAGGACATGAAACTGAACAATGATGATGTATTTATTTCCTTTTTAATAAAATCTTGGCTTATATGAGGTACATATATACTTTATGTCTCGAATTAGAAGGGAAATGGATACATAATTACAGGAGGGCCTGTTGCATTCTGGGTTGACATCTACAATAGCTACTTGAGAGATGAATAACAGCCGAGGTGAATTTCAATAGGGATTTGGGTAGGAACTACTTAATGCACAGTCACAGGAGCAGGACATGAGAAAGCGGGAGGTCGAATAACCACTCGTAGGAAGGACAGGCGGCGGGCCCAATATCCTAGGAAAGAACGTTATCCGGGTAGAGGGGACTTGCAATAAAAAGTGAATTATTGTGTTCACTTAGTTAAAGTTCTAACGTCGCTCCCGAACTGCTCGCGCCTTTATCAGCTCTACATAACTTGCCCCTTTTCTTCTCTTCCTTCGTTTTCCTACAAATCATACACATTACCATTTTCAGTTAATCTTATCTCTTCTTCATATTTTTTACTTTACTGATTTACTTCTCTATAACGAGTTTTTAAGTCTTACCGCTTTTATTTACACGTCTACATAAACTTAATTTTTGCTTCGCGAAAGCACAAAAAAAAAATACAGTTTGGTTTACAGGTTTTTAAAATTAATATAATTATCAAATCGATTATCAGTATAAAAAAAAATCTAATCGACTAAAGATCTAGTGTTTCCATTTATTTTCGTATGTTATTCTGAATCTAGATCAATTTCTGGATATTTGTGGACGTATTATTCATCTATCTTTATAAATTTGTTTTAAAGAAATATGTTCTCAAAACATTTCCATAAATCAACCGGTTTTAAAAGAATTAAGCATAATATTTTTCGAAGTGATGCAAGCGCTAACCTAATTGATAGTGGTAGCCTTCCCGTCTGGGAAATTGTTATTTTGAAGCACGTCCGAAGAAGTTATATTTTACGCTAACTGCTTCTCAATGCCAGTATTTATCGTTTGAATTTGAATTAATTTTTAACACATCCACAAATCGATAAAGCTGCGCTAGATGCTTAGGGACTTCCGGAATATTATAAGAATCAATCACATTAATTAATAAGATTTCTGTCTTCTTAGACTCGGTTAGAACTGGTTATATGATTTACTAGTTACTCTAACCGGTTCTGACTGACATATTTCATGTGCTTTACATGTAACACATTCATAAGAAAGAATGGGGCAGATAATGTAAACATAAATTAATGTACCGCTTTCCATGGAAAACAATGGGTTTAAATACTACCATTCAGTAGGTAAATCTTTTCTTAAAAACAGGAAAAACAAAATAAATGAAAGTAAATTAAGTAATTAGTGTTGGTAATTACAGTGCTGAATTTTATGTTTCGCGTAATAATAATAATTCGAACTAAAAAAATACGCTCATTCTTTTTGTGAAATTCTGGCTATTAACGGAAAATATAACAAAATTTATTAGAAATAAGTTTGCAATAATTTTGCACAAAATTAAGAAAAAGTGCGGCAACTCTCAGATGCTCAGCTCTTTGCGATCAATAGGACCGACGCGAAAAAGAGAATAAAATCGTAATTTTTATTGGAAGTAAACGAAGGAAACTAATATCATTAGATAGAAATTAATATTTTGTCGCGTTTCTTTCATTATTTAAAGAATTTAGTTTAAAGAATTATCTTTCCATTTTCGACTACGATGCATATAAGATGTGAGAAGAAAAATAAAAGTTAAGAATTTTTTCTTTTCTTTTTTAAATTCTTTTTAGTCTACCTTTTAGTTACTATTACTTAATTCAATCAATAATTTAACTGATTAATGGAAATCAGTTAATACGAATTTTTGTTTGCTTTAATGTAAATTTAAACAAATATAAGATTCCTTCAGTTTTAGATGTTCTTCATAGTTATGAATATTAAATATACCAAGTGAAAATATGCTGTTTTTTATATCCTACGAAGTAAAGGAAGTATTGTGATCGCGAAAAATTTCTATTTTCAGATTTCATCGGAAATATTCATTTTGACTATCGGTGAATCCCATTTTGACTAGTTTCGGCATGACGTATGTTCCGGACGAGGTCTACAGCGAATACAATAAGCTGAGTTATTTAATCACCGATGCAAATGTCTACCGAGGCATTTGCATCGGATCTATCCCAACGAGGCCAGGCTTATTACTATGAGATGTAAAAGTCAGAGAGCGATAGACGACTCCCGTTAAAGTCCAACAAGGCATGGCAGGGGGGGGGTGACGACCGGAACGTCACTAGGCGGGTGTCTTCCCCTACGGGGATGGAATATACCTACGTATGTGTGTATGTATGTATATACGTACGGACGTACGTATGTATCTCGCATAACTAAAAAACGATTAGCCGTAGGATGTTGGAATTTTGGATTTAGGACTATTGTAACATCTAGTTATGCACCTCCCCTTTTGATTGCAATCGACTGAACCAAAAGTGTCCAAAAAGGCCCAAAATTAAAAAAAAATTGGATTTTGAACTTTTTCTTAACTGCAGAAATAAGCCCTCATTGAGAACTTTTCAACTATAAGTGGTACTTATTTTCATTGGTTTCAGAGTTATAGCTTAATGGAATTTTAATTAATGAAATGTTTGGATCTTAACAAGAGAAGGCATATCGGTTCGAATCAGACTTAATCTTCTTTTATAATTTATTTATTGAAATTTTTTTTAAATTTAAATATATTGATTTATTAATAATTATTAACCCGTGATTGTAAATAAAAATTACAATAAATAATTATTGAATAATAACAATAAAAAAAAAATAAGAAAAAAAATCAGAAGTTATTAAGTGAAATAAAATTTTATGTACTTTTAAAAATGTGTATATGCAATTTAATGGGAATACATACGTGTATATGTAATACATTTGGTGAAACATCTGATTATTTAATATTAATTGAAAATTATAATTTAGAATTGTATTATTTTTGGATTTTCTCGTTAAATTTCTGTTTAATTTTATTTAATTATTCTGGAATTTCTGCTTAATTTTAAATTAAAGTTAACCACAGAGTGACTGAAAAATAGACCCTCAGAAGAACAACATATACACTGAGGCACACATGACCGATCTTTAATAAATTGCAAAAAATTCCAATTTTTTAGTTCATTACTCTAATATTGGACAATATTCTCCCCAAGTCGGAGTTGATCATCATTTCGTTTATTTTTTTTTTGTTGCCAATCATATTTAATCGCTCTTTGGTTTGATATAATTCTTCTGAGCTTAATTTCTGTACACGTTTTCTAGATTTCAAATTTTCTCTCTCTTTATCATCCTCTCTTAATCTTTTTATTCTTTCCTTGGTCTTAACGTTTTCTTCTTCTTTGTTTTTATCATCTTCTCTTTATGTTTTTATTCCTTTTTAGGTTTTAACATTTTCTTTCTCTGTGTATTTATCATCTTCTCTTAAACTTTTTATTCTTTCTTTATTTGCAACATTTTCTTCCTCTTTATATTTATCATCTTCTCTTAATGGCTTTATTTCTTCCCTTGTTCTAACATTTTCTTCCTCTTCATATTAAACTTCTTGTAGATTTTTTGACTTATATTTCTCCATTTTATCTTTCTTTTTCCTGTATGATTGTTTCTTTTTCATTTTTCATTATTCACCAAATAATCCAATATTAAAAACTGAATATTTATACCGTAAGTTCGAAATTAACATTTGAAACCAGTAAACAGGAGTTCACTAAACGGAATACTTAAATTATTATTAACTTTCATTTATAAGATACACCAGAAATCTGAAACGTTTGTTAATCAACAACTTGCGAAGATACGAATGATACTGATCTAGTAAAACGAGTAATAAAGGGACTTATTTTATCATAATATTTCATATAAGATTGTTTAATTAATAGTTGTATAAATATTTGATCTTAATAAAAACTAATATTTCAGCAATTGTGTAACTGTCCACTTTATTAAAGAATTGGAGGATTATATCTCACTTTCAAATGAAATAAGTTTAAATAAAGTGCAGCGAAAAATGTGTATGTGTAATTTAATCGGCGTAAAAGGAAGTCATGTGGTGTTCACATCAGATTTTTTTCATTATTATCACTAAATGAAGGATTGAAATTTATATCCGATTAAAATTCAGTAAAATAACATTTGAATATACTTTTCAATTGAAATAATATCTTTAATACTGATATAATGACTAATTTTTAAGTTATTTTTTTGCCCCTAGGATTTAACCATCATGCGAATTAAACATAGTAAGGAAT
The DNA here is from genome assembly GCF_047948215.1 of Lycorma delicatula. NCBI lineage: Eukaryota > Metazoa > Arthropoda > Insecta > Hemiptera > Fulgoridae > Lycorma > Lycorma delicatula. Next base: position 135,025,297 of record NC_134456.1, read on the forward strand.
GACAATCATAAATCGAGTTTTTTCAAAATATTTATTTAAAAACTATTATTTCGAGTAGCATTTAGATTTTATAAGTTTAGATTTTTGAAAAAGTGATTTTTAATAGTCTAAACGTACTTAATAATTTGTCAAATCCTTGAGGTGGCTTGATTATTAATATTGGGCTTTTGTGTCAGTATGGCTAACTTTAGAAAAACTGTAAGATGCAGATTAAAAAATCTGTAGGACGCTTATTCGTGTCTAAGCATCCAATTTTTTAATCCTGACCTATGTTTTTCGAACTAAATTATTTTATTTAAGGTAAAAATGATAATTTTTTAAAATTTTAATTTTGTTATAAAGTATTATTCTTTCTGTGCTATTTTATTGCCTTAAACCGCTATATTCCAAATGAGTGCAATAAATACTTCGACCTATTATTTTATTTAATGGCTCATTTTAGCCAATGATATTTAATGATTTTAGTTTGACTCTTATCTAGTTTTTCTCAAATGAATTCTAAAATTGTTTCCATTATACAAATTGATTTTTTAAAAGTTTCTTCAAAACCTTTTACAATAAGTATTCAAAACGATTGTATAATAATGTTAAGTTAGAACTGATGTTTAAATTTAATTTTTTCTTATCGGTTACCAATTTCATAAAAATTTACTTTACAGAACATTTTAGTATACTTTTTTTTTTTTGCGTACGCTATAACAAACTTTCTACTGGAAAATTCTTGTATGTTTAAGTTGCTCATTCAATAGGGAATGTAGATTTTCAGATGAGGTCTCTCTTGAGTGTGAAAAGAAAGTCAAATCATTATAATATAAAGTTGGCGACGGTCTGTGTTTCCCTCGGTTGGTTTTATTCCGATTTTTTTCTTCTTTTTCTCATGTAGTTTCTTCTGTAAAACGAACATGCTGAAGTTGCGTAAGATTTCTCAAACTTTCCGACATCAGTTGAAATTTAAATTTCTAACAGTAACTGTTTTTCAATGTGAGAGAGTGAGAGTGAGTGAGAGAGAGAGAGAGAGAGGGAGAGAGAGAGAGAGAGAGAGAGAGAGAGAGAGTGTGTGTGTGTGAGTTCACGTGTGTAACTCATTCATGAATTTACCATTACTTATATTGTACCAATATTTTATTATATAGCTTTTCTTTTTAAAGTTATAAAATCATATTTCATTTCAATCTCCGTATAATTATTTTTCAGAAAAAAACTTTATTTAAAAACCACGTAACCCCTGTTTAATATTAATTAAGCAAGGTCTTTTCTTTGTAAGTTAAGCATGTTATTGAATTCTTAATTATAATAAAATTGTATCTAGAAGAAATCATCAACACTGGTTTAAAAGGTAATAAAGGAGTGGCAATAGGTGGTAGAAAAATAGTATGAATACGATTTGTTGATGACATGGTGGTTCTGGCAGAAAGTGTTACAAAGTTAAATGAAATGCTTAGCGATCTAAGTGAGGCTTGTGAAAATCTAGGATGAAAATTAATTAAAAGAAAACAAAGTGTGTGGTATTATATGACAAGGATGAAATTATTAATGTACGATTTGGGACTGAGGCGCTAGAGCAGGTGGCGAAATTTAAGTACTTTGGTAGCCTCATAACGGAAGATCTTAGTAATACCACAGAAATCAAAAAGAAAGTAGGGTATGGGTAAGGAGGCATTTAGTAGAAAAAGCAGTTTGCTATGTGGGAAATTGAATTTAGATTTGAGGAAGAGATCGGCAGGATATTTTATTTGGAATGTTATGTTTTACGGTGCAGAAACGTGGACCTTAAGACAGGAAAACATACGATGAATTGAGGCGTTTGAGATGTGGGTGTGGCGTAAAATGGGAAACGTCTGTTGGTAGGATAGAGTAACAATTGAGGAGGTGTTTAGAAGAGGAGAGGAATATGGTAAATACAATTTTAGGCAGGAAAAGGAACCGGTTAGGACAGTGTATGAGAAGAAAGTGCTTACTAATAGATGCAATTGAAGGACTGGTAAATGGAAAGAGCGGAAAGGAAAGAAGAAGATGATTTCAGTTGATTGATGGGGTTGTGGAAAGAGGGAAATGTCTGGAAAGAAAAACACTTGCACAGGACCGGAACAAGTGGAGAGCAGCCATGGCAAGACCTGCCTCATTGGCAGAACACAATGAATGAATGAAAGAATTATATAATTCTACGGTAATTTTTATGTTTGTGTTTTTCTTTATTCTTTAAATTTACGATATCATCTGTATGTTTTTCTGAAAACGTTTTCATTCATCGAAACGTTTTTAAGTATCTTTGAAGTATTTTTATTTTAATAAATGTCCATAGCAGCTGCCAACAAAAGGAAAAAAGGTGTTTTTATGACCTTGCTCTTTTCTTTTTCTGAGGAGTAGCTTTTTTTCATTTAAGTTGTTTACTCTTTTTATTTTCCATAAGCGTAGGTAAATGTTTACGTATTTTTGTTTATTTATACGAAAACAAATCTGCTAAAAGTTTGCATTTTAAGCTTTGCTTTCTTTTATTTATGGAACTTTAATAGTTTTATTTCATCGAAAGACCTGTTTTTAGGATTTACTGTTTAATTAAAATATGAACGGTTGGTTTGTAGTAGTTCGATTTTTACGGCCTCAGTAACAGCATCGGGGTTTACAATCAGATGATGTACAAAGATAACAGTACAAGGCGATCATTCTGTATATCAATTTACTATTCGAGGGAAATCTTGTGTGATTATCGTAGCGGCAAGATAATTGTTTTATAAAATATTTACAATCTTACATTCTTTGTAATTAATATTTTTATTAAATATTATTTTAAGTGAATTAGGTATTGTTTTTGTTTTTGAACGACATCTGATGTGTTTAGCAATTCTACAAAGGTTTTAAAAAGGTTGATTAACATATTATCCTCGACGATTTTCTTAAATAATGCTGCTTTCTTAAACAGTTGGTCGAAATAAGCGGTACATTTTATTATTATAACCGAGAAGATTATGATGAACGGGGTTGTTAAAAGTTTATTCCATAAAAAATTTTAAAAGACTAAGAAAAACCTTTTATTCATATTTTAGAACTTTATTGTAGTATTTAAATCCTGAGAAAAACTATAACGGTTTATTTTTGTTGTAAGCAGTCTTAGTCTAATACGTGAGATCGGCTACATGAAAGCAAATAGTAGATTACTTTTGCAGACTACTGTATTTGTTTCTTGCTGTGCTAAGATATAGCGTAATACATATTTTAAAGTATAATAAATCCTAAAATAAATATGAATGAACGAAATTTATTAAGATGATTTAACTTTAGTACGTCGCTTAACTTTCCGTTCGTGTAAATTGTACGAATGCGATGTAAAAAGTTTTATACTTTCTTTACTGGTGAACATTATTTTTATTTTTTTTTAATCTTTGAAAAGAAATATGTTTTTAGTCGGTTATTTATTTACGTTTATATTTTATCGTTCTTTAGAACTTTATTTTATTGTTATGTAAATCGTTTTTATATCGGTGCTTAAAAATGTAGTACGTATTCCTTGTTTTTTATATGTATATATTTTTTTAAATTCCGAGTAAAACTATCATGTATGAAATATGAATATAAATATTCTGGTTGCGTTTACTAGGAAGTTCGGTAGAAGAGATTTTGCTCTGGAGCGAATGGACCGGTATAGTGAAATAATGTAAAGGATATTCATAGTAGAGGAAAAGAAAGGCGTTAAAAACGGAATGTAAATGCGATGCGATGGGGTGAAGGGTACCGATGGATTGTTTGTTTAGACGGTGGAGTTTTGAAGGGGTCGACGGGGGTTATAGCTTCAGAGCTCCATGAGGACTCTATGCACGTATTGTCCTCATTCCGGATGCAAGACGTCCTTTGTAAAACCTTCGCGTTCCCTGCTGGCAACATATTTGCTTTTATATCGGTCACAAATCAACAAGCCATTAATTGCCGCCGGTCGATGCCAAAACTCAAACCTCCCTTTCGCCAAATTTCTAATTTAAAACCAAACTCCACCTTTCACCACTCGAGCAGATTCTTTTGTTGCCAAACCCATATATATGCTTTGTAATAACGTTCTTTCTGGATCGTGTATGTGAACTGTTATTAACCCTTCTTTTCAGTTATATGTTACTTTTTCAAACAAAAAGTTTTTCCTGGAAATGCAAAATGTAGTATTTTGAAAGTAACCAAAACACTAAATCTCTTATAAAGTTAACTACTTTTAAAACGCTTTATTATATACATTCTGTAGTAATGGTTTTATATCCGATTATTTTATTTTAAAATAAATAATATTAATGGAACGTATTTAAGTATTACTGCTAAAAAGTATCACTTTAGGAAATTTCAGTCGAAATAATTTTGTAAGTTTGAAGAAGTAAGACTACTTACTACCTTTCTGATCCTACACGCTCTCTTATAACCTTCTCACCGCTGTTTCCATTCGCACTCATTCACACGCAATATTCACCCAGAAATGCAATGAATTATTGATAACTCTATATCCCCGAGCTCCACAGTAACCGAATGCAGTAATGCATAAATTCGCTTGAACCACCATCACTTAAAGAGCATTAGGTTTGATCTGAGAAAGTACATTAGCGGTTGTCCTCAAACGCATACCTACTAGACAGATTGTATATACAAATTTACAGTAATCTACAAACATTGCGATGTATTCTAAAAATAATATTTCATTTTATTTCATGTAGTTTGCAGTATTTGATGTATAATGAGTACGATTTTTGTTTTAAATCTATTTTTAATTTATTATCTGTGTTTTGGTTTCTTGTTTGTGTATCTATACAGAATATCTCACGGAGAAAAGGAAGGAATTTCAGGGCGTGTTAATAAAGTGAGAATAAGGAAAATATTTCATTTAAATATGAGTCAGGAAACCCGTTCGTTTTCGTATCATAGCTTGCGAAAAATATCGTCTGATTCTGCATTAAAAATATCTGTCTGATTCTATACTGATATCCTTGGAACTTAAATTGAAGAATAAATTTGATGGTTTCATGGTTTTTGACTTGAAAAATGAAATAAAACCGTTTTTAGAATATGTCTCTAATAATTATTGAAAAAAAGAAGATTATTAAAACAAAAAAGAACTGAGATCACAAAAACAAATTTATTAGGTTTGACGTGCAATAATTTTTTTAAATTGCCAGTAAACAAATAAAATTTTGCAAAAAAATTTGTAGAGAATTTAACTTGAAATCGGTGTTAGTATCGTCAATTGTACATGAAGAAGAATTTAAGAAGTTTGATTTTTATTAAAAACAAAACAGATTGAGACGTGGCAGAAAAATAATATATTATTAATATATTACTGTAACGAGAATCATTTCGATATTGAAAAAGATCTAGAAAATAAAACCAATTAAACAAAAAAAATGTGGGTTTTAAAAAAAATTATAATGTTCATAGTCCACTCACAATAAAGATTGTGTCGATTATTACAAAGCTTGTAGTGCGAACTAATTCTAATTAAAGCTGATTGAAATCTTAAAGATTACTAACAGTTAAACGTTTCGTATTCAGATTCCGATTGAAATTGAAATTTTATGATTTTAAATTGTTATCGCGTTTTGTCATGCTGTTCAGCGAATAAAGTCTTAATTATGAATTTTGTTTTTATATTTTATAATATTTAATGTCTATATGTAGAGCAATAGCGCTTTAAGACAAAAATACATTTTAGATTTTTATTTACTAAAGATGAATTTGAGAACGTCTTTATGTAAATCAATAACGACCTGATTTCTATTTTTAAAAATTTTGTGGAATTTCGTTTTGGTGTCTCCTTAGTAAGCTTTCTTCTAGATACTTTATTTATTTATTTTTACTAATTTTTATTTATTTTACTAAAACTTTTGATTTATTATTTTTAGAAATGCAGTATAATTTTGATGATTAAAACGCCAGTTGGTCAAGGGGTTAACTGGGATCCAAAATCTTTTACTAACAATTTTGATTTTTGTCAGTTATACTTTTAATACTGCATTATTTTTAATTTATAAACGATATTTGATCTGAGGGTCAGATTAGACCGAAATATTTTTACTGAACCTTTTGATCCATGTTGTATTTAAAATAAAATCTGCCAAGGAAAAAGTCGATAAAATTGTACAACCCCTTTGCCTTTTTTTTAAAGATTTTTATAATAGACGGTAGGTAAATTATGCCATTTTGATACTCAAAGTATTTTCACGCGAAAATTGAGCAAAACTGGTAGGAATACTTATTTAGATAAGAAAAATATTACTTATTTCCATATTCCAGAGAGAAAAGCATTGTTCATATTAACCTTTAACGACTATTTTATGTAAAGCTTATGTGAATTTCTTCATTTTTTACTAAGACACAAATTTGTATAAGTTGCACAACTAGATGTTACAACAGTTCGAAATCCAAAATTTCAACATCCTACGGCTAATCGTTTTTGAGTTATGCGAGATTCATACGTAGGTACGTACATACATACATACGTACGTAAGTACCAGACGTCACGCTGAAACTAGTTAAAATGGATTCAGGGATGGTCAATATTTCTGTTGAAATCTGAAACCGAAATTTTTCGCGATCACAATACTTTCTTTACTTCGTACAACGAAGTAAAAATGAAACCAACAGTCTTAAAAAGTTTTTAAAGAAATTGCTTCAAAAAAACTGACTCGAAAGAAAACAAATGCTTTTTAATTTTTTTTTTTTGAGATCGGCACCAAATTAACGGGTAGTAAATTGTTGGTTTTTGTTAAGTTTTAGTCTGGTGTTGACTTAAAACAGTCGAAATAAGAAAAGACGTTTAAGAATTATTAATTTGCTTTGGTTTTATTTTTTGTTGGTAATGTAAATAAAATCTTTATCTTCTAATTTATTAATTTCAACAAAGAACTATTATGAAATTAACATATTTGTTTATATATATATATATATATATATTTTTTTTTTTGTATTGTAATTTATTGTTTTTATTTGCATCTCCCTCTACGTTGATATAAAGGTTTCCTGTTTTATTTTTGAATAATTTACTGATTTGTAATATTACTAGGATAGGTCACAAATGTTTTGTATTTATACGTATTCGGATTAAAAGTGAACTTTTATTACGTTCTGAGTTTGGCGTTCGCGGGGCGATAACCCATTGGGTTGTTTTGCCGATCAAAACTTAAAAAAAGAAAAGATTTTCATTTTTAAATTAGGAAAGTACGATATTAGAGAAGAACTATGCACAGTAATACAATAATTACATTTTATTACACGAATAAAAATATACTAGTAGGTTAACTGATAATTTTGTAATTGAATACAACTCCGTTTCATTTTTTTTTTTGTAGTAATAGGGAAAAATAATAGGGGAAAAATATGCTGTTAGAATGTAATGATAGGATTGTTGAACATAATCGAAATCGAGTTAAAGAAAAGGAAGCGCTAGGAAACAAGCAAGGAAATGATGATTGGAAAGAAAGGGTTGCTGTTGAAGAGAACTTTTTAAAGGGGAAGAATATTGTAGCGGTGAGAGAAACATAATACAATCCATTTAATCTTCACAGACTCAGAACACGTTTCATAGTATTACATCTTCTGTCTTTTACCCGTGTCCGTACAAAGAATACCCTTTATTACAAAGAATATGGTTCAGCAGACTCCTCTTATACACTCTGAAATGAAAAGCCGCAGCCTTAGTGTATTAACACGTGTGGGTGCTACGTTTAGTATTTACATCAAAAGAAATGTATATTTATACCTTTTACCCTTTATTTAATAACATAATTACGTTGAATTGTTAATTTATATATTTACGCGTCATATTCTGTTATGTACAATTTTATAAATGTTACGGTGATCTTTTCACTTTTATTCGGCTAAATTAATTACTATGTAATATTAAGATTATACGATTACTACATTAACATAACCAGCCTTGTTGCAGTTCGTTTGTCGATCTAATAAAGTTTCGGTGGATATTTTTTGAAACAGTGCTATTATTGAATCTTAATGGTCAAAGAATTCCCACGGGTATTTAAATCTAATTAAAAATTTATAATAACAAGAAAAAAATTTTTTTTTATAAAATAAAACTTATTTTTGTTGGTGTAACTGCACGCTGTGCAGTTACAATAACTGTTTGGCATACTAATAGTACAGTTTCCAAAGGATTTAACCTCACCAAGATTCCAAACCGGCTGAAAGTTTTCATACAGGTAATATTTTAATCATATGAAAAAAAATCATTATCATTTAATCATGATAAAAAAAAATGCACGAAATCTGCTAGTGCGATAAAAACGGGGCCATATGTTTGCGTATATATATATTTTACTTATCTAAAAAAAATATGTAATAATTATGTAAAAATTACTCCACCTATTTCTATGGGAAAGTGATAGTTTCTCGGCCTTTCAACCGGAGGTCTCGGGTTCGAATCCCGATCAGGCTTGGTATTTTTCAAAACGCTGCAAAACTCTATTTCCATTTCACACGCACAACTTCAAGCTTATGTGGTAAATCAAGCCAAAAAAAAAAATTACGTAAATAAGATCGTAACGTGAAACAGAATAACATATACGAAAAATATTTCTTTGTTCTTTACCGGAAATAGTTTTTTTGAATAAAATACATCTTAAAGTGTAAGATGTTTTTTTGATGAGTGGGTGAAGCGGGAAAACAGAATTAAAATTTTTATAAATACTTTAATTGCTTAATACTGTATATCTTGTTTAAAAATTGGTTTACAGAACTAATTAATGTTTTACTAAAGAGATACAGTTCAGCTTTCAATTCATATATCACTGTATTTACTTTTAAAGTTTTTGTATTTTAAAAAAGAATCTGTCAAACTTTTTTTGGTGTTTCATAATAATGCTTTTGCAAAGAAGAAATGTTTTAAATGATCTCTCTCTCTCTCTCTCTCTCTCTCTCTCTCTCTCTCTACATATATATATATATATATATATATATATATTATTTGTAAATATACATATTTAAAATATAATCATTATATAATGTAGAAAATAATACGAAATTCTCTGACTTTTATAAAATTCTCTTTTTTTAAATTAAAAATTTCTCTTTGTTTGCAGGTTATAAAGTTTTATTTTTAAAGACCTGAAAAAGTGAATAATTGTCAAGTGGAATACAAATATGTATATGCATATATGCGCAGTTTAAATTAAATTTGATGTAACACGTTCAATTTCGGGACAATGCTGATCAGATTTTCTAATGGTTAATTAAACTTATGTTACAGAAGTATTTGGAAAGAAGAGAAATTTTCCTTTCTTCACGTTCATTATAAAAGAATTTTGCCTCGGTTTTCCAGAATTTAAAAGCCAGGTGCTTAGTTTTCTATAACTTTTTTTCAAGAGGATCACAAAAAAATTTATTCTGACCTCGAGTCAGTAATCATGAATTGATCTGTGTCTAGTCCCAGCTCTGAGTAGTTGAAAGTAATGTAACGGTGATGCGCGTTTGTATTAGTAATGTTTTAATACATTAGATCTTTGTAGTGGTAGCTGCAACTAATTAGATTAAATAACTTAACTTCTACGGATACATCGTAAATCAAAGTTGAGCATTTTTTGTAGTATGACTTGTGTATTTCACGAACTTAAACTTCGTCCGGTCCCTTCATACTAAACTTTATGAAACGTGAATTCGGATAGTATATGACCATGCACGTTACCATATGTGTGTACGTCTTGCAGGTTTTTGTCGTTAATCCGTAAATTATTAAAACAGTATTATTTTAAAGAAAATCAGTATTTTCAGTAAAACAAATTAGCGTCACAATTTACATAATGAGTCTTATTTTTAGAAAATACTTGTGGGATTATTTAATACCTGTTAAAACTGGTTTAGCCAAAAATTCCAAACTTAACCTATTTCAGGCGTAGTATTGAGCTTGAAGATATTTTCATATTTTATTTGAGATTTTGTTGAAATGCAAGAACTTAGTCCAAGAATTACAGTCAACTATAAATCATAAGTTCTTGTAGCTGCTTTATAACTTCTTGTAGCTTTTCCGAGCGGTTGAATACAGTAACCTATATAACTTTATCTGAATAATTTATCCATCCACAAACATACCTTAAAAATCTTACTTATAACTTGCACTGACATAAGTAGGAATCTTGAATTTTTAAAAACTTTAGCCTTTTGCGATGATTTTATTCTAACACTACATATTGTATTAAAAGAATGTTATGAACAGCAGTACTAAAGTTAATTACACAATATTACGATGAAAAATCATTAAAATTTAATAAATTATACTTATATAAAATATGAATTGAATATATTATCGATACGAATTAAATATATGTTTATATTCATATTATATATAAATATTTACGTAAGAACGAATGTGATTGGTTTATTTTTATCAGCATTGGTATGGAAGAACTAGAATGGAGTTTGTGTCATGTAACACTGTTTTTTCGGACGTTAATTGTATGTTTTAGAAATACCCAATGTTGGATAAATTTTCAGAGAATTTTACTGTTATTTAAAACCAATAAGCTCTATTAAATAAGGCTATTAAATAAGCTCTGCGTTTAAAGATTTTCCTGAAAATTTATAAACGTTTTACGCGTGTATTTTTACGATTACTATGTTAAAATATACATGTACTTGAAAAGTATCAATTGAGAAATAATGAGTTGAAGTTAACTCTAACTTCAAAAGTTAAAGTTATATGAGGTTGTTATTAAGCGCAATGTCAGATTTTATATTCTTATTATGTATTAAACTAAGGTTTTTATTTGATATTATGTAGATTTTTATTTTTATAAGTTTTCTACGGCGAATAGCGCGGCAAACAACAGATTATAAATTTAATCATCCTGCTTTTAATTTCTATGGGATTTTCTACATTTAATTTTTGTTAAAAAAAGTTATTAAATAATATTTTCATGTTTATTCTATCCCATATTAATATTTGATATTTTCTCAAATTCATATTACGTACCGAAAACATAAAAAATTCCCTTTTGTTGAAAAAAAGTTCATTTTGTCTTTTGTTAAAGTTTCCGTCCAGTTTTGTCTCAATTTTTAAAGTATATTTTGTTTATAAAAATGTTCAAATATACCTTATTATGCAAGATCATGTTTCATATGAAAAGATGTTAAATACTCGTATTTCTTTGGGATTATTTCTTTTTTTTTAGGGTATAACGTACCCTAAAAAAACAATAAATCCAAAAAGAAATATGTACATACGTAGGTTATGTACGTTAGCTATAAACAAATATTCTAGTTATGAAGATCTATTTCTATTAATTTATAAAAAAAATTACGATCGGCGTGTAAAATTCAGGCTGAAGTTTTATTTAAAACTCGGTTATAAGTTTTATAAAACTTTAGTTCATTATAGAAGCATACAAAAAAAAGAATCTTCGAAAAACTGAACTTCCTTATTAAATTTTTTTTTTTTTAATTTTATCTTGTGCAATGCTTCTTACTTATTTACTTCGGTTCTATAAAATTTATATAGTTTTTAAAATTTATTTTCTAACGTTCCAAATTTATGCTTTCTCGTATAGCATTTCTTAATGTAATTTATTAATTTATATATATATGTCCTGAAATAAAACACCAATTACTACATCTTATGTTTGGTTTTTTGTTGTAATTTAAAAAAAAATGATCTAACAGAAAAAAAACAGTTTAAAAGGTATAAATCTTGCATACTTATACACCAATAGAATGTTTTTTATTTGTGATTGGTCTATAACTTCTCCCCTACTGAGTTGAAGTAATGTGTACGAGTACAACATACTGTTTCACGACAGAAAGGGGAACATCGATTTATTGCTTTATATATACTATTTGTTTCAGTCTTTCTGAGACTGCGACAAGTGTAAAGCACCTGAGGTTCAAGAGGCATCTGTAAGTAATGATGTTGACTGTATAGCCATCACCGTGATGAACAAGTGGAGATGTTATCTGTGAGACTTAATATCATATGCATTTCGAAGAGGTTGGAATGGTGAATATGCAACTGCATATTTGGCTCTGAGAAGTAAAGGGGAAACCATTGCAGTGCTAACTTTCTCTAGTAAACCTAGCATTGGATGCTTGATATTTTGGTATGTCATTTTTGGGAGTAAATTGTGTGTCAGGTTGCCACGATTATTAGTTATGCCATTTAAAAACATAACTTCTTATTTTAATTTTATTTGTAATCGTAGTAATTTCTACTATATTCTTATTCTCTGCTGTAATTTTTGGTATAGAAATTTTCTGTATTAAAAAATAAAAATATCTCACAATGAAGTTCTCCATGTAACGTTAATGTATAAATACGAATACATTTGTTGGTGTCCACCTTATTTTATGCAATGTAACCGTTCAGCCTGTAATCATGAAATTCGGTTTTGGTCGCTTTTATAGTACCAGTTGAGTTTGTTCAGGTTTTTGATTAACATAGTGAATAATACGTACTGTTTGTAAATTTGGGTCGAGGTTATCTCTTTTACCTTTGTAGTTGAAGATAATGAAAATTTTAATTTGTCTTTACAACAAAAGTTTTGAAATTCAAAACTTTTGAAGTTCAAAATACTTACAATAGAACTGGCAATAGGCTTTTAGGTCTGTATAAGGCTACATCTTGTGCTGGTTTGCGCGGTTTTGGAACCAATTGCACTTGTGAAACACTCCCTTCCGTCGAGAAACATATAGTCCAAAGTATGCCATTAAACAGATGTGTTACGTACAGGATGGCTTTGAATGAAAGCATGATCAGGATTTTGTTAGTTATCAAGTCAAAGCCAGGACTTTCTTTGAATTCCGTCCTCTCCTGATCACTTACAGAACCTCTGCCGACGGAAAAGGTTTTACTAGAAGAGTCCCATAGAAATACGGCTTCCCAGGAATTTATTTCTTGTTCATTAGCTCCCCCTGTATCAAAAAGCCTTTTGATTAAGGTCTTCCGGCCGGAAGACCTCGTTAAGATACCTAGCGTTTACGTCAGCTTTCTCATTGTCGCTCTGAGCCCATTACCCATCCAACATTTTCAAAGGATGGCTCGTTGATGACAGCTCTTGAATCCCTCCGTCACCTTCCGTAGCGAGAAATCGTCCTTTTGTAAAGGGGAGAGATTCACCAGGAAGGCCTTAAATGTCTCGCTCTTAATAGACCTCAACAGCCGTTTTAATTTACGAGCAGCCCTGTTTAACGATGTTTCATCCTTGGGCCTTCTGTAACACTGCCAATTTTGTCTTAGCCTCCTCTTGTCATAGAGAAGATCCATAGCCTCGGGTAGTTAATACCTACCTCCCTGTTCTCCATGCTTATCCTCTAATGACGACCGCTAGGCCGCATTGTGGTCAAGTCCCACAGTGCGTCGTATTGTCTACATCAGTATCATTTTTCAATGGGAGATGTAAACGTATCTCGTCCTCGATCCAGCGCTGATTCGAGTCCCAGTGTGTCCTATTATTGTGTAAAATAGCTGTTTTGTTCTTCTTTAAGACAGTCGTGCTAACGGTGAGACGTACGGCTGAATGATCAAATGACAAGTCAAGGCACAACGATTCGAATTCGACTTCATCTAATACATTGATGATTGATTAATAATTATTAACCTCTGTCTAAAAACGTTTTTTCAATAAATAATAATTTAATAACAAAACAAAAAAAGAAGAAATATCAAAGTTATTAATGAAATAAAATTTTATGTACTTTTCATTAAAAAAAATGTGTATATGTAAATTAATAGGCGAACATGGAAGTCGTGTGGTGTCCACATCAGATATTTTAACGAGCTATGAGTCGTTTATACATCTCTGCTACAATCTGCAAACTTGAAATTTTTTAAAATTATTTTCCTTTTAATTAAAATCATCAGGGCAACAATTTTTAATTATTGTCATGAGATAGGAATATTAAGTCTTGTGTTAAAATAACAATTTATTGTTTTTATGTTTATTCTTTTTATAATAGCTTACTAAACTTAGTCTCAGGACAGGCTGAGCGTGGATGGATAACTTTTTTTATGGTTTAACAAATTTATCTATAACATATTATAAAAATATAATACTTTTTATTAAATAATAAATTGAAAAATAATATTAAAAGTTTTTCACAGATAAGAAGGGGTTTAATTTTAAATTCTATGAAATTGACGGGAAAGTCAGAAATGCATCATTACTAGTTTTGCTTTACTATCTTATTGCGTTTTCTTTAACACCTTTCAAGAATTATTATTAACAAAAAAAAAATTAATAGCAACAAACTGAACATGTAGATACGGTGTCTAGTCACTATTAATGATATTAAAAATGTTTTGTTTTTATTATTATTATTCTACTTGACCTAAAGTATATTTTATTTTCTATTATTCATTAAAACGATTTATTCAGATAAGAATTAAAATACATAATCTGTTGAAAATAATGTTCGCTTCAAATGTTCGTTAGTTTTGTTCAAATATAATCACATATTAAACGATAAAAGCATCATTTTAAGTTTAGAAAAGTTGGCATGCTGATTCAACTCTGTGAAGAAGGCTAACTGCTTTGCTTTTCAATTTCCATAACACGGCTCTGTGGGATGCTTGTTATTCTTAAGAATAGTTGTGATATTTTTAACCGTTATGTTTTACGTAATAGGTTTACTTGTTAGTTACAGGCCATCTACAACGTTTAGTTATGAAACAATATATATATTACCGATATTTTAACTTTCGGGCTTAAGAAAGAATACCTAAACGAGATCGCTAAAATATGTTTACGCATCGATTAAATATATTTTACTTCGCTAAAATGGAATAAAATAAAATAGTAGTAAGAAATAGTAGAAAACTTTTATTACATCAATAATTTCTTTTCGTAAGCGGGGAAGTAAAAATTTTAACTCTCACTTAAATTATTAGCGAATTTCAACTTTCTATGTTTACATTTATTTGTTTTGTTTGTGTACGGGGAACACTTAATTGGATGGAGAAAATTCTTGGCTTAGCAGCGGTGGGAGCCCCCGAGGTAATTTAGTAAAGTTGCGATCGGGCCAAGAATTCCTCTAATCTAGTTATTCATGTTCAATACATAATACCGATGTACAATAACTGATCGTTTACATACACGTAAGATTACTTCGTTCTGTAGGTTTACATAATACATGTGTACCGGGTTTTCATCTTATATATCGATATGAAAATAATGACTAGTTCAATTTAATGTTCTACCTTATTAAAAAGAAAACGCATACATAAAAGACAGAATTTTAAAATTACCAACACGATAATAGTGGATGTAAAAAATATAAACTAAAATATTTATGCACAAGAGACGAATTGGAATATTTCCAAATTTTTCTTATGAATAATGAAGTAGCAATCTTGTAGAAGCAATTTGCAAACTTTTTCAGTGTTTAGTAGTAAAAGGTAAATCAACCGCCTAACCGTAGCTGTAAAGGGGTGACTGACAATCAGAGCAGTATAGATGCTGCGCGGGAAGGTCATTCGAATATACAACCTAGTAAAATAATAATTAAAGATTTATTGTTGTATAAATTTGATTGTTAATCTAGAAAAAACAACAAAATACCGTAGTTAGCAAAAAAGTCGATTAGGATGTATTAAATCTCATTATTGATATTATGTTGATTTTTTTTAGAAGCCTCAGTGCATAACTTTTATTTCTAGCAAAAGAAAAATGATTGAAATCATGAAAATGTTTTATTATTTTATTTTTGAGGCTAATTTAACGAACCAGAATTTAATAGTTTTGTGCATTTAACCAAATTTAAAAATTTTTCAGCGTCCCTGTGCATGTATTATTTCATACGTAGGCCTATTAATAGACAAATTGTGTTCAAGAAAAAAATCGATTGCAAGTATTCATGTTTTAAAAAGATGTTCAACTTAAAAGAGGCCCCATCACTCAGTTGTTAAAACTAAATTCATATTTTTGTTAAAATGCATATATTGGTGTGAAAAGTGTAAAATAATGTGAAAGATGTTGTTGGTAAGACTGGAACTGGAGTGGGTAGGACTGTTTATTTCCTGACAATTTGAGTATAGCCAGTTTGTTTCGAGCATTGGCTTTTGAACAAGACTGCGTAATCGTGTGTTGTTTGTTAAAATATGGATAACTGTTGAAGAATGTGTATTCGTGATAAAACTTATTTAGAGATGAAGTCACATGCCGTGTGTCGGCGAAAATCCAGGGAGATACTGGAAAAGGAAACACCAGTGAAAAGAGTTCATAATCCGAAGTTAATTAAACAATTTCGTGAAACAGGTTTGGTATTCGATTTAGGGCATTACAGCGGCAGTTACAAGATTTTCTCATAAATCTTTGCGAAGATTAAGCCGGGAAAAGAATATTTCACTAGGTTCAGCCCAAACTGCATTGAGAAGAATACTGAAATGTTATCCTATCGAATGCAGGTTTTCCATGAGCTAACTAATGTTGATTACGCTAAATGGTTCACTACTGGGTTCAAGAACTTCGTTAGAAACAACGTTGGCATTTTAGATCAAATGTTTTTCACTGATGAAAAGTGATTTCACGAAGATGAAACAACGTTGTAGTTGTCAGAACTACCTAACCTGGGGTACTGAAAATCCGTACATTTCTTTGAATCTCCTCTACACTTACAAAAGTAGGCGTATGGTGTACGGTTTCAAGGTGACGAATAATAGGACCCTTGTTCTGTGGATGCTGCCATTTGCTAAGAAATTATCCAACAGTTCACTGCAAGAGGATGAACGTGACTGCTGGTTGCATCAGGACAGCGCCAATTGCCGTACAGCTTGCTCTACTTTGGAGATGCTGCAGGATTTTTTCGGTGGAAGAATCATTTCTAAAGGATTTTGAACACTAACATCCCATTTTCATTTATTTATTTATTATTTTTTCCTATCCTTACCACTGAGGCTGGTCCTGCGCCGGAGCATTGTGCAGCTTCAATGGATGCTATGTCCTCTAACCCCCAGGTTGGCTCCGTGAGATCCGGCACGGAGGGTCACCCCGTATGCCGGGACTCGGCCCTTTAAGTTGGCATACCTCTAACCGGTGCCCCCCGAGAGGGAGGACTCCAGCCGGAACTTCGGTCTTTACATTGCCTTGCCTCTAACCGGTGCACTCCGGTGAGAGAGAGCTCCAGCCGGGACTACGGTCTTTTATTTCCTCAGAGCAAGAGGAGTTCTCGGTCATTTATCAAAGGCGACCCGCCTCAGCGAACCGCCTTCTCCTGAGCAAGGCTACCCTCAAAGTCCCTACCTATCATACACCCTACCACTCCTAGCATCCAGATCTTTTGGTTATAAGGATGCGTGTTGCTAAATTCATGACTGATTCTCACTGTCTCCTTCCACTAAGCATATACTCACAACAAGTCAGTTCAGGGGTGAGCCAACTCAACTCCAGACTCTGTCAGACATCTCACGTATTACACCGACAGATAATATGTCCAGGTTTGTCTAACATACTACAGTTCCTGCACTCAGGGGATTCTCGCTTACCAAAACGATGAAGGTAGGCCTCAAAATCCCCATTTCCAGTAAAATGCTGGGAAAGATAGATAGAATCCCCGAAGCCTCTCTGCACCCAGCCATATACCCGTGAAATTATTCGTCTCGTCCATTCTCCCGTATCGGGGGCACTCCAATTGTCTTGCCACTCATCAAGTAAGACACATATAGTCTGTCTTAGGCATCCCATTATATACGTGATAGTATCTGAGCCCTCATTTTCGGTGGAGGATACCCGTAATTACTTCGATTGCGTTCCTAGACACTGTTCTATAGGAGGCTGCTAGACTAATCGCCACACGCCTCTGTATCGCAGATGTCTTGTTCACATTCTTATTCTTGTGGAAATCCTCTTTCCAAGCTAGGGCCGCATAAAACATAATCGAAGAGTCACCGCCAGAATAAGCCGCCTTCTAGATGCAGGCGGTCCACGGTGATTACTCATGACCCAACTCAGCTTAACAATAGTCTCTTCAGCAAACTCAGTGACCCTCTTTATAGCTCATTGTATAAGCAACTCTTTTCGAAACACACGCTGAGGTATTTTACAGACCTCGACGTGGGTATACTAGTATCTCCAATTGTGTAACAGAAATGTCTCTGATTCGCCTCCTCCCGACGAGTGAAACCGCTGATGATTTAGCTGGAGCTAGATTCAAACCTCTTGACTTTAACTACAAATCTATTTGCCTGACCGCTAAATTAGAAACCTCCTCAATTTCCAGCTCAGTTTTGCAAGTATATAAGAAAGAAAGAAGTATATAACTTTTTTTTTTTGCTTCAGATACGTGGTGATGAACGGGAGATGATGAAAACAGGATGAAGAAAGCGTCCGAAGTCACCTTATGCAACCTGAATCTTCACGGAAAAAGGAAAACGGTAATTAATATAGATACTAACAATGACCTTATGAACAGTGGCGGAAGTATGATGAAAAAATCAACGAGACTCGCCCTCTTTATTTCTAACGGAAGTGGTGGGTACTAAGCAAGGTTAATCATGTAGACTTGAACATTGTTCGGTACCGCCCACTATTCGGCGGAGAGAGTTCATACATTGAATTTCCACTGAAAATTAAAAGAAAAAGAGCCACCATCAATGTTAAAAATACTAATGATCAAAAATGCTTCCTATGGTCGGTTTTGGCCTATGTGTATGATCAAGATGGAAGAAACTATCGTGCTTCCACTTATTCAATACATGAGGGGAAGCTGAAATGACCGGTATCGAGTATACTGTAGAGGTGAAAGATATCAATCGGTTTGAGCGGCAGAACCCAGAAATTAGTATAAATGTATACGGTTACGAACTATTAAAGGACGACTTTCGTCTATATCCAGTTCGTGCAACCGAGTATCGGGATCGCACACATATAATTCACCCGTTACTTGTGACAGGCGACAACCGAGACAAGTTTCATTACTGTCTCATTAACACCAAACATGGACACAACGGTCTATCACAACTACTGAGAGGACTGAAAAAACTACACCCTGCCTGTCACTTATGCCTTTACTGTTTGCATAAATTTCGTTCGTCTGATGCTCTTGTTGATCTGTTGGCGGGCCCATGCCAACAGATCTATAGGCGGGAGCTCCGCAACTACAAGTAACGCATCAGCAGAAACCGTTTTGTATTCAGACCATACTTTTAGAACCATCTTCCTCTATATGCTCTGGATCATTCTTTTATTATACGCCAACTGTAAAGGCATCTCCTAAGCAGGTGCATTATCAAGCATTAAAGAGTTCACGGTATGTGCATAAAACTTATTATTTTAGAATTATTCTACAGTAATTATTGTAGAATTATTCTAATAATTCTTAGATACTACTTTCTAAAATAATTGCATTTTCTTTAGTTGAACTACATCACTCGTTACTTTTAAATTAAATGTATTCATTCCTAGTTTTAATACACCTAATAATATGATTAATGAAATTGGCCATTTTAATTTTTTGTGTCTAATATTCAGCTCTCAGTTTCTCTTTTAGGATAGTCTTTCCACGGGGTACTTAAAAAAAAACAAGCTGGCTGGCGAGGTTGTATAGCAAGCGTGCTAGCTTCTAGATCAGTTGGTTTTGAATTGGATGTTCACCAACGACTAGCCGTTTCGTTTTATTTAAATATTTCTGGTATCGATGGTATAGAATGTTGTAAAAAATATATTTCACATTTTCTAATACACTTTTTCGTCGTACGCATTATCAGGCTAGAATTAGATTTTTAGCCACCGTTCTGTTTATAAAGCAGTAGTTATATTTTACTAATCTAAGACGTGTTACTGTTTGGTAGTAATTGATACGCAATTAATTAATTAGGTACAAATAAATAATCTATTTGTACAGTTTGTCTATTATAATGGTCAATCTATATCTACTACCTCATTTTCATAATTAACTGTTAATGTTTGGTGTTTTTCTTTTATAAAAATCGATTTCAGAACCATGCTTCGAATTTATAATCATTTTTGTTATAATGTTTGAAAATGTTATACGAATTATACATAAAATTTGTTAAAGTTCATTGTTATGTCTGTACCGTTTAGATTTATATTATTTGTCGTCAAGAAATTGCAATAAATTGTAACCGGTGTTGGTGAATTTCAAGATAGCTATGAATTTAACATTTTTATTAAGTTATTTAAGCTATGTGAAGTATTTTTTAGTTATTTACTACTAATTATTTTTTTCCTGTAGATGTAACTCGTATAATTTTTAGATAAGGAGGTTAAGAGCTACTAATAAGGGTTATAATGTTTATGAAAAAATATGGCATGCTTATCAGGCACATTGAATGTAATAACCATTATTAAAGTCAAATATGTCTCAGATGATATTAGCATGTTATGATAATGCAGCACGCTACATTAATTGTACTTTACATATCGCTGCTATACTGTCTCTTGCCGTTTGAAATTCATTAATTCTCTACTTTAATAGAAGAAAAATAATTGAATGTTATCATCACTATTACCATCATCACTATCATCGCTGGTCGAATCTTTCTCTTTTATTCACTTTAATTATTAACTTATTTGAATTTTTATGCCTATTAGCTTTCCATACTGTAGGCGAAGTAGTAGTGTTACCTTTTATTTTCATTGTCAAAATATTTTAAATTATTTAATTCGATTATATATATATATATATATATATATATATATATAAAGAAAACAAACAAATAAAAACGCTCTGCTCTTGTTTAACATTACAAAATAATACTTTAAAGAATTATTATAATGTATTATAATGATAATTTATTTAATTTAAATTAGTTTTGTTTGTCGTTAAAAAATTATTACTTGAATATGAGAGAAATGATTATTTATAAAAGGAAATTGTTGTAAAATATTCGATGTCGAATTAAAATAACATCTGTGACATACAACATTTTACATATAACATTCCAACCAAAGTTTAACATGAAGTAGTTGGAAATATTTGTATAAACGCAAATTATTTATTAAAAAATAATCTATTGTAGCCTATATAAATGAAAACTGTAAACTGATTATTATGAAATCCTCTTGAGAGGAATTTCTTAGGCACAAGAGCGTACATATGAAACAGTGAAAACAGATTTATTTTTGTGTCAGTCGTGTGAAAAATAATTTGCGTTTATGTTTTATTGGAGTTTTATGTGAAAATATCTAATAAATTATGTAGAAGAAAGTCAAAATTTCAAGACAAAACACTGCAACAAACGTATAAAGACGTTTGGGAATAGTAAAGTTGACAATTAATCAGGGAAATTGTTTCGCAAGGTAATGTTCTTCCGTTTCTTTAAGAATCAGTAAAAAATCATGAACCATAATTTAGTATGTTTCTTCGACTTATAATCCTCCTAGTTTAAAACCTATTCGATAGCTATTTCGCAAAACTGAATCTAATTTCGAGAGATACTGAATCACCAGATGTTTCTTTCTGGTTATTTGCCGTAAAAACTTTTAGATTTTTAGACTTGATGGTTAAAAAAAAGAAAAAACCTTATCCGCGATACGATTTAGTAGCACTTTTAAAATAATTATGGAAAGATGTGGAATTCAATTTCGTTTTGTTTGAAAATCTATTTTATCCGGATAGGCTAATGTGAGAATTTTATTGATAAGTTGATAGTACATTTTTTTTTTGCAGGAGGAGAGAAAAGCTCGGCTAGCCGCAACCCGCTCCCGAACAGGTGTCAGTGTCCGGCTCGTACCGACTAAAAACTCTCCTCTTACTACATCACTCGAAGGCCGGACCCACTGAAGCATAATTCAGCTCTCGGGAGTATTAGGGATCACCCCTTCTATATGTCGCTGCGAAGAACGGAAAAACACAGAGTATCAAGGAGTTCTGAACACCTCCTTGTATGATGCCCACCGCCTCCGAAGCGCGGACTTTCGTCCGCGCTTCGGAGACAGTGGCAATCATAATTCAGACAGTCCCAATCATAAGCCTCCACCTTCTCACTATGTAGACTCCCTGAGATTGATCTGGAGATTTCGTTTCGGTTATCTTTGTTTTCAGTCATCAAGGACGTGATATTATTCACCTTCGGTGGTCCAGTCCTCTAATAGCAGCTGTCTTTTTCATGTTTCCATCTTACACATTTAAAAATGATGTGTTCCGCCTTGTCCTCCTCGCCTCAATATGGACACATGGGGTCATCTACTCTAGCTCTAGCGTTTAGGTAGGCTCTAAAGCACCCAGGTCTGTCAAGAACTGCATTAACTCATAATTTACAATTGCTATATTTTTCGGGTAGTAATTACCTATCTGGTTATTCGATCAATAAAGAAAAAAATAATTTTACTTGATAACTCACCGAGGGAGAAATAAACCTAGGATAAGGCAGACACATCCATATCCTTCTATGCATTGAAGGATTATGAAATTAGAGATAAGATTGCTCAAAGGGTTCCTTAAAAATTTCTTCAGGCAGGTAACCTCACCTGTTTAATTATATGCTTCTTTCAACAATTTCTCTTTCCAGCTGACAGTAACAACCAGTTGATTTGATTGATTCCAAGATATTCTAGAGGTCCGCTGCTGTTTGTCAATACGAGTATCTTCTGTAGATTTTCCTAATTCGGGACGTGAATGTTAACAGAATGACGTCACGGTAGTGATCACTGTTATGTTAGATCATTAAATAGTACCTACATTTATTTATTTCGTAAATGATCATGTAATAGTACATATGACATTTATTTATTTTGCCATTTTCACAATTCACTTCATATTGTCTATGTACAACTTAGCAAATTAACCTTTTTTACCTTTATAGCTATGGAATTTTTACCGAATGGGCATTTTTACCTTTTTTGGCAGAGATTAGGATAAATGTATTAATTTAATTCTTAAATATAGTGGGATAAACATCATTTCTTAACTTCGGTTCCTCTTATCTTTTACTGGTAAAAATAGGTCGGTCTTATGACTGAATCTTCTGTAATTATGTTGTTTCCGTAAAATGTTCTTCAGAAATACTAATGTTTTCTTTATTAAAAATTTCCCTATGAATTGCACGATACCATTTTTCACGTAATGTTACTTTTAAAAACTGATTTAAGATCATATTTTTTGATCAGATAGCAATTCGAACTATATCCGGATACATGACACTTGGATGGAGTCACTTATAATCAGAACGTTTAAAGATATTAATTAGTATAGTTATACTGAAGTAGCTAATCTTAGTGAACTGGTTAACCGTAAAAGGATGTAAAAAACTAAAAGTTCTGAAGTATAACGGAATGCATTGAAACGTGGTAATTTAACTAAATGAATTCTTTTTATTTTGATTTTTACTTCCCCAGAGAATATAGCTATAGTAGCTAGCTATATTTAAGAGCAAGCATGGTGATCGTGTCAAAAATGCGATATCTGGTTTTTGCATATTTTTACGTGTTAGTGTCCAACTAGTTCATCTAGAGCAAAAAAATGTATGCATGTATGTGCTTACGTATTGTGTCTTACTGCTTTTGGGCTTATATCTCAGGATTGACCAAACTGATTTTATTCAAATTTGGCTCAAATTTTTCTATATATGGGGCACTGATCAAATTAATTTTTTCAAAATTCGTTAAGGTGTTGGGATATATCGCGAAAAAGCCAATTTTGATTTTCTTCAGAGAAAATTTTATTAAAGCTAATTTGTTACCTACAATGCATACATAAAAACCTTTTATATTTGCAATGTAAACATTTGTGGAAGATATTGTATGACTTGACCTACGTAGCCGGGAAAGCCATGCAATATTTTGCCAGTTTTTAATAAATATAAATTACCACTTTTAATTTTATTAAATTTGTTATTCTATAACGTTTGCTTTAAGGGTATATACCCGTTATTATAGAGAACTATTTATTTTCAATATAATGGAAATTGAATATAAATTAAGCGAGGTAAGAAATAAATTTTGCAACTTTCGTTAGTTTACGTATCGTTTATAAATCAGCATTTTATCGGAAATAAAATTATTTTTGTCCTACAGTTGAAAAAAATTTATTATTTTATTATAACGATACTGTACATAAAAGTACGATTTTTTTTTTTTTGTAGGTTCCTACTGAAAACAAACAATAAAATGCAATGATAATTAACTAGCTATGTTTGAATATTTATTAGTTGGCGTAATGATTGTTTATTTGGCCGAAGGTTATATTTTTAAGTATGGTATTATTATTATTATTATTAATATTAATTTTTAATAATGTTATCGTATTTTACTTGAAATTTATGGGTTGTTTGCAAATTTTTACTTTTAATTTTTATTATACATTTTATTTTATATTTTTAATTAACTAACTCTTTCTGGAATATGAGTTAATTATTCTTATTTAGTACAATATTTTATATACAGCTTTGTTAAATTATTGTAATCCTTTTTTGGAGTAGGTAATATTACTTACGATCATTTTAATGTATTTCAAAATGCTATTAATCTTATTTGGTCTTAAATCTTTCAACGTTTGTTAATGTTGTTTATGATTTAATATTTTTCCTAAAATTATAGTTATGGTTGAGTTATTCCATGTCTGTTAAATTTTATTACTTTCTTTTAATTAAAAAAAAAAATTTGCGCAGTTCTACGCAAGAAGACTGACTTTTCGTTTCCAATTCCCTCACTATTTCGGTGTCAGAAACGCACCGATTTTCAGAGTATAACGCACAACATACGTTCGATTAACTAGTAGAGCCTACACACTAGAATCAAGTTTAAACTTGCTCGCTTTTGTGTCTCGCTACATAAGCGCTTTTGAAAAATAAAAATTCAACATAAGTCAAATTGAGGTTATGTTGTCTGTTGTGGACCTTTAATTGAGCGTAACTAAAGAAAGACTCGACTAATCTTCATCAAATTTTTACATGCACAACTCCAGATATACTACTATAGCATTTCTAAATTTCAATGAAATTTATCTAGTAGTTTAAGGATTTGATTGTTTTCTACAAACAGTTTTCCAGCTACTGCCGGGACTGGGTGTGTGTATAGGCAAATTCAATTACTGCTACCGGCTTGCCAGGCCGGACGTAGCTGCAATGTAAATGTAAATGTACCGGTAAACATGTATTCTGGAACAGACTCAGATCGACCACTCTGGAGATTTACGAGCCACAGATTTCATACACCAAAGCGAATAAGTATACAACTTTGATTCTTTTTACCGATTTTTCGGAAAAAAGTGTTACTTTCGGTGTTACTTTCGGTCGCACAGTAGGATTGAGGGTGAAACTGAATTTTCTTTATGCATAGAGGAATGAGGAGTACAAAAGCTATTCACTTAAAATGTAATTTCCTTATATATATATAAAATCGGTAAAAAGAATCAAACTTGTATACTTATTCGCTTTGGTGTGTGTTAGTATTTGATCTGAACATACCTTACTATTATTTCTTACGGTTATAATTATTCGTAGATGTAAATGTAATTCTAGAAGTAAATGAAAACTATTCAGTGGGATAATTCTAAACATATGAGAACTGTATAATATTTATAAAGAATAATTGTTTACAAAACAGGATTCAACATTGTTTCACAATTCGGCTACATAATTGCCGATTATATTGAAGCTTAACAAACTTTTTATAATAAAGGTAAAAACCTCGGGTGGTCTTATTTCATTCTCCAATCAATTTTTTGTCAAGCTGTGCAATTTCACTTTATTATTTAAGTTTGTCCAAAAAATGGAAGAAAACCTTTTAAAAAGTCACGCAAAACATTTTATAACAAACATGAGGATCTAAAGGTAATTAATCTCTAGTATTTAAAAAAGAAATCGATGAGATGATATTCTGTGGATTATAGGTTTCATTACCAAATTTGATGCTTATTTTCCTAATTGTAGTTAATATATTTATATACTTGAGCTGCAATTTCAGAACAGACAGTAAATTATTTTACTCTTAATCCTTTTTTTATAGACTGTTAGAATACTGTAATTATTTTCAGTTTTAAGTACTTTAGTTAAAGCAGGATATACTTTATTTAAGATAGAATTACTTTTAAGTTATTAATCCGGAGCACCGGTCCGATGTAATTCAATGAATAATTTACATTCTTATGTAGATTTGTGAGATTTAGAACGCTTAGTATTTTTTTCTGTGGTTTTCGTAACCGCTGGATCAAATTACAATTAGAATCAAATCCTGCACAGTCGTACAATGATTTAAATTATAACGAAGCACTCTTTGAATTCCGACGTGTGGGACAGTAACGGTTTAATTAAGTTAAAATACCCTTAACCACTTAATTGCTCTCAACCGCTGTTAAACTTCCACATAATTGTAATCAAAATAAATATTTATACATTACGTATAGCATAAAAGTTTGGTGTTAAGATACTAAGTATTTTAATTTTATTAGTTAACTGCATATTATAATCAAATCAGAGAAAATTCCAAAAAAAAGGTTTTCAGTACGTCAACTATGAACCATCACAGTAAATCTTTAAGTAAGGTCAACCTTTATCTTTTTAATATTAAAATTAATACGTTGTTTCATATTTGTGAAATTCGGTTGAATAGTTTTTCAGCCAATTCATTACAAACAGATACACATGCAAATAAATATATATATGAAAACGAAAGATCTATTTCTTAAATAAATTGGAATTTTTATTCATACATTAAATAATATATGTGTACACAGATAGCAATGTGTACATTGCTATCTGTTCAACTAGTGAACAATAAGAAATCCTCTACTATTATCCAGTGCGATAAGGATGACATTTAAGTAAGGTGTAGTGTTGTATAGACTAAGGCCGACCATTCCTGAGGTGGTTACTTGAACCCTAACTATCAAAATACACTGGTATCCAATGTCTAGTATTCAAATCCTTATTAAAATAACTAACTTTTACCAACATTCAAATATCAAAACCTTCGACTTCGAAGTTTAGCTATTAAATAAGTGATTTGCGACAAGTTTACCACTACACCAGCCCGGTGGGCTATACAGTAACTAATATGTATTTTTAATGTACAGCTACTTTCTGAATTATTTTTTCGTTAGGAATGAAGTACGTGTAAATCTATGTTTTTATAAATTGAATCAAGTTTATATGCTAAATTTTAGAAACATTTTTTTATGGTTTAGATTAATTGCATCGACTTTTCGTATACTAAATTACCAAATTCTGTAAGGAAATCTCTGGTTCGTTTATAATTAAAATTGAAAACGGTTTGCGAAAATATATTCTTAATTTTATGACAGTATTGTAATTAAAACTAGTTAGCTGAATGTAAACTGTTTTAATTGTTTATTTCCACTGTTTAATCTAATTCAATTTATCTGAACCGTATAAAAATTAATCAATTTTCTTTTTCTTTTAATGTAAACAATATTGTTTTACCAGTAAACTAAATATCTCTTAAAAAAGAGGAGAAAAATTAAACAACTTTGAAGATTTGTGTTTGTCGGTTTCTTGAAATTTATGGAAATAATAAGGCGGTTATTATCGATCGATAATTATTTCGAATGAAATCGGTTATTACAGATCTGATTAAATCCTGATACAGACAAAATTTTCATCATCGTTTTAATATTTTCACTTATGCTGCCGAAAATATATTGCCGAGTACCTGTCTCTGTACTATTCTTCCTCTTTCTCTTCCGATCTTGCTTTCCTTTGTAATTGTAAATTATGCCTGATTATTAACCAACACACTCGTAAATAGTTGTTTATTTTAAAATCCTAATAAAATTATGGTTATTAGAGTCTGTTGCATTACGTTTCTGAAGTTTTTTAATTCGTGTAAGTGAAAATAAAAATAAGTAATTAATAAAACTGTTTGTGCGTGTATATATATATATATATATATACACACTTACACTTATATATATACTTTATTGATGGATTGCTCCAAGAATGTACCATCGGATTACTTGCGTACTACTGCTGTTTAAAAACACCACGTTGTATACATTCACTTAGCTTGCACATTTATTACATTTTTTTTTTATTTTACTAAAATATGTCTATTTCAACTTTTTCTCGACCTACTTTGTGCTAGTTGCTTCTGTGTACCAGCACTCCATTTGTACATATAACCCATGTTATATGTATTCGATTCTAAACTTCTTTTCTTTTACAACCTGGGATACGGTTTTTATACTCAAAAGGCTTGTCTTTAAGTGCATAACATTGCTTTTATCGTTTTCTTCTTAACTTATCCCGTTCTCTATTTTTGTAAACTGTCTCTAACATTTTTTTAGAACTTTTTATTGCGTTTTTATTTTATAAGTGTGCATTTATGTATATAATCTTGGGGCTTTAGAAGATTTATTTTGCTGCATTTCTTAATTATTCAAATATCTTTTGCAGATAATTAGCAGATTTTATAATTATCGAAAGAAAGGTACGAGTACATTGTAATGTTTATGTACGTGCTTAGTCAAAGAACAGGGAGTAATCTGTATTCAATTAAGTACTGAATTTGTCAAAATTGATAAAATTCATATGTATGTAAATGAATCCAACATTATATAGTGTGTCTTTGCCCCCACCTTCAGTTTTAATCCCCTTTTGCAAAGGTAGAGGTTGTCTATTCGCTCGTGGTCTCCCGTATTAGTCGGTTCATTTTATTCACATTTTTTGAATGAGAGATAGATTAAATATTACGAGTTAAAGATACAAATCACGTACTGCTATTGCAGTGGGTGACTTGTAAAAAGTAACCGACGGTACCACTCACTACGGGCAAGGAGTGACGTACGGGGAATAGACGTAATACGAGATACCATGAGCGGTTGTATAGATCCGTTATTCCCAAATATATTATATTCCGAAATCCGGGAGACTATTGTCTAATAAATAATTATACTAGAGTAATAGGTACGTAAGTAGCCTACGTTTGGTATGATCACTGGCTTCGGATTTTGAGTAAAACTTAAAGTTTTATTTTAATTGCAGCTTAATATTAAACTACAACACAGGTTTGGAAGTGAGGCAATCGCACACGTTTTTCCTTTTATCCGTATTCTCTTTGTTATGTGTTTTTTTTATTGTCTTATAAAACTTTCTTTCATTTCCGTATAAATGCAAACTTTTCCAAGTACTATTCTAAATAATCTCAATTTTACTACTTCTAAAAAATTAATGAATAATTAAAGACAGTAGAAGTTGGTGGAAGGCAGTTGTCGTCTACTACCACTCTGTTGATCAGAGGAGGACGGTAGTACATTACATTAATTATACATACATTAATTATTCAGAACGTGGTTTGTACGTATCTTTTGAACTCTGGTCAGAAGCGCATATAAAGAGTAAATAAAATTTTTTCGAAGGAGGAAAGAGCAAAACTCTACAATTTCTGACGGTAGGATTTTCAAGCGTAGCAATAGCTACAGCGGCTTTAATCATATAAAATAATATATTTAAATTCTTTCCAATCTTATTCTTTTTTCAAATAAAGCCTGGGATTATATCCGGTGTTACTTACCGGTTTGAGAAAAGAGTTTGATTAATTTTTCATGGCAATAAAAATCTTACTACATTGAGAATTCATTTTTCTTTTGACCTTTTTTATTTATTTCATTTTTTTTATCTCATGACTACATGTAATGGTTTTTCTAATTATCTTTTGCTTTTTATCGGTTAAAAATATTATTTCACTTTTATAAAAAAAATTTCCGATTGTTCTGCAATTAAAATACCTTTATGTTATTATTAACCTTTACCTGGTTATTGAAAAGAGATATGAACTCTTTTTAACTTGCATTTTAAATTCAAACCAAGATCGTAGTATGTTATTTTCTTATAAATTTTAGGCGATTGTGTACTTGGATGGATGTAAGGAAGAACAAAGAGGTAAAAAAAAGAGTAATAGGCAAATCATCTTGTAGACGCAGAAATATTCATTCTTACAAAATAAATAAATGATATTCGTTTGAAACTGTATCAATAGCCTCTCACAATGGATCCTCAGACTGGCTCGTAAGGATATATTTTTTCAAATTGGTGAAGTAGAATAACACGTTAGATAATTAGTGTGCAAATATGGTTTTTAAATATACTACTGTCCTCGTTTTAAATACAATTGTCACTCTCAAGTACAATATAATGCCTAAAGAGTAGTTAAAAATATTATATAGATTACAGAATGTTACATACAGAGTGACTGATAGAATTTTTCCACCTTCTCACTCAAGGAACGCGATCCTGGAAATAATTTGAACCATAAAGTTCTTATAGATGTAGATCCGGAATCGGTTTGTTTTCGAGTTACGGTTAACAAAAAGTTGGCCATTTTTTGTCTGAAAAGTTAAAAAAATCCTGTCGCAGTAAATGAAAGACGTATTTCCGGTTTTAGTTAAGGAAGAAAAGATGCTACACTGCTTTAATGACTTTTTAATATACATTTAACCCTTCAAGTTACAACATGAAAACCTTAGAAACGTACCAAAAAACCCAGTTTTTGGCCTCTACCTTTGGTTTCTGAGAACCGATTCACTTGAAAATCAATAGGATTCTTTTTCTACATCATACTACCAGTTTTATCAAAATCGGTTAAAAAATTGCGCCCTGTAGAACGAAAAAAGCCGTACCTAAAACCGCCGTTTTTTGACTCTCTAAATCCGATTCTTGTCAACCGATTCGCTTGAAAATCAATAGGGCTCATTCTCAATAGGTTTACATCTCCCTACCAAGTTTTGTCAATATTTGTTAAGATTTGCGTCCGGCAGACGAACAAAAAATATTATACGTATATATATATATATATATATATATGCGTATATAAACACTGTAGAATCGTGTTCAGCAGACTCCAAAACGCAAAGAAATGTTAGTCCCCCTTCCTACGACATCCCGTCAGAAAATCTGACCGGGCAGGTACCGATTTCTACAAATTCTTTGGAAATCCGCTAAAAATTGTGCGTTACTAATATTCTTGGGACAGTAATTTATGAGAGATAATTACAAATTTAATCTGTTTATTGAAATGAAAAAAAAATGTGTTCAAGAACTACATTCTAGTAATTTCTAAAAAAAAACTTGATAAGCTCAAAAATTAGGATTCGATAAAAGATTTTTTTTTGCGTTTGGCAGAAATTAATTTTAGTTGTTAGTAATTAAATAATAGCCAGAAAATTTGTAGAGAATTTCATTTTTGAGAAAATGTATGTCAGTAAACTTAACAGAAACTTAATCTTTACGTATATGTTTAGAACACGCTATAATTCAGAAGAAAATGTTAAAATTTTAAACCAAAATTCAGTTGATATTTTATTAGATTTTTTTTTTCAGTTGTTTATTTTATTGCGGTATTAAGAATCTGGTTAGTTTAGAATCATAAAATATTTTCCCAAGTTTTGATGTGTTTAGTTCTAAAAATAAAAGTCAAATATCTTAATTTATCTGTTTCCTTAAAACTCAATTTTTTTCAGAAAATAATAAACATCATTAGCCATATTTTTAAGTAAAAAAAAAGTCACCTTTTATGTAAAGACCTCCTAGAATTTATTTAAGTTTATAAATCTGAAAAGGCTTTCATCTTTATCACGCCATCATTTTAAATTAAAATTCTGTAAGTTGCATTCTTTATTTTTACAGAGAAGATATGTCCCGCACGAAGACGGGTCAACTAAGAAACCGTTACGCAGAAAAATAAATCAATTATTTCAATTTATAAAAAGTTAACTTTAAAATAATCTAATAAAATGTAATGCTTATTACACAAGAATTTCAGGTTTTATACGAGCCTTTTTTTAGACGACTTTTTAAAAAAAAAACCACAATTAGTTATGATATCTCCTTATGAAATTACTTTTACACTATATATAAAATTAATAATTTATTTATGGATTAATGAAAAATGAAAATTATTAAGATATCTTTTTTGTTTGTTTCTAATATAAAATTCTATTACAATATTTGATGTGACTTTCTTTTGATTCCTCGTCATTTGGTGTTTTCATCGTGCTCGCCGTCCCACAATTTTAAAACGTATGTTGAACAATAATTGTATAGAGCACTTCCTGATTGTTTACTAACAACTTAAGATTTATACTATTTAAAATCTACGTATTTTTAATATAAATATGCTTTACACAATATTTGTACGTTTTACTCATAAAAATTTATTATTCATTGTACTAGGCATTATTTTAAAATCCAACATTTGCATCGTATATTTTACCGAGACTAGGGGTAGTTTTTTATTTTTATATTTATTGTATGCTTCCGGAATTGCATCTGTAATTCTTAATAATTTTTGATTTGCTTTTTTTTCATTTATTTTTTTAACTTGATGCTATATCAAAATATTATTGTCAATTATACGGTGATTTGTTATCTATAATAATTTATCTTTTTAATGCGCCTAAAATTTTTTAACAGAATAAAAACAACGTAGTTTAGTTACAAAAATAAATTTCTATTTGTTTTGAAACAACAATAGAAGCTCGTAGCATTCTGCTTTCATTGCGAATCTGTTTTCTGCTCTCTTTTTGTCCTGTTTGTTCCTCTTTTACAAACGGCAGTTTAGTTTCCGTTCGAATCAGAGACTTTTTGTTCATTCTTTTTTTTTATAGTACTTCTTATAATAAAGTATCGAAAATTAAAGGAAGGAAAAAGTGCTTTTCGACTACGTTACAGCCTACAATAGTAGAGGGTGAGCAGACCAAAGTAATGCTATGGACTTCCGTTCTTCTATCATTGTCAGGTTTCAACAGGCCGGAATCGGGGTGAAATACCCCAGTTCTTTTGTTCTTTTCTACTTTCAACGTTCCACTTTCACCTATGATCTAAAATTTGAAACGAACTTGGTTTAAATTGAGGTACCGCAGTTTTATATTTCTTTTCTTTAAATAGAATTGAAATGTATAAAATTAGCTTCTTTTATAATAAATTAATTTTTTTATAAGTTGAGCGCAATCGCGTTTATTAATCATAGTTTTTATTGTTTCTTTTGCCCAGTAATCGAATTTGGAATATAAATTTTAGTTTTTATATTGATTTCTTACAGCAGATTGTAGTTGTACATAATTTTTGCCATTAATAGAAATAATAAGCCACACATTTTGTTAATGCAGGTTATTCGCTAACTAAAGCGACCAATTTATAGTTCTGTCTCTCCCTCTTTCTCTCTCTATGTATGTATGTGATTATCGAACAGTAAACAGAATCCTGGTACAGGATAGTAAAGATACCTTCACTAGAGTATGCATTAGCTTCACAGATAACCTGCATAATCCCAGTGGGTCCTGCCACAGACCCATTGATTATAATAGGGAAAAAAGGAATTATGGATAAGGAAAAGAGAAGGATTAGATGAAATAGAGAAACAAAGGAAAATGTAACCTTTATTTCTTTGATAGATCGGTAACGTTTCAGCGTTTCATCTGGGTATTCTGGGTCAAATTTCGTGGTCAGACTTGGTATTTCGATAAGATAAAATTTTCTATACGATATTCCCTAGCAGAAGCTTTGTACTTTTGTAGAAGATAATCGTCTAAACAAATACTCTCGGAGTGAGTACGGTATGAAACAAGCAATCTTAATGTAAAGAAGTGTCTGTAAAAGATAATCTACAATGAAATCTCTGTGCATTTCAATCCGTTGTTTTCACTCGATTGCGATATGTAAAGAACACTATTCATGAAGGCCTATACGAGTTCCTAATCGTTGCATTTTAGATTTATGATTGTTTTTTTTATTTTCAACGTCAATTAACATAAAAGCACATTTAAAGTGAATAGGTTATTTACTATCACTGATATTTACGATTACAGAACTATCATCTTCCTCCTCGTGGAGGAGCTTGACCCTGAAACCAATCATTTCATAATTTTATTCGTAGATTTGTTGACATAATTTAGTTAAGATTAATTATAAAGTGAAAATTAATTAGCTGGGTTTCTTCTTTGGGTAAAGATTCTACTTTCTGTATTAATCACATTTTTTATTATTATTATTATTAATGTATTGTGTTTTAGATTATTTCCGACAAATAAGTATTTTAACTCACAAAGGATAAGTTGAATTTTACCTCCCAAGATTCATAGTTATATAACCTTATTTTGAATTAGGGAAAAATTATTACTTAATAAAACGTAAATATAAAATTTTATTTGTAGTATAAAGGTAAAATATTTATTTAGTTGTTTAATGAAAGCTTTATACAACATTATTTTTAATAAAATTGTTTGTACTTCTGTAAGAAAGAATCAATTCGTCATTACGTGGTAGTTCAAAACGCTAAAAGCTATTTTTTGTCAAGAATACATTAAGAAAATATACACTATATGTATATAATACATTAAGAAGACAATAAGAATTCAAGTTTCACTAACCTTTTCCGTAATTTCTAAGCTTATTTTTTTAAAGTTAACTCTCGTATAATAATTGGATGAAAATAATATACACTATATGTATATAATACATTAAGAAGACAATAAGAATTCAAGTTTCACTAACCTTTTCCGTAATTTCTAAGCTTATTTTTTTAAAGTTAACTCTCGTATAATAATTGGATGAAAATAAGTATTTTGAAACCAATTTTCCAGTATTGCTTATAATAATGTATTATAAGCAGTGTTATATTTACTCTAATTTTAATCACCTCTTCGTATTCATCCCTTTTGTTTTTAATATTACTATATTCACTATTCTTGCTTGTAATCTCTTGTCTCTTACCGAAAAGGGTAACCTTATACCTTATAAGTCTCTATACATTAAAGACGTATAAACGGATTCATGCAAAATCATTCCGGAATGTGATTGTCATAAATTAATGAAGAGACTTCTTAATTAAGCTTTCTTTATTACATTTTTTCTAGGATTTTTTGTCAGTTTTTATAATTTTAAAAAATATTTTACTTAAAACTTTAGAACGAATTTACGTTTTATTCGTATCTTTTAATGTTATTTATTTAACAAATCACATATTACAATAAAGTTGTATAAGATAACATTTTTGTTATCATTAATTATAACATTTATGTTACGTTAATCTTGTCAACCATTCCGGCTAATTATTATGTTTGTTAATTAGTTTGAGGTGAGATTCTCATCAGCTGGTGAAGTATGCACAGTTATTCCCCAACATTGTAGGCGTGGCTGAGCTAGTTGTCAGGCAACGTCTTTTGTTTCTTTATTTAAAAATGTGAAACTTGATTGATTGAAGATTTTTGTATCAGTGGTATATATTTTACCCAATAGATTCTACCGTTTGTTTTCTGTCAATGGTGTTGTATTAGGTCACGTGTTGCCCGATTCACCCTATTTCATTTTATTTTTTTATTTTTAATGTCATTTTTTATTTTTAATGTATTACAAATAAATTTGTAATACATTAAAAATAAACTGAATTATAACTTTTATTTCTTAATCGTATATGGTTTTAATAAAAGGGAATACTATTTAAAGCAGACTTTACGTAAGCGTTACAAATGAAACAAATTTTCCGGATGGTCGATAAACCAACCGATTAAATGATTAAGCTAAAGCGAGATTCTAAAACTTTATTATTCAAAATTTGATTTTGTAACTTTTGAGAGAGTAAAAGAAATAAATGAAGAATAAAGAAGTGTTTTTTTTTAAGGGAGGTAGGTAAAGCCGTCACAATTTAGTATAATCCGGATATTTCCGTGGTTGAACAGATTTTGATGTAGTTGATAAGACAGCCTGTCTGCATGGTTACTTACCAATCTTCATGAGTTTGTTGGGCGCGCTAACACAACGCTATAAAGCAGAAAGATTAAATAAAGCCTTCCTGTTTTCTTTTCATTCTAAACGGATCTTCGCTGTTACACCAAAATCCTTTTCCGCTTCCTCTCTTCCTGCCAGACTTGCACCCTGCTGTTGTTTAGGTGCTTAGCTTTTTTTACTTTTGTTTTATTATCATACACCTGTTTTAGAGAAAATTCAATATCGCTATTACTTTTTTACAGTAATCAAGGCTTTTAATTTCGGAAAAAATACTTAATCAATTTTTTTTAAATTCGTAAAATAAAGCTTGTAAGTGTACATTTACATCTACATTTATAAATTTATTTTAAGCAATATTACTTATTTTATATAAATATTAAATAGGGATCTGAAATGTTTTTCTTCAATTTGTTTTGTCATTTAAGAAATGGATCTTTCGAAAATATTCTATGATTTACATTATTATTTAAAATGCAATCGATGTATATCTTGTTTAGAAATGTAAAATTATTTTACGATATAGAAATTATTTACGTTGTTTCTTTTACAACTTAGAAGTCGTTTTATAATCAAATTAGCATATTAAAATTTTCCCTTTTAATAAAATTAAATTCACATTTAAAACATCTATAAAGAGGCTTCATTTCATAGACGTGTTTTTCTTACCCATCTATATGAGACAAATCAGTTGATATTAAATTTTTAGTATTTTTAGAAATAGGTAACGTTTATTTTTTAGCAAGACTAAATTGTCTGTCAATATTTTATTACGTTTTGATTTTAGAAATAAGTTTTTCAGCAAGTTGATAATTCTTTTTTTTTTGTCTTCAGTCATTTGACTGGTTTGATGCAGCTCTCCAAGACCCCTATCTAGTGCTAGTAGTTTCATTTCAGTATATGCCCTACATCCTACATTCATAACACTTTGTTTTACATATTCCAAACGTGGCCTGCCTACACAATTTTTTCCTTCTACCTGTCCTTCCAATATTAAAGCGACTATTCCAGGATGCCTTAGTATGTGGCCTATAAGTCTGTCTCTTCTTTTAACTATATTTTTCCAAATGCTTCTTTCTTCATCTATTTGCCGCAATACCTCTTCATTTGTCACTTTATCCACCCATCTGATTTTTAACATTCTCCTATAGCATAATTCGTTATCTATTATTATTATTTTTTTTTTTACTAACGTCTTGTAACGAATGTAGCTAGCTATTGAATTGTACAATTAATATATTTATTTCAAATTTTTTAAATGGTGAATAATATTTATTTAGCGAAACTAGTTTTATATGCGAGTTTTTAAAAAAAAAAATTAAAGTAACAAACTTTGTCTGGTTTGATTCCGTAACATAGATCACTTGACAGCGACATTAAAATAACCAGGTTAATTAAAATGTCAGTTTTAAAAACCTAGACAACTACATTTGTTTTCTTATAAATAAATAATAAAATCATTAGGCTTTTTTACCTATTTCATTATGATTATTAACTTTTTAAGAAAAAAGTGACAAAAAAGTCCCTTTTCTGAAATACACTACAAAGTACACCAAACGCTAAACGACGATTAATGGAATACGAGTTGCCGAGCGATTTTATCCATTTATTTGGAAGGATAAAATCTCCAATAAAAAAAAAAGGTTCTTCAGATTAGTATTGAAATGTTAGCCAAGCGGTTATTTTGGTTTCAAATGGAACACAAACATTTGTACAGGTGTTCTGTATTTTTATGAAAGTTTTAAGTAACTAATACAAGAATTACCTTTTCTGGTTTTTAAATAGTTGAAGGAGAAAAATGTCCTGTTTCTGACTTACGGATTTTATTGTATTTTTAATTCTTTATACCAAATTTTAAGAAGAAAATCGGTATTTGTCGCCACATTAAATGTAAAAAAAATCTATCGCGTTTTTAAAAAAATATAAATAAGAATTAGTTCCATCTAAATTTTTCTGTATGAAGGTTACATTTGTATTACTAGGTACTAGCAAGCGCTTTCAATAGCCGTTGACAGCTTCTGATTTATGATGTTGGCCTTTTTCATTTTTGTAAACAGCCGAAGTAATTCCCACTTGGTCATCCTCATCCCGTGTTATGAATAAATGATTTTAATATAAAATCTGTAAGTAACAAATTTAACTGTGTTACTTTGTTTTCTTTACTGGTTTATGGATAGGTTATGGATAGTACGTATTATGTTTTCCTTCCACATTTCATCGATTCCTTAGTAGTTGAAATATAATATTACTTTTATATTTTTGAAAATAAATCGCTTCGTTTAAACTCTATACGATATCTATATTTCTTCTTTTTATTAAAAGTTAAACTTAACTTGCATGGAAAATATTCCATTTTACAGAAAAGGTGTGGACTGAGGATATGCATATTTTATCTATAACCCGTCCGTACGCTTGGGAATATCGCGGTCAGCATTCCGCGTGACCACTTACCATATGAGAACTCTCTTGTTTACAAATAATATTAATAACATTATACATGAAGTAAATATTTATAGTATTTTATGTTAATAAATTTTACATTATTATAAAAAAACCCGTAGATTTTCCACAATACAGAAACATCTGGAGACACCAATCGGTTTAATCAGAATCCAAAAGTTAACATTTTACATGATAGGCGTGCCTATCAAGGTTTTAAGATGAATGCATACACAATTTTTGTATTACGAATTATGAAGTATACTACATTTTCTTATATAAAAAATAGTACTAGAAAAATATTTACTGTGTTTTAGAAACTGATGTTATTTTACATAAAATAACTTGCATGGTTTTATGTTACAATAAATGTTTCTTTTTTTTTCTTTTTTATTGTCTTACCAAGAAACCATTTTAAATTAAAGACTAATACAATTATTACACGAAAAGTTACGTCATTCACTCACACGGATATGCATGTAGTACTTCAAAGAATATCCATGGAAGACTTAATTTTCATAAGTTCTGGGTCGTATGGAAGTTATATTTATTTTTTTTCAGATAATAATTATTGTAAGACCCCAAGCTGCCTTACCATTAAATTTAATCTTGGCAACAATACTTGTTTAATTTTAATAGTTTAGGATTATTAGAAAAAAAAATCTTTAATAGCATGACCTCCTACCTAAAACGCTTTAAAATTATGAATTATTAATAGACTCGCTTTCAAATTTATGGATTTTTTTTCTACTAAAGGAGATGTCATTAAAAACAGAGCTACCAGATATCCTGTTGAAGTGAAACCGATAATTGGCTTCAAAAAATCTTTGAAAGAAAAACTTCTATTAATTCGATTACAAAACATTTACAGTCGTTCAACTTGTGAACAATAAGAAACCCCTTCAAGGCCCAATTAGATGAGGATGATATGTATGTCGTGGAAATGAGGTGCAGTCTTGCACAAATTCAGGCCTACCATTCCTTAAACGTGTGGTTAGTTGAACTTCAACACCAAATTACACCGATATTAACTATATAGAATTCAAATCCGTAAAAAACCAACTAATATTCGTAGGATTTGAACCTCAAAATCTTCAACTTCAAAAATCAGCTGTTAAACAACTGATTAGTGACGACGGGTTAACCTACCTGGGGATCAGTGGATGAGCCCGGTGGGCTAAAAAATATTTAATAATCTAAAAAACTTTATTTCTTAAAAATACAAAATTTCAAAAATTAATTTTTACTTCCTTGTACGAAGTAAAGAAAGTATTTGATCGCGAAAAATTTTGGTTTCCAGATTCCAACGGAAATATCCATTTTGACCATTCCTGAATTCATGTTGGCTAGTTTAGGCGTGACGTCTTTACGTACGTATATATGTTGCATGTACGTACCTACGTATCTATCTTGCATAATTCAAAACGATTAACCGTAGAATGTTGAAATTTTCGAATTAGGACTGCTGTAACATATAGTTGTGCACCTCCCATTTTGATTGCAATCGGCTGGACCAAAAGTGTCAAAAAAAGCCCAAAATCCAAACACATTAGGATTTTGGACTTTTTCTTAACTGAAATAATAAGCCCTAATTGAGATCGTTTCAATGATATATTATAAGTGGTACTTATTTTCATTGTTTCCAGAGTTATAGCCAAATAGAATTTTAATTAATGAAGTATTTGAATATTAGGGGAAGGCACATCGGTTCGAATCGGACTTCATCTCCTTTTTTTAATTTTAATTTTATTTTTTATTTTAATATATTGATTGATTAATAATTTATTAACCTCTCATTGTAAAAAAAAGTTTTACAATGAATAATAATTCAATAAAAAAAAAAAAAATAAAAAATATCGGAAGTTTTTAACGAAATAAAGTTTTATGTACTTTTCATTTTAATAAAATGCGTAAATGTAATTTAATACGCGTACAAGGAAGTCATGTGTTACACACATCAGATTTTTTTAAAAAGTTCTTACGATTAAAAAAAAAACCGTAAATCTTTCAATCAGAATTACATTATCTTTTATTATTATTTTTACTTCAGATTATCAATCACCATTTTAGGAATATTGGGTCAAAGGATTTTTATGTTACTATTATATCAAGTACTTGTTACAATAATACTTTAAATAAAAAAATAAAAAAGTCGATCGAATTATTTACTATGAGTTTACATTTATTCTCATGAATGCAGTGGACATGTAGAATCTCTGTAGTGCACATAAACCATGTTCTGGGCCAAAAATACTTAGAAGATTTTAATAAAGTTCTGTTTTCGTTAAATCCAAATTTATAAGGGGGTTCTATTTGTTTCTTAAAATTATCTCTAAGGCATATTCCTCTCCAAAGTAGCGCATAAGGTTGTAGATGTGTGCTGATCCGTGCAGGCGTAGCGTACGTTTATGTTTATCTGGGTTGTAACGGTGAGACGAACAAAACCAAGTTATATTGTACGACGGCTAGTTTCTTTCCTCAATGAAGACATACACAATCAAATAATGATTAATGCAACGGTCAGGGTTATGCAGATTATAATATAAGAATACAATATTGGCGTACTGAATTAAAAGTAGCCAAAAGGAAAAAAAGCCAAAAAACGTGATTGGAGAAATGGAAAATACTTTAAGATTATATTGAAAAAAAAACCCAATTAATTTCAATATTTTAGTGGAAATACGTACATATACGGTGATTTATCATCAAGGATATTTATTTGACAGTTTTTGTTCAACTGTTATCTAATAAATTTTTTTTTTAATGAAAGTTCGAATACCAACCCATAAATGTAGGTTTCTACTTCTCTATGTTTCTGTTGTATAATTTAATGGGCGTGCTGGAAAAACTGTCCTAAATTGTTTTAGCCTTTAGTCGTTTCTTTTTTTTTAATATAAAAGGCAATTCATTTAGTTATTGCTGCATTCATTATTTACGAATTCTTAGTTGCATTAATTCTATAATTTTTAACAGCTAAAAATTCCATTATAATGGTTAGAATAAGTACAATCGTTTAATATATATATATATATATATATATATATATATATATATATATATATATATATATATATATAAATAATTTTATTTTCCTGGGTGTTATAGACTTTTAATAAAGGGTAAAAATGTTATCTTCTCAGATTTTAGATAATTATATCTGGGTATACAATATTAAAAAAATAATAATTTCATCTCTTAATTAAATATATATATATATATATATATAATTAATTATATCAGGGGACTATGAAATATGGAGATTACAAAATTGTATTTCTGCATGCAAGCATGATATATAATTACACACACGCGCGCGCGCGCGTATATTATTTGTAAATAATTTAATTTATTTTAAATTACATACGTTTTCTGATCCATGTCGAGAAAATTATGGGCTTACTTGATAAGAACACATATGCGATTAATTCTATGTTAGAATAATCACCAAGCGACGATTCTACAACCGTAGAGTCTTGACATCGATCACGTACTATTTATACGAATATTAACGGTAATATTTTAAAAGTCTATTTGTTCTGTAAACAAAAATAATTTTCACGATTGAAATCTCATCAATCTTCTATTTCACTACTGGGATTATTGCTATTTGGCTTTCCATCTAGATGAAAATGAGATTTTCCGGGACTGGGAAGCCCATAAGTAAAAATATACTACTTTTTTCGATTGGATCATCTAAGGATCACGTTGCACAGCTTTAGACATCTTTCTCCTTTTCCAAGATTGTTTAATTTTTTCCTGTGTTTTTATATCTTATCTTTACTCTATTTTAATTTTTCATTTTTAGTTTACGTTTACTTTTACCTTTCTAAATGTGTTTCTGTTTTCAATTATTTTTAAATTCTTCTCCATAATATGCTTGTACGTAAGCAAATGTTAAAGGTAAAAATGCAGTAAAAATCATGCAACTTCTACTTTTTAAATAATATTATTAATAATAATGTTATATCATTAATAATACTATTATTTTTTTTTCTTGAATTTTTACGGGCATCGACTACTAAGGCCATTAGCCCTCGTCACGTTCTTAGAAAGAATGTAGTATCACCATCAGGATCGTCATATGTAAGGGTGTAAAAGGGCCCTTATATTTTATTTAAAAGCACAAACTACACAAAAACATTAAGACACAAACAACAAAGACAAACACAACACTTACGGCGTGTAAAGGACCCCGATATTAAAATTTGAGATAAGATTCTCAAAAGATCATGAAATTAAAAATACAACTTATCAATACCATTTCCTTCTACCTGTCTCGTTTATAGTTTGTTTAAGCACCCTCGGGGCGATCAGTAACGCCGTTGAGCAGTTTACCAGTGGCGCCTTATTTATAAGGAGGACCTTATAAATAGGCTACAGGCATGCACCACGCCCACCCATAGCCTCGCGCCCTCAGTTTACCCTTGAGGGTCCCCCATGCCATCACTGGACACACCCCGACTCACTGCTCTTGAATGCAGACGAGCCAGGATGGCCTAGGCAAGAGGGCTACCTCCCGTCACTGCACGTGCCACGCTTCGAGACTCCCATATACATAATGAATTCCACTTAGAGATTCTTTACACAGCTTTAAACATTTTTCAACTTTTACAGACTTCTAAGAAGTCCACTGGCGTGTAAAAATGCAACTATCTTTTCTTCATTTCCATTATCCAGATCAGCAGAAATGTCACTTCTTAGACGGATATTAATACTATTATTAATAAAATAATTGAATTTTATCCATGATGAGTGAGGATGATTTATTGTATGAGAATTCGTGTAATAGGAACTAAAATATGACGATTACTAGTACGGAAAATCCATAAAACACGTTTTTTCTCTTTGAAAAACTTTTAAAAACTTTTTAAAGGGATACTCTAATTCTATATTTGGATATACAAAGTGAGAAATATAGTGTTAAATGAAATATAGTACTATTTTAAAAAATAAAGGTGCATATCGATGTCGTGATTGTTTATTGATGGTCACTCCTTTCGATTATAAATTACTAAAAGTTGATAAACAAGTACGACGTACTTGTTAACAAATACTAAACAAATACGTCTATTAAATAACGAGACTGATATAATAACCAGCCTTTGATGCATTGTCTTGATGAAGATTGAGACTGTTTTTAATCGTCTTTTTTTAACTGTTTCTTTCAGATTTCTTCAAACCTTTCTATAATAATATTTGTTTAATTTTACGCCTTCTGGAACCCATTGTCACAAAATTACGCCCTCGACATAAAAAAAAAAAAAACATAATGATCATGGCTTTGAATTTGGACTTACTTTTTATCATTCATGGTGCATAACCATTTATCGTGATCTCACGCATTGTCTTTGTAAATGTTCACGGCTTTTTCTGTCATTCGGATACTGAGTCGGCAGTCTTCAGGAAAAATCTGGCTAATCTTCTTCTAATCTTAAAGTGGAAGATGGTCAGGGCGTTCAACGTCTTCCGTATTTTGATGTTCTTCATTGAAACTTTTGTGCCACTCAACAAACGTATACAAGACATGGAATCTTACCTGTAAACCTTAGTAACCCTTTGAAAACATTTCGATGATTAAAAAAAATCAAATTAACAGGTTTAACTTTTAAACTTAACATTACTCCGGCAGACAAAAAAACACACAACTGTACTAAATGATGAATCCCAATCAGCTGAACGGTAGAGAGTGCTGATGTTTGTCATGCAGGTTGAGATATTCCAAAATCTCTACCAAAGTACTCATAATCAGCCCTTATTTTTTCTCTGAGATAGAAAAAATATTCAATAGATTCTCATCGTATTTTACTTAAAAGATTACATATTTCATTTAGAAACCGATTAAATAAGGTGATTTTTAATAGTCAAAAAACTCAAAAATATTATTTTCCTTCAGAAAATTAATAGGTATTTTCTCTCTATATTTTCAACATGAAGTACGAAAAAAACTTCATTTTTAATTGATTTTAGAATCAACAAAGGAAGATGCAGCAGCTTTAAAGGGAACCTTTAAGTAATTTTTGTTTATCATATGTTATTCGGGACAGTAAATTCAGTTTACATTAAAATTTTGGCCTGCTAATTTTCACTTGCATGTCTAATTTTCAGCAAACAGAAACGATTTTAAATTGGTACTTACGTAGAAGCCACAGACTTAACATGTTAATCACGCTAAATGAGATTTTTTAGCTTTCTGTTAATTTCCTAAAAAAAAAAAAAAATATATCTTTCTGAATTTTAAATAGGTTTCGTTATTAGAACGCAAAGGTAACATCTATATAAACGCGCGCGCGTATACACACAACAGATGATGATTTTTTTTTTTGACAATTTATTTTTACAATCGGATTTTTTTTCTTATT